>NC_051414.1:11618654-11619321 GCF_015228065.2 Penaeus monodon
ATCAATGTTTTTTTTTCTTTAAGGGAAGATATTGTTTTATTTTCTTTCCCATGGGGACATGTAATTTTCGCAGCGTTTTCAGTCATTTCAAGTTTTTCCGTCAGTATTGGAATTTCTAAAAGGATAATTCTTTTTTTTGGATTCGACTTTTTGCAGTGTCTAAGTTTAGCACCTTTTTCTAGCCATTCGATTTTCTTACGGAAATGTGCGAAAATGAATTTTAATCACATCTCTTTCAAGCTATATTATAAGAGAAAGATGAATAATTTTGTAATATATTCTGTTACATTCTATGACATCTTTTTACACAGAAATGAATAAACAATACAAATAGCAAAAATATACAATAGCACATAATAATATTGTGTGATAAACATGTATACAATAAACTGAATCATGCAAAACACGTACGTAAAATAACGTACTACAATATTCCCATCCGGCAAGTAACACCGAACAGAAGCGCATCAGTTGTCGAGATCATCACACACACACGAGGGGAATATATGCGGCCACAGTTGCCTCATACGATATGCAAAACACGTCATATAATATATGTTGGGGACCACAAGCGAGGCTACATTGGCTCGTATCGTGCTCTTTAAGCGGAAGCATTTACGAAATCGTATACACTCTTAATTTTCTTCCTCTTTCGTTGTTGTTTTTT
>NC_051414.1:11619497-11620320 GCF_015228065.2 Penaeus monodon
ACTCGGTTACAAGTCTTGTCCTTTTTCCTCTGCTTTTCAAAACCTTCTGTTATTTCTCTCTTGTTTTAAACTCACCTTTTACTTATTCTCTTGTATGTTCTACTCTTCCCTTTTTTCAGCTTCCCCCTATTGTCATGGGATTCAACCTTCCTAGTTCATCCAACCCCTTTATTTTTCACGATGCATAGAATCTTTTTTTGAAATTTTTCTTCTTCATTACGTTTCTCCCCTTCCCCTCCCCTTAAACCACATGTCCTCACCTTTAAAGGGTACGCCCTCTTATTTTCTGATCAGCAGGGAATGAAGTCTCTAGACAACGGGCCGAGCCCCAGCCACGGTACAAATTAAAGGTTACTTGGGGAAAGTCTCTCGGGCCCCAACCTGCGAGGCCGGGAATGACATAAACCCTCTCCTTAATTCTATTTTCCTCGCTCCTTTTTTAATGTCAGTATCTCTCCTTTGTCAATCTATCTTTGGTTTTTATCTCTCTATTTTTCTCTCTAAAATCAAAAAAAACGACCAAATTAGTGCAATACAATATGTTTCCCAAACTGTTGGAAAAAATTTTTATAAAACAAACCCCTGTGAAACCCGGCTTTGTCAAACGAATGAATAACAAAAAAAACAGTTCTTTGGGGTTTTCGTAACAAATAACCTAGGCTGGCATATGGGTTTTTACATACGGGTAAAAATAACCTAAAAAAAAAAAAACCTCAGGAGGACAAAAAACTCCACACAAATAAGAAACGAAAGACACGATTAGATTTTAACGAATAACAAATAAAGTAAAAATTTTCGAATAGGTTCAAAAACCCTTTTCGAG
>NC_051414.1:11620350-11620507 GCF_015228065.2 Penaeus monodon
TGTTCTTTTATGAAAAATACAATTTCCCGGAAAGAGAAAACGTCGGGAAAGGGAAAAACAAAAAAACCTTTACTACACAAAAAAGTGCAAAAAAAAAAGCAAAGACTCCCCATAAAAAGTAACCAATGAATTTGAAAATCAAGGGGATGATCGAGAT
>NC_051414.1:11620539-11620863 GCF_015228065.2 Penaeus monodon
GGCGATAAAACTGAACAAAAACTGAATGTTTTCAAAAAAGATCTAGACAAAGAGTAAAAAAAGTAAAAAAGAAAAACGGCCGACAATTGAGTTATAAATGATGAAATAAAAAATTAACCTGTGATGGGTCAGAGTCAAAAGCAGATGGAAACCTTTTGTAAAGCTCTTCCCAGAAAAAAAAATAAATTTCAGTGTAACATTGCTTCAAATCAAAAACACGAAATGGAAACCCCCCCTTCCTATCAAAGCAATCTAAAAATCAAAAGAAAATTGAGGAAATCGACGAAGACCAAAATAATGACCCCCCCATAAATTTAAAGATTT
>NC_051414.1:11620959-11621250 GCF_015228065.2 Penaeus monodon
CTATCCATGCTTCCTAATTTCGAGAAAAGCACTTTGGAAAAATTTTGAATGATTTTAAAAAATACTTAAAAAACACAAAAAATCGACTTAAAATTTAATAGAAAGCTGTCATGAAAAACAAATCTGAAACTATGGTTTCTTTAAAAATTGGCCAAGGTATCAGTAAGGGCTTTGGCCATCTACTTTTAAATCAAGAAAAATTTGGGAAAGGGGGAGGTTGGGGAAAGCAATGCGAGTCTAACGTCAGCAGAGGGGCTGTACTATAGTAAAGATATAAATGTGTGCGTATGT
>NC_051414.1:11623953-11624270 GCF_015228065.2 Penaeus monodon
GCCTTTGGAATCGAAAAGAGAAACAGAGGGGAAATAAAAAGAGTATTCATCCTCCAGTTCTTTTGAGTTGGAACTTTTTCTTTTGTTTATTTATTTCCCAATCCAAAAGACGAAGCACCTGAACGATAGTCCGGTATTGAAAGTGGGACAATCACCAAATTAAAAAATCAGGGAAAATTTCCCTAGGATTTACATGTTTCAAGGAATTTTTAAATCTTTTTTCCCCCTTCTTGGAACGGAAGAATTCATTTTAGTCTTCCCCTAGAGGTCCCGGGTATTTTTTGCCGTACTCTTTTTTTATGTAATGTTTACGAAAA
>NC_051414.1:11624749-11624819 GCF_015228065.2 Penaeus monodon
AAAACGGTGGGTTTTTTTTTAAAAAAAGGGAAAAAAATTATATATCTATAAAAAAAAATAAATTTTTTCT
>NC_051414.1:11624892-11624981 GCF_015228065.2 Penaeus monodon
CCGGTTTAAAAAAATTTTCATTTAATTAAAAAGGGGGTTCGGGAGAATTTTTTAATTGGGCCCTATTTTGGGGTTTATATTTCCAGAAA
>NC_051414.1:11625018-11625439 GCF_015228065.2 Penaeus monodon
AAAAGTAACATTTTAAAATGGAAGAAAAAAGCTTTAGCTGGGTTTTTTTTTCCAAAAAATTTGGGTTTGGGAAAAATTTCAAAAAAGGTTAAAAAACCCTGGTTCAGGGAAATGTTTTTTGGTTCCAAAAAGGGGGAAAAAAAAATTAAAAACCTTAAAAAGAAAACCAGGTTTTTATTTTTTTAATTAATTTTTTCCCCAACAAAAAAGGAAATGCATTTCTTCGACTTTTTTATTGGGGAAAAAATGAAAAATTCCCCTCAAAAAAAACGGGGTTTCCTTTTTCCCCCTTGTTTTTTCCCTTTTCACGGACTTCTTTAAAAATAAAATAAGAAATTTTTGAAAAATTACCGAATTAAGAAGTGAAAAATGAATTCCTTAAAAAAGGTTTAAAAAAAGGTTAAAATTTTCTTGAAACAAA
>NC_051414.1:11625566-11626621 GCF_015228065.2 Penaeus monodon
AATTACCCCAAAAAATCTATTACACCTTTTGTTTTTTTAAAAAACAAAAAAACCCCGTCCCCCCCTCCTTCAAAAATAAAAGATATAAAAAAATCTCAAACAATAAGGGTTAGGAAAAACAAAAGGGTTAAAAATAAATTAAAAAAAATTAATTAACCCCAAAAAAAAGGGTTAATTTACTTTTCTGAAAAAGAAAAAATTTAAAAAAAGACTTTTAGCCTGTTATTGAAACCACCCTTTGCATTCCCAAACATTTTTTTTTTGTTAAAAAAAATTGGGCAACAAAAAAATGTAATTTTTAAAAATTTGGAACCCTATAACCAAAAATTTTTGTCCCAAAACCCCCTTTAAAAATGTTTTAAAAAATCTTTTTTTAAAAGAAACCCTAAACCCCAACCCTTTCATTTTTCAAAAAATTAAAAAGTTTTTAAAAACCACAAATTTTACAAAAGATAACGCGGGGGGTTAAAAACAAAAGAATATTAAATAGCTCCCAACATTTTTGTTAAGACTATTTTAAAACCTTGTCTTGGGGAATTTTTCCCTTTTTTTTTTTAAAAAAGGGGCAAATTTTAACCCCAAACTTTTAAATAAAGAAAACCCTTTTACGGGTAAACACCCCCTTTAAACCCCCGTAAAGAAAATTTTAAACTATTTTTTATCCTTAAAAAAATTTTCCCAAACCCCACGCCCCCCAAACACCGGAAAATTCATTATTTGCTAAATTTATTAAATACACCCCAAAAACCACAATGTTTTCGAGAAAACTTTTTTCCGTTTAAAAAAAATCCCCAAAAAACCCATAGGGTTTTGCCTAAAAATCTTTTTGTTCCCCCAAAGAACGAAACTTCAAAACTCCCCCCAAAAACCCACGTCAAAAGACAATTAAAGAAAAAACTTTTCCTACATCCCGGTCCCCTTTTTGATCCCAGAATAATTTAAACAAAATTCCTCCCCGCAAAAAGGGCTTCCCCAAAAAAAATATTTTTCGGTTTTTTTTTACCCCAATTCCTAAAACCCCCTTTTCGGAAAAAATTTTCTTAAAGAAAAACCAA
>NC_051414.1:11627701-11628051 GCF_015228065.2 Penaeus monodon
ACATACATAAACCACAATTTATATCTTTTCAATATGTCACCCTCATGCTGACGTTGACTCGCTTGCTTCCCCCAACTCCCTCTCCTAATTTTCTTAGTTAAATTTAGCATGGCCGAAGCATCCTTTCTGATACCTGGCCCAATTTTTTTGAAGTCCATAGTTTTTAGAGGTTTTTTCTGACAGCTTTTATTAATTAAAGTCAGATTTTTGTGTTTTTATAAGTGTTAAATCTTCTATTTTTTAAAGTGCTTTGCTGATAATTTTGAAAACATGGTAGTTATTTCCTTTTTTTTTATTTTTTTTCAGTGGCTTTCGTTGGGGTCACATGTTTATCTGCAACTCATTTAAAA
>NC_051414.1:11628081-11628403 GCF_015228065.2 Penaeus monodon
AAGTCTTTAAGTTTATGGGGGGGTCATTATTTTAGGCATTGTGATTCCCGCAAAATTTTCTTTTGATTTTTTTAGATTTCTTCTGTAGGAAGGGGGGGGGGATTTCCTTTGATTGTTTTTAGTTCTGAAGCAAAAGTTAACTGAAATTTATTTTTTTTTTTTGTAAGAGCTTTACAAAAAGGGGTTTCCCTTGCTTTTTTGACATCTGACCATACAGAGTTTAAATTTTTATTTTTATATTTTAACATCAATTGTCGGGGCCTATTTTTCTTTTAGCTTTTTTTTTCTCGTTTGTCTAGATCTTTATTGAAACAGTACAGGG
>NC_051414.1:11628447-11629386 GCF_015228065.2 Penaeus monodon
CATTCGTTCATCCCCCTGAAATTTTCAAAATTTATTCTGTTACTTTTAGGGGCGAGTCTTTTAGTTTTTGTGTGCACTTTTTTTTTGCTAGTAATGGTTTATTTGTTTTCCCTTTTTCCGACGTTTTTTTCCGGGAAATTTTATTTTTCATAAAAGAAAATTTTTTTTGTCCATTCCCTTATTTTTGTTTTTCTTTCGAAAGGGGTTTTGAACCTATTCGAAATTTTTTCTTTAAATTGTTTTCGTTAAATCTAATCGTAGTCTTTGTATCTTTTGTCTTTGTGGAGTTTTGTCAGGCCCTGAGGTTTTTTTGTTTTTTAGGATTTTTTTCCCGTATGTGAAAAAATAGCCACGCTAGGTTATTTCGTTACGGAACCCCAAGAAATGTTTCTTGTTATTTTATTTCGTTTGACAAAAACCAGGTTTTACGGTTCTGTTTTATAAAACCTTTTTTCCAAAGGTTTTGGGAAACATGTACTGTATTTCACTAATGTGGTCATTTTGTTTGATTTTTATGAGAGAAAAAGAGAGTAAACCAAAATAGATTTTCAGAGGGAGTCTGACATAAAACAGAGAGCGAGGATGAAAAATAGAATTAAGGATGAGGCTTATGCATGTCCTCGGCCTCGAAGGTTTTACACCCAGAGACCTTTGCCCTAAGTAACCTTAATTTGTACCGTGGCAGGACTCGGACCCGTTTTTCAGAGACTTCGATTTCCCCTGATCAAAAATAAGAGGGCTACCCATAAAAGGGAACTGTGGGTAAGGGGGGAGGAAGGAGAAAAAGTAAATGAAGAAAAAATTTTAAAAACAGTTCTAGAGCATCGGAAAATAAAGGAGGTGGATGAACATGAGAGAAAAGGGTTTAATCGATGACAAAAATTGTTAATGCTGAAAAGAGTAAGAGTAGAAATACAAGGAAGTAAGTAAAGCGTGATT
>NC_051414.1:11629665-11629920 GCF_015228065.2 Penaeus monodon
TGTATACGATTTCGTAAAAAGTTTTCCCCTTTAAAAAGCACGATAAGCCAAAGTAGCTCGTTTGGCCCCAAATATTTTTGAGTGTTTTTCATATCGTATAGGCAACTGTGGCCGCATATATTCCGCTCGTGTGTGTGTGATGATCTCGACAACTGATGCGCTTCTGTTCGGTGTTACTTGCCCGGGGTGGGAAAAATTGTAGAGTTTTTTACGTCGTGTTTTTATGTTAGTTTTTTGTATACGGTTTTTCACAAA
>NC_051414.1:11629973-11630250 GCF_015228065.2 Penaeus monodon
GTAAAAAAAGTATAGAAGTAAAAGAAATATTCAAAATTATTTATTTTCTTATATATAGCTTTAAAAAAGATGTGATAAACGATGCATTTTCGACATTTCCGTAAGAAAAAGAATGGGTAGAAAATGGTGCTAAACTTGACACGCAAAACGCGATATCCCAAAAAACGAAATTTTCCTTTTAAATTTCCCAAAACTGACGGAAAAACTTGAAATGATGAAATCCTGCGAATTACAGGGCTCATAGGGAAAGAAAATAAATCTAATATCTTGCCTTAAA
>NC_051414.1:11630606-11630867 GCF_015228065.2 Penaeus monodon
CAGCCGCTTTGCCGACTTAAAACACGCTGGATTTAAAAATAACACGATTCAATTCCGGCTCTCCGTGCGGATTTATTTATGAACTTTTTTTCTTCCAACCTTTTTTTTCTTTTCAAACTGAAGGTATACAGTGACACCCCACATGCCTCACAAAAGGGATACCTACATGCCCCACACAAAGCTTGGGGCACAAAGGGAAAACCACGGCACATTTCTGATATCCAAAACACACAGGCTCACATACATAAGAAACACAACGCA
>NC_051414.1:11630942-11631020 GCF_015228065.2 Penaeus monodon
TCCCCCAAACCCCAAATCCCCGAATTATTGAGAAAATTAAACCAGGTATTTAAAAGAAAGGAAAGAATACACACACAC
>NC_051414.1:11631053-11631170 GCF_015228065.2 Penaeus monodon
GCATCAAAACGGAAAAAAAAAAAAAGTTTTTTAAAATTTCAAGGAAAAATTTTTTTTCCCATGGGCTTTTAACCTATAGTTAATAAAAAGGAAATTTTTTATCTTTTTACCTTTTTT
>NC_051414.1:11631270-11631919 GCF_015228065.2 Penaeus monodon
CTCCCTCCTCCCCTTCTCCCTTCCCCCTCTCCCTTCCCCCTTCTCCCCCTCCTTCCCCTTCTCCCCTCCCTCCCCTTCTCCCCCTCCCTCCCCTTCTCCCCTCCCTTACCCCCTTCCTCCCTTACCCCCTTCCTCCCTCCCTCCCCCCTTCTCCCCTCCCTTACCCCCTCCTCCCCTCCCCTTACCCCCTCTCTCCCCTCCCTTACCCCCTTCTCCCCTCCCTTACCCCCTTCTCCCTCCCTACCCCCTTCTCCCCTCCCTTACCCCCTTCTCCCCTCCCTTACCCCCTTCTCCCCTCCCTTACCCCCCTTCTCCCCTCCCTTACCCCCTTCTCCCCTCCCTTACCCCCTTCTCCCCTCCCTTACCCCCTTCTCCCCTCCCTTACCCCCTTCTCCCCTCCCTTACCCCCTTCTCCCCTCCCTTCCCTTACTATTTTCCTCTTCCTCCCTCCCTTCTTTCTCCCTCCCTCCTCGAGCTACTTAGGTAATGAGATCCGTCGGTTCACAGGGCGGCATCCTAATAAGAAGAAAATATGCTACATGTTGAGGAATCAAGCGCCAATATCGGTTAATTCTTGCCTCGATGCCTTTGCTAATCACTTCCAAGAGCTTGGACAGATGCAGAGGGTCCTTGCGATCCTAGCCTGTCA
>NC_051414.1:11632131-11632448 GCF_015228065.2 Penaeus monodon
GTCTGTCGATTCATCTATCTTTATATCTCCTATTCATAAGATTCCTCATTTTCCCTTATACTTACAGATACGGCAAAGGTTTCTTCTAGACTTATTCATTTTTGTTGCAAATGTATTTTTAAAAAGACTCTTCCTCTATGGACTTATAAGCAAAGAAAGCACGAGATCAAATATGTTGCTTTCATAAAAACTATTGTTAACGCACTTCGTTTAAAAATGCCACTGGAAGGGAGAGGGAAAAGGATCTAGAAAACAATGATACTCCTGTCAGATCTCTGATCAACTGCCAAAGCTTCCGTATGGACCGCATACTGCAC
>NC_051414.1:11635095-11635237 GCF_015228065.2 Penaeus monodon
AGTCTGATATAGACTCAAGCAAAGTCCACCTGATAAACAAACATAAACACGAAAGAATGGGGAAAGGAAGGATAAAAGATTGGAAGTCAGCATAACAATAGGAATTTGTTAATATTAGTTTCATGTATAACAACCGCAATTC
>NC_051414.1:11635322-11635494 GCF_015228065.2 Penaeus monodon
GATGGGCTGAAATGAGCGCTCGTTTACTCGCAAACTCTGACACGTTTGGCGAACAGGCACATGCGGAGCAGGCAACGCACAAGGAAGAGAATGTTCATATTGCTAATAATCTTAAAAGATAAAGTCAGAGCTCCGACCATTCGAAGACGTTCAAGTTGCATATTAAGGTAAT
>NC_051414.1:11635610-11635789 GCF_015228065.2 Penaeus monodon
AAACTATCTTATCCTCATTGAAAATGGATTTACCTTTCCTCAGTAATCTAGTGTTCTGGGAAATATGAGAGGAGGTTGCTATGGTATGATTCTCAAACGTCAATTTAAAATCTAAAATCACACCAAGCACTTTCAATGCCCTTACTGAGCTGATGACTTGGCTGTCAATGATAAAATCA
>NC_051414.1:11636062-11636930 GCF_015228065.2 Penaeus monodon
TTGACATACTGACTTCACAAAATTAAAAACACTAAAATACCCATCATACCACGTTGTTGCCTGTCTAATAAAAAGTCAGAAAAAATATCATAAAATGGGCTATTGATTCCTACAGACTTGGGTTTAAAATGGAGAGCCTTATGGTTGTCCACATTAAAGGCAGAAGAAAAATCTAGGGAAATAAGCCCTGTCTCTGACCCTGAATCCAGTGAAGCCTGAATATGATGCGCCAAAGTCAAAAGTGCATCACAGGTACCGAGTTATTTTCCCCCTAAAACCTAACTGAATGGTTGGCAGTAATTTGGGGTCATTAAAGAAAGAGGTGAGACTTCGGCAACCAACCTTTCAAAATCGGTGGGACTGAAATTGGTCTATACTCTTTTGGCGAACTGCTTGGTGATGATCCTTTTCGGACTGGCGTAACATTGCCAACACGCCAACAAATGGGAAAAGAACCCTTTTTACTGAGAATACGAAATATAACTGCCAATTTTGGTGATAATAATGTAGCAAATAAACCTTGAGGACCAAAGAATCGTATATGAAGTCATCTAAATCAGGGTTTCTATAGATAATGATTATGTATAGATTTAAATAATTTGATTTTTTTTTCATTGAAATGACTTTTATTGAATTGCACTTGCATTCACCATCCCAGAGCGGAGATAGATACATATACCTTGTGCTCTAGGGACACTATTCCCAGGAATAAGCAACTCCGATGAGCGCCGGTATTCAGAGACAGAATATATCAATAAACTGCAACCATAGACAAGCCTTTAGATTCTTTTTTAAACCCCTAATATTTGTATACATAATTCTGCAATGTTTACCCTTCGGGCCTGGATTGGGCTGAAGATTGCTCAGT
>NC_051414.1:11636983-11637320 GCF_015228065.2 Penaeus monodon
TAAGATAAGTATGATGCTATAATGCCCATAAAAAGAGAATATCCAGGACTGAAATAAAATGATCAACCTGGAGGTGGAGTCTCATCAGGCAAGGCTATAGAGCTTTCGACTTATGTTTGACAGCCAATAAGCCGCTGACAATCAGGATGGCTAAATTGCAAAGTTCCCTTAGCCACCATACATCCCATTCCCTTGCCAGGCACAGCGTAGGAAACGAGGCTTGGTGATGCCACGGGGAGAAGGAGAGTGGAAATTGTTAAGGAATGCAATAATCTAAAGCCACACTCAATTCAAAGGTTTATGGGAGGTAGAGGACACACTTCCTCACTCTGGAAGA
>NC_051414.1:11638308-11638783 GCF_015228065.2 Penaeus monodon
GACTATCAAGGAAAAAAAATTATCTTCCAGTCAATGAACGATAAAAAAATCCCACTCAATTGACGAACTCGTAGTCCCTCATAACAAAAGGTCACTTAGCTGACCAATGAAAATCCCTTTCTAATCAGCTGACGAACTCTTAGCTCCTCCCAATCAGCTGACGAACACTTAGTCCCCCCCAATCAGCTGACGAACTCTTAGCCCCTCCCGATTAGATGACATACTCTTAGTCCCCCCCAATCAGCTGACGAACTCTTAGCCTCTCCCAATCAGCTGACAGACTCTTAGCTGACGAACGAAATTCCTGCCTTGTGTGGGTCTCTGCCTTTTGGTGCTCAGCGTGCGTACGAGCTTTTGTTATCTAAGTCAACACTCCGTTTCATTGGCATATCATCGTGTGTTTTGGGAACTTGGTTAACGGGAAGAACAGCCTTCAGAATCGGAGAGAGAATTTCTGTGTTGGATTTTCTTTTTT
>NC_051414.1:11639068-11639785 GCF_015228065.2 Penaeus monodon
CAAATCACCACAATGTTAATTTCCACCCGCTAAATACTCGTAGATATACGCTATGAATAATTTTGGCTTTAAATGTTTTGTGATGACTCTGTAAACGACGTTGCCATGCATGTCACTGCAATTATGTTAATGTGATGCATGTGCACATAAATATGATACTAGTGATAGATATCTGAATGAGCCTGTTAAATGAGCCTGCATAATGATGAAAAGCTATAAATAAAAAAGGGATAAAAAAAAGCTATTTTGCGGTCAAAGCTTGGGGACAGGAAATGTATAACAGTAGTGAATATGTAGTGAAAAAACAGTCATGATTTACTGTCGTCATAAGTAAGAGATATAGAGTACTGACTCCCATTATAATATCTATTTATGTCTTTGCAATCATCCTGTTCGCTAGTGATATATATCAGACGTATGTGAGTTATAATTAGAAATCATAATCGCCTCGTATAAAATGCAAAATGACTCTAATGGCGCATCAAACCGAATTTAAAAAATATTTCACAAGAATTCACAGACATGTAATCCAGTGCAATATCGTAAATTCATGGATAATCTGTAATTATCCAATTTTGAATAATAAAATAGGATTACGTATCCATCACTCAGATATGACCATTTTTATTTGATTAGATAAAAATGAAATTCCTTGCGGAAAGTCGAGTGAACAAAGGAAAAACTCTCCGCAGACTTCTAGATCTGATGGCGACAGCA
>NC_051414.1:11641919-11642036 GCF_015228065.2 Penaeus monodon
CTACTATGCAATGTTAAATGGAAATATTTAAGCAATAAATGAAATACGGAAATGGGAAAACTTCTAATGAACCTCGACCCCACCAGAGACTC
Organism: Penaeus monodon; assembly: GCF_015228065.2. Taxonomy (NCBI): domain Eukaryota; kingdom Metazoa; phylum Arthropoda; class Malacostraca; order Decapoda; family Penaeidae; genus Penaeus; species Penaeus monodon. Next base: position 11,642,012 of record NC_051414.1, read on the forward strand.
GAATGGAATGCGAACATCTCGCTTA
>NC_051414.1:11642796-11642982 GCF_015228065.2 Penaeus monodon
GCCCTAAGATGCATCTTATTACAAAATTCCTAAGATTCTCCCACGGGCTGCTTGGGAGACGCGGTTCCTGCAGCGAACTATGTTTTTCCAAGGTCTTTGATTTTTACGCTCCGCCAGGCAGTTATATCATTTTTTTTTTCCTGAACTCTCAGTTTTTTACTTTTCTATCTTCTTTCAGTCTGTCTT
>NC_051414.1:11643011-11643491 GCF_015228065.2 Penaeus monodon
TGCAGTTTATATTTCTGTATTTTTTCTTTCTTACTGTTTGTCTCTTTCTCTCATTTACGGATTTTTTTATTTTTTTTTTCTCGGTTTCTCTCTCTACCTTTGGCGAAATTTCGCATACTTTTGCCATTTCAACAGATTTTTCTAATTCTCTAAATTTTCAATAATATATCCAAAAGCAAATACATTATATCTAAACTAATAGATTATCATCATTATCACCTATTTTTAATACCTCCTCTGGGACCAATCAAATATTCTCCATACCCCCCATTACTGATATTCCTCCATCCACCCATTTATCAGGATTTCTTCCCCCTTTTCAGCTTGATTACACAACCCAATCCCTGAATTCCGGAAACGGTTGGGTCCTTTAATAACTCTGAGCTGGATCCTGGAATCCTATCGAATCCTACAACGCGTTTTAAACTTGTTGCGAAGGGAACCTCTTTGGCGAAGAAATATTTTATAAAGAATTTGTAA
>NC_051414.1:11644899-11645534 GCF_015228065.2 Penaeus monodon
TAAGAAACACTAAATGGCTGGGAATAGAAATAAACTAAGAATCTGCATATGAATAAAAATGATGAGAGAATAAATGAAAAGAAAAATTTTAACAATTGGATTATTTATTAAATCCACACAATATCAGTTTATATGAGAGAAATAAACGAAAAAAAAAATCTTTAGCACAAAAATACTGATAAGAGAAGAAATGATGAGATAATATTTTTACAATCTGTATTTCAATATTTCATTAACGTTTTAAACAATTTTATCTATTGGTATATCTGCCTTTCTCTGTAAGCAAATAAATCACACACATAAATACAACAGATTGAATGTGAAAAAAAAGTTTAAATAAAAAAAGATTATATTCTAATTGGCTTGTGATCAGCTAATCACCAAATGAACGTCGTGTCATTTGCCAATCGTTGATCAGCGAAATTATTACGATGATAAGTTCAAATAATTCGATAGGACAAATAATTTTATGAATTTGCATCGTTATTGCTGTTTTTTTATCTTTTTTTTAAATATATATCAGGAAAATATGCAGTTTTTCGTATGGACGCTTGTTTATGGTTGGAGAGCTAAGCGATGGTCCTTTGGAATTGATGGGGACAAAAAAGTGACGAAAACACGTGAGTGAAATACTG
>NC_051414.1:11646774-11647008 GCF_015228065.2 Penaeus monodon
GCCTCCAGCGGCGGGCCGGAGATTTCCTTAAGCGCCGCCGCTCCATGTCCACTCGGCCAGCAGGAAAAGGCCGGTAATAAATGCATCAAAGGCCTAATAACTCTGTCCTTTGGAAGGTAAGAGTCGGAGCTGAACAGTCTCTACGGTAATCAAGCCCAGTTCTCGCTTTATCATACTTTTAGAAGTTAATTCAAAGCATGTAGCTAACTCTGAGTTTATAAATGCATTGCCCAT
>NC_051414.1:11649233-11649329 GCF_015228065.2 Penaeus monodon
ATATTTTTTTGTTCTATATTTTTCTAAGTATTAACAAAAAGTTTGTTTTGCTACATGTGATATTATTTTTGTTTTGTCTCCGAAACATAATATTGA
>NC_051414.1:11650010-11650227 GCF_015228065.2 Penaeus monodon
CTTAAATTTAACCCCCTGCGAGGTTTTAAATTTAAATTTGAGCCTTTGCGGACTAGAAGAAATTCAAAACAAAAGAAGGGCGTTGTAAAAGGGAAGGCCCCCGTTTAAATTTTCCCCCTTAAAAGGTTTTGTGAAGTGGTTTAGTACCCTTTCCCCCTCGCTCGCGCCCCCAAAGAAGCACCTGGAGGCGGATAGGGGGAAGGGGGGCCCTCTATAT
>NC_051414.1:11650614-11650841 GCF_015228065.2 Penaeus monodon
ATATAAAAATTTTGAATATAAACACCTTTTGAAAAAGATAAATTTTAAAAAAAGAAAAAAAGGGAAAAAACATCAAAAATGATTTTTATACAGTTTAAAAAATCAATTGGACATATCATGGTGTTTTTTTTTTTCAAAACTCCATCAAAAAATTTCATTTTTGATTTTTGTTTTAATCTATAAATTATAATATATATTATATATTTATACCCCCATTTTATATGTGG
>NC_051414.1:11650869-11651025 GCF_015228065.2 Penaeus monodon
ATAAAATATATAATATATTAAATAATGTGGTATTATATATATATATATATAATATATTTTTAATATTATTTATTAGAATATATTTGTTAATATATTAAATATAATAATATATATAAATTTATATAATTATAATAAAAATTAAATATATATTTATTA
>NC_051414.1:11651165-11651257 GCF_015228065.2 Penaeus monodon
ATAACATAAAATTACTTTATTATTATATGTAAATTTTGGTTATACATTAAAACATATTTAAAATATTGTAGGTTGTTTTTGTTTTTATATTA
>NC_051414.1:11651414-11651516 GCF_015228065.2 Penaeus monodon
GTTTAAATATAAATAGTATATGTAAGTTTTATATATATGAATTTTAAAATTTTCTATTTGTTTATGCATGTATAATATCTTTATATACTGAAATAACTATCA
>NC_051414.1:11651632-11651768 GCF_015228065.2 Penaeus monodon
ATGGTGACTGTAGTTTTACCTGTTTTTCATGTTTTTTTTTATTCTTCAGTTTGCTTTTTATGTTCAGCTTGCTTTTTTAGGTTATTGTTTTTTTCTTAACTTGTGTGCTGTGTGTGCATGTGTTGACCTTTTAAAG
>NC_051414.1:11651814-11652114 GCF_015228065.2 Penaeus monodon
CCCAAAGTTCCCCGTCTTTCTTTTTCCGTTTTCTTCAGGCCCCTTTTAGCTACCTTGCTTTTTATTTTTTTATTCTATATTTTTATTTTTTTTTTTCCTTTTTAAAATTTTTGCTTACCTTTTTATCTTTGATTTTTTTTATCATCTTTTTTAATTGCTTACGTTTCGTTTTAGTCTGCTTTTCTTAGCAGGGAGGGGGGTTCCCCTCACCTTTAAAAAAGGAGCCGCGCATTACACTCGGGCTCTCTTTTCCTTACCTACGGGCTTAAACCCCTTTGTAGTGTTTTTTTGCCGTGGACT
>NC_051414.1:11652249-11652409 GCF_015228065.2 Penaeus monodon
TTTTCCCCCATCCTAGTCAGTTTTCTTTTTTTATTATTTCTTTGTTTTACCATTATTTTTTTTTAAACCTTTACCTACATCTCATTTAATATTTTTAAAATATTGGGAAATGAAAAAAATAAACTCGAGGCACAGTCACTCAAACGATTCTAAATTTTTG
>NC_051414.1:11653160-11653284 GCF_015228065.2 Penaeus monodon
TTGTTATAAAAAAAAAAATTTAAAAGGACTTTAAAATGGGCCCTAAAGTTATACGTAAAATAATAAATATAAATAAATTAATATCAATGTTTGAAGGCTTTAAATGAAATTATTATAAAAAAAA
>NC_051414.1:11654251-11654338 GCF_015228065.2 Penaeus monodon
TGCGAAAAAAAATAATAATCCCCCCCCTCTGAAAAAGACTAAAAAAGTACGAAATCATTGGGAAAAAGACAAGCATTGCCTGTCCCC
>NC_051414.1:11655570-11655715 GCF_015228065.2 Penaeus monodon
AGAGAGAAGAATGTGCGTAAGTGCAGCTATATGAAATGATGGGAAGGCTATCTACTATATATGGGTGGACACTTATGTTACTCATAAACGTATTCCTTACCTGGGGCGTAAGCACATGTTTGGCTTTATATATGTGGGTGTTTTC
>NC_051414.1:11662624-11663507 GCF_015228065.2 Penaeus monodon
AAGAGACAGAGGAAGGGGGGCCGAAAGTTAGGTTTTCCCCCGAGGCCCCATGGGGATCGCAGGCCCGCTGAAGCGGGGCACCGGGGCACGGGGGAAAACACCCGCAAAAATCGCTCTCCCCCTCAATCCTGGAACCCTTTGGAATGCGAGAGCGCAAAGCGATGGGGAAGAGTTCTGGAGAAAAAATCACGACATCCTACTTTGCATAAATTTACTGGGAAGAAGGGGTTTGGCCAGGAAGAAGAGCGTGTTTTGTGACCTCCTTGACCTTGACCCAGGGGGGATAAAAGGGGATTCAGAGTCTTGGGGGGAAAAGCTGTAAGTGGGGAAGCCAGTATTCGTAGTACATAATCTTAAAATTTGTTTTTTACAAAAAAACATACATACGGTATGGCTGCGTATTATTTATCTGCGAAGAGCCAGGCTCAGGCACCTGGCACTCTAAGATCGCATTGTACGTTCATGACTGCAGAATCCCTTCCGCGTGATCGCGGTCTCTCTTTCAACACACAGCAAACATCAAGGAGTTTGTATATCCACATCTGAAAAACCCACCTACGGACCCATTCGCATCCGCACCAGAAGGTTACAGGACAATTGGGCAGTCGGAAGCAAAGGCGCCTTTCGACAGTCCTAGACTAGTACTGCTTGAAGTTCCTCGCTGGAGAGAGGAATTCAGCTTTCAGAGGATGAGCAAATTTTGATGAAGGAAATCCTCACCTCTCATTTCCTCAGACCTTGGGCTGGGGTCGGTCTACTTTCCGCTTGAAACCTAGTAGAATATATAGATAGTTTTAAAAGATTTTTTCGGTTGTAGAAATTACTGCTTCAGATTAAAAACAAAATACCGAAATAAATGCAAGAAGTAAAAGGAGAAAAGAAT
>NC_051414.1:11663842-11664130 GCF_015228065.2 Penaeus monodon
TATTGTCCCTAATAGATGTTTGTTAAACTAAAAATGACAAAGTTAAAGCATACTGGGAAACACGCAATGCATCCTGAATATCTGCCGCATTACCATAAACTGAAATAACAACCATGAAAGAATAACATTCATCTGCTGCGCCTGCGTTGTGAAGTATGCTAATATCAGGAATTTTTTCGCTTTTAGCAACACACGTTTAAGAGGAGGCACTGAAAAGGTATTACACTGCTTACAATACGTAGGTATCTGTTTAGCAACAACAACTAATTTTGTGTATATGGTTTTGTT
>NC_051414.1:11666244-11666460 GCF_015228065.2 Penaeus monodon
CGTCGTCTTTTCAAAACTCGCGTGACGGGCTGCGGGGAACGTCCTCAAGCGGACTGGCGCAGGGTACTCCCTCGCTTTCTTGAAGGCAACGGAAGTAAATTGTTTTTTTCTGATTTGTTCTCATTCTATCTACCTACCTATCTGTCCCCATAGAAAAATAGTAGATAAAAAACCCCAAAAAAACCACACACACCAAAAATATGAGTGTAATGTTTT
>NC_051414.1:11666612-11666907 GCF_015228065.2 Penaeus monodon
TGACGCCCGCATTCAAGGGTCTTTCATTAACTAATTTCATCCACACACCTGATCATTCTTCTACGTAATGAAGGTCGTGCAACTCATTCATCTTGCATCACACTGAGTCATCGGTCGCTTAATCTTTAATTGTGACTGACAGCTGACAGTTTTATGCGAGTGAGATTGCTGACAGCCGGTAACGCTAGTGTGTCAGCCCATCACTCATCGGCTTACCTATGAACGATTGGGCGGAACCATGTCAGTGCCCTTCATATATTTTGCAATGCTAAATTATGATTAAAGCTCTGGATAA
>NC_051414.1:11669380-11669833 GCF_015228065.2 Penaeus monodon
TTGTATATTAGGCATGTGCACATGTATGATCTGCATGCGAATCCACAGATTTAGTATGCAAAACAGCAACGAAGCCGCACGAGCAACGCGCCGCCGCAACGAGATCGAGAACAAACTTGCCACAAAAATCCATGGAATAGGACAAGCACGGAGCGTTAGGACGTTTTTAAAGGCATAATGAGTTGAATTAGAATGCTAGAGTAATTCAGACCAGGTGATTTTTTGCTTTTGTCTGTGTTCTATTTAGAATATATGTCATTGTTGATTTACAATGTGTTGTGAGATATTTTGTGATTAAAAATTTTAGTTGCAATATATGAATGACATTTTGTTAAATTTTACTAAGACGTAAAAAAGTTAATGAAAGGGAAATACCACAAATAAATAGGGTAGGTAATCTTTTTACATTTTACAGTAAAAAAAATAAATTCTAATTATAGATAAGAGAAACAG
>NC_051414.1:11673109-11673677 GCF_015228065.2 Penaeus monodon
TAACAGAATTAAAAGGAATATCAACATTAAAACATAGAATCTCATTTCCTCTTATTTCACGTTCTACATGACTGTTATGAATATTCCACTTCCTATATAATTTTCCCTACTGACAACCCTTTTCTCTATGGTCTCTTTGCAAAATTTTGTTCTAATTTGCATGAACGGATATGAGAGAGCTATATATTTCATGCAGTCCCCCATGAGTACGCCAATTACGTTTTCTTTGATTCACTAATACGTGAGATATAATTGACAATAGTATCACCTCTCCCTCTCTGCACACAAATTGAACTATTTTTTCCTCCAATTTCACTCACACTCTGGCCTCTAAATCGCTGTTCCCCTCTTCCCCATTCCCTGTAGACCACTTTCACATTCAAATGATGCCGCGATATGTATAAATTTCCCGTTTTCTAATACTTCGGTCAGTTGAGGTAGATACCATAGTTTCTCATGTTGACGTCAGGTGCCAGGTGGGATTAATGAGACATAAATCGTCATGCGGGTTTTGAGGTGTAAGTGTACAAATCTGAACGATCTTCTGGGTATTTGCAGATCTTGTTGC
>NC_051414.1:11673975-11674419 GCF_015228065.2 Penaeus monodon
GAGTTTGAGAAACTGCTCAGTGTGTAATCAGTCACTATGAGTTACAGTGAATTACAGCAATACGAAGGCAGCAAGTACTTCCAGCGTATAAACAGCGTATTTCCAACTTACCAATCAATAATCCTAAGAGATTATTTTCTTCTAAGCGGGTAAGCGAAGCCAACTTTTTCAGAGTTTCAGGAAGCTTTAACTACAATTTCATATCCGGATTGGGAAGGGAAGATAAGTGAAGTTTATATTGCTAACCCTCGCCTCCTAACCTTCTCTTCGTTAAATTCGTGTAAAGGGATAGGGAGAATACCTCTTATACATTTCCGTTCTTTTCTTCTTTTTTAAGAAGTACGGCGATTAATTAGCAATTATTAACGTGTTCTCGAAAGCGTTTTGGGCCCGTTGGAGTGGGTGGTTATTTTGTATTCTGCGAGGAACAGGAATGTCTATGTA
>NC_051414.1:11674442-11674557 GCF_015228065.2 Penaeus monodon
ACATTTGTCCCTATAACTATTAAAGCCCCCTTTGTAAGCTATTTGCTCCGGAACCATTTTTCCCTCGTACCTAACTGTATTTGCAATAAAGCCCCACGTGCAGCTATGCAAGATC
>NC_051414.1:11674809-11676143 GCF_015228065.2 Penaeus monodon
GCCCACTTATACACCATATCATTGATACTTTGAAGCGAAAGTCAGCAGCATTTCCACATACCAAGAACAAGAAAGAACTTAGCACATGGAATCTTTCCTGGCCTTTCAAAACACAATTTGTACCTCCTAACAGTTGAACCGTAATAAAGAACACTTCGAAAATGTGTTTGCGATCACAAATAGAAATTCCGGCAGCGTGCTGTGTTAATTTGTTTAGGTATGGAGATGCACGTGGAGAAAATTGTAGACAAAATCAAAGAATATTTGGAAGGAAAGAGGGTGGGGAAAATATATAAAAAAGGATAAAGAGAAAGGGATGTGGACGAAGGGGAGGAGAAGAAAGAAGGATTCGATAGTTGGAACAGAGAGATAAACACATAGATAGACAAAAAGCGAAACAGACAGTGAAGGAAAGAGAGAAAGAGAGAATGTAAACGAATAAAGATAAACGGCATAAAAATCATCAGGAAAGAAAGAGTGTAATGAAGGAGAAAGAGAAACAAGGAAAGGACAATAAAGAAGAGCCAAATATTGTTGATTCTGGCGCCCAGACGGTGAGTGACAAGCCAATTATTGTATTGCGCAAAACATTATTCCTCTGTTCATTTCCCAGTGTTTTCATCTATGTGTGAAAGCCTCCCGGGAAAATATAAATTGAATTAATTAATATTTTCCCGCTGACTGTTAGAATTCTTAAAATTGCATTACTTTTTCCGGCCTTTAAAAAATATATATATATATACGCAGAACCCGCAAACGTTGGAAATCTGATGTTAAAAAATCTCGTATTTGGTTCAGAATTAAGAAGGGGATACGAATACAACATATTTATATATTCTTATATCTGTTTCCATACACCTGATATGAATACATTTCACAGCTGTTGCCTATTCATAAGTGTATATCGTTATAGTATGTACAGTAGATATACAAATACTCATGAATATTTTTGTTCATAGACATTCATACCAATGAATGATGAAGAGATCATTATAAAAACGTAATCTAAATACAACACAAAGCCTGAACACAAGCAAATACAAATGTAAATAAAGAAAATGTTAAGGTACTGAGAGCAAATGATGTAAACCTTCTGAGTTTGGGTATTCCTCCAAACAGCAATTTATTGTGGGTTATATCCAAATGATCCCTGGATTAGGAGGCAGCAATCCGATTAGCAAAGTATTAGGCTCCGTTCCCCCGGGCGGCATTTGGATTACTTCCTTAGAGCGGCAACTTACTAATATAATGTTTGTGTATTTTTATCTTGTTTGGATATAGGATGTTGGCAAAACGAGTTTCCTTCTTTCCATTTCGATTTCCATTTTCTCTCG
>NC_051414.1:11676254-11676532 GCF_015228065.2 Penaeus monodon
CTCTCCAGTTTGCATGAATAATAACAATAAAGAAGTATAGTAGAATGCTATATCGCCCCTATTACTAAACTGTATGGAAGTGCCGAAGGTGAATTGCTGGACAGAATGTGGTTTGCAAGTGTCGAAGGGTATCCTTGGTGATCAAATAGTCATGCTTTTATGAAGGATACTGTTTATTTAATGCAGAATATTGCCAATAGGGGCTATGTTGATGATTTGTACGAGTAAATCTGTATCGCAAATAATGTGCTTGTTCAGTAATTAGTGGACCCCCCCCC
>NC_051414.1:11676636-11677023 GCF_015228065.2 Penaeus monodon
TTTCTGTCGTTCTCCCCTCGCCCGCATCTCGCTTCTTTCATTTTTACATAGAGAAGCGGGGGAAGATATGATAAGCAAGTCTAGATAATGGACGCAGAATATCTAAGGATGAATTAAATCACAACAGTATTTCCTTAACCTTTTACCTTTTCTTCATATATATATTTTTAACGCCGTATGATTTTCCACTTTCTATGTTCTGAATTTTTATTAGAAAGAAAGATGTCAACAGTGATTAGTGAGCAAGGAACGTAATAAATTTTAATTTTCTGTAAACATAATATCCTCTTAAGTGTGTATTCAGAGAGAATAGGATGAGGGAAGTGAAAGACACACCGAGAAAGAAAGTGAGAGGCAAAGAAAGAGAGATACTTGAAGAAAGAGAAT
>NC_051414.1:11677053-11678093 GCF_015228065.2 Penaeus monodon
AAAAATGTGAAGAGGAAGCATTAGGAGAAAGGAGTGAGATAAAGAGAAGAGAGCAAGAGGAGACGAAAGAGGAGAGAAGAGCAAAGAAGAATGAACTCGCATACAACGGGCCTTACAGATTCATGAATGATCCGCAGATAGACAAGACAAAATTTACGCCTAACGGATTAGTGTGGGGTTTTACAAACAGATCTAGGTACACATTTCTAAATTTGTCTCATTCACCGAAAAGGTAACAGCTGCCATATCTTCTAATCTACTTTCAGTATTATAAAAAAGAAAGAAAATATAGGCCTCAAGCGGGATAATACTTACAGGCACAAACGTACTAACTCGCTTACAGACGCACACCTATTCGACAAACTTCGCATATAAGACCTAAACTGAAAGAAAAGGAATAAATACCAGGTATACCGAGGAAGAGGAATACAGGAGAGACACGAACAGAAACAGAAACAGTACGACAGATAATGACCCAACAGAATCAAGAGCGACACACCCGAAGGTTTAACGGACTATCAACCCCTGTCTACCCACACCTTGCTTTCCTTCAGCATGCGCGCCAAAGACCTGAATTGCACAACACCACCATGCTACAATTTCAACTAAACTGGATTAACCCCGAGTGCACAAAATCGGATTTTATTGCAGCATTAAGATTCATAACGATTAATTCCAACTTCAGACCAGTTAATTGGTGCCAGTAAATGATTACAGGCGAATATAATCAGAAGCATGATCCAAAAGCCAGTTTACTTATCCATCGGTCCAACAAGATGATGACAAAATAGGTAAATAGAGGTAGAAATCCCTTGTACAAAAAGCAGACAACACTGATTGAGAATAAATAATGATAGTAGTCGCATATATTCATCTTTTCTCTTGGTTTATTTATTCTTTATCACTGATTATGAAAGCACAGCATGGAACGCAACTTCATTACCTCCGCAGGAAAAGCAAATAACGAATAAGGGTAAATATTGATGAGAAGGAATGGAAAAGAACTACGGGAGAATGAACAAGAAGGGTGATATTATATT
>NC_051414.1:11678132-11678275 GCF_015228065.2 Penaeus monodon
CAATGCGATGAGGGGTGTGCAAGGAAGCGTGCTGAGGAAAGGCATCGGGAAAGGATGCCATATTATTGAAAAAATAACAACGCGTCTGAGGGAGACAAGTGATGCAGAAGAAAGAAAAGGGAAAGTACAGAACGATGGGGAAG
>NC_051414.1:11678313-11678393 GCF_015228065.2 Penaeus monodon
CAAGCGCCCAGCTCAAGGAAAGAGAACCTTTCACTGTTGCCAGATACTACCATTCCTGTAATGAGCAGGGTCCTCCAGCT
>NC_051414.1:11680919-11681980 GCF_015228065.2 Penaeus monodon
CAGGAATGTCATCACGAAGGAAAGAAACCCAATAATGAAAAGAGAGATATTAGCATCTTCGCCTCTTTCATTGTTCCCCTAAATTGCTTCAGTAATATGAATACGGGCTGTACTGCTGCTCAGTCTCTGCATTCCTCAAGCTGGAAGGATTGCTATGCTCAAAGAGAATCAAATTGTTCTACAACGCATCCGTTCCTGTGTTTACATTTCTGTAAATAGAAAATTTGCCGTTTCCTGTTGAAAAATCTCACAAAACAACCCATGACTCTGCTACTAAATGGCCAATTTCGTTAAATAAATTTTGGATAGAATCTTTCCCTGACTGTTAGATTTACAGTGGCATCGTTAGTGTTAAAATTTACGAGGTTCCATTGTCACGTTTCAGATACGTTCACCGGTGATAATGTCTCGTTTTGTATTTCATGTGGCTTTATTTTCAGGTTTTCGGATCAAACTTTTGTTGTGAAGTTTGCACGTTATGTTGTACCTACATTCCTGTTTATTCCGTAGCATTGTTTGGTATGGTGTTTAAATCTCTGAAGTATCCATTACCTCTGCACTGTGATGGTTTCAAAATACAAAGTATTTTACATACTCTTCTAGAGAGATAAAAAGTACATGACAGATGAATAGTCATGTTATCTCGTTCTTTCTTTCACTCCACCGGGGAACTAGGTTAAAGCTGTGCAGTTCGAACGACAGAGACAAACTGTCCAAAATTGAAAGCGTTTGGAGACTTCTTAGAATTATTAGAAGATTTTGTAAGGCAGACATCCCTTGGTGAATTTTACTTGCTGTCGCTCTAAAGACAGCACGCTTGCCATCTGTTTCTACTTTGCATAGCGGAGTTAGCGTAGCCTTTGAACTGTTAGTGAAGTTAACGGATGGTCTTCATAATACTCGGAGTTAAATTAGGGATGTTTTGAAGTACAGATTTGAGAAAGTGCTGAATCATGCTGCCTGTAATATCACGAACTAATTTGTACGTGTATGATTAGATATAAGATTGCAGTGGAAAGACAAATGAATAGACAGAGAGAGCGACAAACGAGGGTGAGAAT
>NC_051414.1:11682034-11683532 GCF_015228065.2 Penaeus monodon
AGGAATGGGAGGATGAAAAGAGAAAGACGGGGTAAGAGAAAGCGAGAAAAAAGAAATACGTTCACAACAAGTAAATAAACGCGAAAAATAAGACAAACCTTGTGGAAGAGAAAAACGTATTCGACAAATTACAATATCCAAGAGAAATATTTACAGGAAAGACTGCAACTGTGGAAGTAGGACGACGGCGAAGTCAAACTCCAATTTAGGCAAATAATGACTGGATTCGCGAAGACTTTGAACTGAAGGATGAGGCATCCGTAAGATTTTTACTTGGTTGACAGGTGTGTGGTGCTCCGTCTCGCCAACCTCGTCTTGAAAGAGAGAGACTGATGAATGTCTTCAGGACGAAGGATGACGAAGGATAGTGCAGCTGGCTAATTTACATGGCGAGAGTAAGGGCTTAAATTCTAGGAAACTAATTCCCTATCTTATTATGGTTTTATGGTAATAAGACACAGTTTTGATTAAAATGACAGTAATGCTGATTATAAGCATAACAGTGGCTATGGTAATTAAAACAATATATAAATAATCATTATTATTGTACTGCAAACTCTGGGACTACAAATAACGCGTTGTAACATGATTTATTACATTAAGATTTCAACCTGCAAATAATTGCATTATCAGTACCAATGATAATACATTATTTTGCTGATAATAATGATTTGTTAAAATTCATTGCTATCACTGATTATTATGTAAATTATGATATAATGCATAATTTCGACACAAATTCATTAATTCAGATAATAATAACATAAATTCATTAATATACCCTGACACGATAACTAATTTCCTTAACATAATTTCAATTTAATCAATAATCTATGCGTTTACTCATATATTTGTATATCGGAAGTAATTTCTAATCATATTTATCACCCTGCTATTGATTTTCCCAATCTGATTTTACTTTTAATTACATGACAAATAACTCACTTCACTGACTCCTCCAGATGAAGCCCCAGAGTCCAGTAATGGCCATAAAACTTCTCCATAACACTGAATAATTCTTCAGGCCACATTAATACTAAAATCTCCACATAAATCATAATCCAATGTTGAATGTTATATACTACATAAAAAGAAACAATAACACACATAACATCGCATCTCATCTGGTGAACATTTATCTTAGTATACTTATTTTCATAGTGAAATATTATAATCAATTAAGGAATATTACATACCATGTCAACAGTTTCCACGTTTGGTATTTCAATTGCACAAATTAAGCAAAGAAAAGAAGAGTCAGGCTTACCCTTCCAATGCTACATTCTATTGTCTCCACGAGATGCAGACCGGTTGCTACGTCAATACATTATACAAAAGGAACAGAAAGATGCGCAAGGCTCCACAGCAATTTCATATAAATTACAGATCATTGGTAAATTTTAACACATGCAGATTTATCTTTTATTCAAAAGAAATTGTACGCAAAATACCATAATTCTAATCACATAAATAAGAAGTAAATAAAACAGGTTACTCC
>NC_051414.1:11683807-11684434 GCF_015228065.2 Penaeus monodon
TTATTCCATGAATCACCATCACCATTATCCTCTTGAATTTTGGTTTTGTTTAAATCTGCGGAATCATTTTGCCGCGTTTCACTTACTTTCCAGCAGTGATAAAATAGTACACCCATATGTTTTATTCATTTTTTAGCACACTTCTGGAAAATAGCTACCCATTTCTTTTAGTTATATAAATCAGACAGATAATTTATGGGGTATGTTTTTAACAGAGACTCAAAAATCATACTTTTTATGTCACAGTACTGTAAAGAAATTAATAAAAAACATGAGAAACCACTGGCCAAGATACATTTGCTTGTTCTTTTCTCTTCACATCTATTGGAAATGTATTACGGCTGTATAATGCAAAGGACAAAGACAGACTTTACAAAGTGAATACTCTTTGGAAACTTGCTTGATGACGAGTCCTTTGTGTATCTTACCTACTGTCTTTCCACAGTCGACGAAAGTAGGGTCTGCTAGAAGTAAGCAGTACTTTGCCTAGGTTTTCGTATCCTTTTGGTGTATGTTCGTTAAAGCAGCGACATCACATTGTCTTGCATTGAAGAACTATTTCTAAATGTGAAATTCATGCTAGAGCTTTTGAACTGTTGATATAAAAGGAGTAGCCTCGTCTCCAGA
>NC_051414.1:11684454-11684654 GCF_015228065.2 Penaeus monodon
GGAATGCAAAAATAGACGGGTGCCATAAACAGAATCATTCAATGTATTTAAACTGTTCATGAATACTTTTCCCCTCTATTGGCGTGAACTATGATTCCGGTGTTTGTCATGTTCCACCCCAAAAGTTTGGCCTAATTTTGTTTGAGTTTTTACTTTTAAGTCACCATAGGGTGATGATTAGATTATCAGTCCTATATCAT
>NC_051414.1:11684952-11685639 GCF_015228065.2 Penaeus monodon
GTCAAATATATACTAATTACTTCACTTGTAAATAAAACAGCAAAACTACCGTATCTATTTCGAATTAAAAAGAAAAAACAAGAATAACAGGATCTCTTTTCTTTGAGAAATGCATTAGATCTGTACCTTTTCTAGGATAAAGATACTTCACAATCTTTAACACTTTTCAGGAATCCGACAGTCACGCTGCCTCTTACTTGTTTCTTCACGGATTTCGCAGTTGGTGTCTGTCAGGTGTAATCTGGTATGTCTGCAGATGCCTTAGAGTTTGGACAACTAGTGGATTAATATTAATAATATTAGGCTTCATGATTATGCACGTATTTTCCATAGTCTGTATTTGTGGACAATACCACGAGTCTTCATACAGCTTATACGAAATCTTCATATTGTTAATGTATGCAACCTCTGACATCCGTTCATTAGAGAGCAAAGTGTAAAGTGACTATGTGAATCTTAATTGTTTGGATTTAGATGTTTTTCTTGCAGGTGACATATAGATATTTTAATATGTTCGCATGGTTCGCGGATGTGTTTGCCTTTTATTTAGCGTGAAACAGGATTCCGGTGTTTGTTATTTTCCGCCAAAAAGTTTACAGTTTTGCCACAGTTGGTAGTGACTTATGCTGCGTCATTCGCCAGTGCATTGTTATTGGAATACTGTGGGTCTCTCTTTCCCCTTTTCTC
>NC_051414.1:11686339-11687478 GCF_015228065.2 Penaeus monodon
AAATATCAACACAGTATCTTCCATCATGCCTGATGTAAACTGTGTGCTCAGTGTTTCCCTGGGTATGCCACCTCTGCAGAACACATCAAGGAGAGCTTCTGCAACCATGGCAGCCTCTGTGTTCTTCAGGACAACAGCTGGCCATCTTTTTGCAAAATCTACAATTGTAAGGATGTACTTCGGTTTATCGTCAGCGCGAGGTGTAATGGGACCCACAATGTCGACAGCCACCCGAGAGAATGGTTCTGAAATCACAGGAAGTGGATGTAAGGGCGCGGCAGTATTGCGTCCCTTCTCCGTTGTTACAGGAACGGGTGATTCTTGAAACTTCAGCTCCCTTTCCAGGTTTGTACTCGGGCGAGAGGTTTGGCTGCTCCTATGTGACCTCCGAGGAGCAAGCCTCCCAATCGCCAAGGCGAGTTCCTGGAACCTGCAACGAGCCTGCTCGAGGCTAATAGCGTAAGCACTCAGCAGAGCCTTCTTTAATTCACTATATGTCAAATTATCTTCCATTTTGGTGCGATGATAAAAATCCAGGTTGTGGCCCTGGAGGTGGGTGACGAGCTGCAGAAACATCGTTTTCTCGCTCCACCCATGATCAGCTGCGACCCTTTTAAGTATGAGCTTCGACCTGGTCTGCGCCGTATATCTTATGCTTAATATGTAGCCCCACCATCTGAATCTCGTACTCCCGCATCGCTTGGGGGCCGCAAAATCGCGTTCGCGATCCTTCCGCTCTCTGCGCTCCGCCCGCAGGTCTCGTTTTTGGTCTCGTACATACTTAGCAATATCACGGGGATCAGTCAACCCCAGGTCTGCGGCCCCCTGCTTCAATAACTAGTATTGAATAACTCTCGTGTTATTGAATCACAAGTACAGAGTACGAACAAGTTCTTGGTTCAGTCACTTTTATAATTATTCTTCATAATACTGGTTCATCTGTGCCACTGTCACCTAGCTAATGATGGAAATTAATGAAATCTGTGCAAAGAATAATATAACACAATGACGAAGAAAAGTGAATGCTTGTAACTCTATCGTTGAATGTATCGAGTGAAAAAAATACAATTATGGATACCGTCTGCTTCTATGCAAGCACATTTACTCTGCTTATTTAATTAACATCAGTGGGCGCCATT
>NC_051414.1:11688532-11688635 GCF_015228065.2 Penaeus monodon
AGGCGAAGTATAGGAAATAGATCAACATTTATTAGTGCGCGACGGCTAATATTCAGGATATCTGTTTGCAACAATGGCAGCAAATATGGAATCCTACATTAAA
>NC_051414.1:11688856-11689359 GCF_015228065.2 Penaeus monodon
TCCACTCGGAATTTACAGAAGAGCGGGAGGGCTTTATAAAACTTGGCGAACGGACTACAGTACGTGGAACTACAGAAAAAGACAGTAATCATAAAACAAAATTTAACATACGACTATATTGCAAAAGTGACTCCCAGCCCGGCGCTTTGCCCAGCAGATAGAACCAGCCTAACAAGATGAATTACATACAAATTTACAAACAGAATTTGGCAGGTGTATGAATTACTCGCAGCCTCAAAGACAAACACAAGGTTAATCATTTAATTCATTTGCTGGGACCGGAGAACTTAATCGATCTTACGGTTAACTTACTGTACCTGCTCATTTACAAGCATACTTAAATAGAAATCGAGAAACGAATAAAACTGCGGAGAAAAAGACATGAAAACGTATAACAGTTAGTTACACTTTCTAGAGGATCATACTAGAAATTCAGATGTACTATGATCATGAAGATTAAACTATAGACATATCAAATGCCTATATACCACTTTTCGTTCAGG
>NC_051414.1:11689459-11690156 GCF_015228065.2 Penaeus monodon
TATGCGTTTACTCATATATTTGTATATCGGAAGTAATTTCTAATCATATTTATCACCCTGCTATTGATTTTTCCAATTTGATTTTACTTTTAATTACATGACAAATAACTCACTTCACTGACTCCTCCAGATGAAGCCCCAGAGTCCAGTAATGGCCATAAAACTTCTCCATAACACTGAATACTTCTTCAGGCCACATTAATACTAAAATTCTCCACATAAATCATAATCCAATGTTGAATGTTATATACTACATAAAAAGAAACAATAACACACATAACATCGCATCTCATCTGGTGAACATTTATCTTAGTATACTTATTTTCATAGTGAAATATTATAATCAATTAAGGAATATTACATACCATGTCAACAGTTTCCACGTTTGGTATTTCAATTGCACAAATTAAGCAAAGAAAAGAATAAGAGTCAGGCTTACCCTTCCAATGCTACATTCTATTGTCTCCACGAGATGCAGACCGGTTGCTACGTCAATACATTATACAAAAGGAATAGAAAGATGCGCAAGGCTCCACAGCAATTTCATATAAATTACAGATCATTGGTAAATTTTAACACATGCAGATTTAGCTTTTATTCAAAAGAAATTGTACGCAAAATACCGTAATTCTAATCCCATAAATAAGAAGCAAATAAAAGAGGTTACTCCAATAATTTGACCATATCCTTTTAATGA
>NC_051414.1:11690406-11691240 GCF_015228065.2 Penaeus monodon
CCATGAATCACCATCACCATTATCCTCTTGAATGTTGGTTTTGTTTAAATCTGCGGAATCATTTTGCCGCATTTCACTTACTTTTCCAGCAGTGATAAAATAGTACACCCATATATGTTTTATTCATTTTTTAGCACACTTCTGGAAAATAACTACCCATTTATTTCAGTTATATAAATCAGACAGATAATGTATGGGTTATATTTTTAACAGAGACTCAAAAATCTAACTTTTTATGTCACAGTACTGTAAAGAAATTGATAAAGAACATGAGAAACCACTGGCCAAGCTACATTTGCTTGTTCTTTTCTCTTCACATCTATTGGAAATGTATTACGGCTGTATAATGCAAAGGACAAAGATAGACTTTACAAAGTGAATACTCTTTGGAAACTTGCTTGATGACGAGTCTTTTGTGTATCTTACCTACTGTCTTTCCACAGTCGACGAAATTAGGGTCTGCTAGAAGTAAGCAGTACTTTGCTAGGTTTTCGTATCCTTTTGGTGATGTTCGTTAAAGCAGCGACATCACAATGTCTTGCATGAAGAACTATTTCTAAATGTGAAATTCATGCTAGAGCTTTTGAACTGTTGATATAATAGGAGTAGCCTCGTCTCCAGATTTTTTTTTCAGGAATGCAAAAATAGACGAGTGCCATAAACAGAATCATTCAATGTATTTAAACTGTTCATGAATACTTTTCCCTCTATTGGCGTGAACTATGATTCCGGTGTTTGTCATGTTCCATCCCCAAAAGTTTGGCCTAATTTTGTTTGACTTTTTTACGTTTAAGTCACCATAGGGTGATGATTAGATTATCAGTCCTATATCAC
>NC_051414.1:11691548-11692226 GCF_015228065.2 Penaeus monodon
CTAATTACTTCACTTGTAAACAAAACAGCAAAACTACCGTATCTACTTCGAATTAAAAAGAAAAAACGAGCATAACAGGATCTCTTTTCTTTGAGAAATGCATTAGATCTGTACCTTTTCTAGGATAAAGATACTTCACAATCTTTAACACTTTTCAGGAATCCGACAGTCAGACTGCCTCTTACTTGTTGTTTCTTCACGGATTTCGCAGTTGGTGTCTGTCAGGTGTAATCTGGTATGTCTGTAGATGCCTTAGAGTTTGGACAACTTGTGGATTAATATTAATGATATTAGGCTTCATGATTATGCACGTATTTTCCCTAGTCTGTATTTGTGGACAATACCACGAGTCTTCATAAAGCTTATACGAAATCTTCCTATTGTTAATGTATGCAACCTCTGACATCCGTTCATTAGAGAGCAAAGTGTAAAGTGACTATGTGAATCTTAATTGTTTGGATTTACATGTTTTTCTTGCAGGTGACATATAGATATTTTAATATGTTCGCATGGTTCGCGGATGTGTTTGCCTTTTATTTAGCGTGAAACAGGATTCCGGTGTTTGTTATTTTCCGCCAAAAAGTTTACAGTTTTGCCACAGTTGGTAGTGACTTATGCTGCGTCATTCGCCAGTGCATTGTTATTGGAATACTGTGGGTCTCTCTTTCCCCTTTTCTC
>NC_051414.1:11692867-11694012 GCF_015228065.2 Penaeus monodon
AAATATCAACACAGTATCTTCCATCATGCCTGATGTAAACTGTGTGCTCCGTGCTTCCCTGGGTATGCCACTTCTGCAGAACACATCAAGGAGAGCTTCTGCAACCATGGCAGCCTCTGTGTTCTTCAGGACAACAGCTGGCCATCTTTTTGCAAAATCTACAATTGTAAGGATGTACTTCGGTTTATCGTCAGCGCGAGGTGTAATGGGACCCACAATGTCGACAGCCACCCGAGAGAATGGTTCTGAAATCACAGGAAGTGGATGTAAGGGTGCGGCAGTATTGCGTCCCTTCTCCGTTGTTACAGGAACGGGCGAGTCTTGAAACTTCAGCTCCCTTTCCAGGTTTGTACTCGGGCGAGATGTTTGGCTGCTCCCATGTGACCTCCGAGAAGCAAGTCTCCCACTCGCCAAGGCGAGTTCCTGGAACCTGCAACGAGCCTGCTCGAGGCTAATAGCGTAAGCACTCAGCAAAGCCTTCTTTAATTCATATATGTCAATTTATCTTCCATTTTGGTGCGATGATAAAAATCCAGGTTGTGGCCCTGGAGGTGGGTGACGAGCTGTAGAAATATCGTTTTCTCGCTCCACCCATGATCAGCTGCGACCCTTTTAAGTATGAGCTTCGACCTGGTCAGCGCCGTATATCTTATACTTAATATTGAGCCCCCATCTGAATCTCGTCTCCCGCATCGCTTGGGGGCCGCAAAATCGCGTTCGCTATCCTTCCGCTCTCTGCGCTCCGCCCGCAGGTCTCGTTGTTGGTCTCGTACATAGCAATATCACGGGGATCAGTCAACCCCAGGTCTGCGGCCCCCTGCTTCAATAACTAGTATTGAATAACTCTCGTGTTATTGAATCACAAGTGCAGAGTACGAACAAGTTCTTGGTTCAGTAACTTTTATAATTATTGTTCATAATACTGGTTCATCTGTGCCACTGTACCTAGCTAATGGTGGAAATTAATGAAATGTGTGCAAAAGAATAATATAACACAATGACGAAGAAAAGTGAATGCTTGCAACTCTATCGTTGAATGTATCGAGTAAAAAAAATATATAATTATGGATACCGACGTGATTCCAGTCTGCTTCTATGCAAGCACATTTACTCTACTTATTTAATTAACATCAGTGGGCGCCATT
>NC_051414.1:11695010-11695076 GCF_015228065.2 Penaeus monodon
TTAGATAGATAAATTCATATAGATTAATGAAGAAGGGGGCGGTTTTGGCATTGAATGGGTAGTGCC
>NC_051414.1:11695257-11695499 GCF_015228065.2 Penaeus monodon
CACATTCAGATAGAGTGAAACAAAATAAAAAAGGGGAAGGGATGAAGGATAATTTGAAGGGAAGATAAAATGCAGAGATATAAAAAAATGGGAGAGGGTGATACGGAGAGAGAGGAGAGAGGGTGGAGGAGGAAGGCCGAAGTATAGGAAATAGATCAACATTTATTAGTGACGCACGCTAATAATTCAGATATCTTGTCAACAAATGGTAGGAAATACGGATCCTACATTCTAAGATATGA
>NC_051414.1:11695799-11696854 GCF_015228065.2 Penaeus monodon
TTTACATACTATATTGCAAAGTGACTCCCAGCCCGGCGCTTTGCCCAGCAGATAGAACCAGCCCTAACAAGATGAATTACATACAAATTTACAAACAGAATTTTGGCAGGTGTATGAATTTACTCGCAGCCTCAAAGACAAACACAAGGTTAATCATTTAATTCATTTGCTGGGACTGGAGAACTTAACCGATCTTACGGTTAACTTACTGTACCTGCTCATTTACAAGCATACTTAAATAGAAATCGAGAAACGAATAAAACTGCGGAGAAAAAGACATGAAAACGTATACAGATTAGTTACACTTTCTAGAGTGACTCATACATAGAAATTCAGATGTACTATGATCATGAAGATTTAAATCTAATAGACATATACATAACTGCCTATATACTCACTTACAGTTGCAGGGTAACTCGCATATATATCGTCAATGCATATTCATTTGTGAACAAATCGTACACAAAAATCACATGTGACAATAAAATGCAGACGGCAGAAAGAGAGGGAGGGAGAAAAACAAACAGACAAGCAGAGGAGAACACAGAGAAAGGCATAAGTACAAATAGAGGCAAAGCATGACGGATAATGATCCAGCGTAATTAACAGCGACACGCCCTAATCACATGGTTTAATGGGCAATCAGCCTCTGCCTACTCACACCTGCCTTACCTTCAGCATGTGCACAGACGTCCGAGAGGCAGACACAATTTTGCAATAGTATATTTCCAGGTGGACATGTTGAACCCCAAGCGCACGGACTCTGACAGCGTTGTAAGTTTTCAAACAAAGAATTTCAATTCTGGACTGGGTCTTTGTTGCTGCTTCTCGGTAAACACAGGCAATGCAAATTAAATTTAGTAAACAATTGATACTTGAGCAGCTTTATACACACACATACCGGCAGTTATCCAGTCAAAGAATTATAATAATAGATAGATATATGAAAAATAATTATGATAATCGATAAAAAAGTCGGATTAAAACAAAGGATACATCGCTAAAAGAAAAGAAAATTGTTGCAAGTAATGGCAGAATCTCTGGAGATCCGTCTA
>NC_051414.1:11696896-11697105 GCF_015228065.2 Penaeus monodon
GGCGGTCGACTCTTACACAATAATTTCAATTTGCGTAAAGGGCTCATGGACATTGGCCAAGTTTTCCTTTTGCTTAACTGAAACAGGATTCCTGTGTTTTGTTGATTTCCGTCCTAAAGTTTATATTTGCATCGCATCCCTAGTTGGCTTTTTTATGATATACTGTAGGTACCTATATGTTGCTAGATGCAGCATATAGGTAACTACAG
>NC_051414.1:11704230-11704506 GCF_015228065.2 Penaeus monodon
ACTGCAATTATGATTCGTATGTTTATTCTTGGTTAAAATTTTAATTTTTTGGTTTCCCTCTATTGAATTTGGATTTTACAATTGGTCCATGGTAATTTGAGTACAGTACATAAGGAAGTTAATTTGTAGTTAAACTACCAATAAGTTTAGTAATTTGATTCCGTCTGAAAAATTTCTCCTGGTTAGTTTTATAAACTTGTCTGCAAGTATGCCCTTGGGTCATATGTAAACCTTTACAAATTTGATAAATCTGCCCTTTCATGTGTGGTGGACTTT
>NC_051414.1:11704619-11705044 GCF_015228065.2 Penaeus monodon
TACCCCTTTCCCCTCTCCCTCTTTCCCATCTATCTAATCTTTATCGATATTTACCCGTGCTTCCCTTATCATTTCTTTCATCAAAGCTCTCCCTTAAGACGTTTTTCTTTCTTCCTCTCGATCGCCTTCTGCCTTAACCCCAATTTAGTGCTCTTCATTTTTATCCATCTTACATCGGCCTCTTTTACTTCTCTTTTTATTACATTCCCCCTTTCTATCCTTCTCCCTTTACCATATCTTTCTTCTCGTCCTTCCCATGTTCCCTTTTTCTGCACCCGCCTGTGCTGCAACCTCTTGTTGTTGTTTTTTCTGTCATTTGATGAGGCAGAAAGGAGTTAGTAAAATGAGTAATAACGTTCTTCAATAGCTATTACTTTAATGTTTGTATGTGTGTTGACGTTCTTTCGTTGTCGTTTTCTTAAAAT
>NC_051414.1:11711328-11711478 GCF_015228065.2 Penaeus monodon
ATTTTAATATTATGAAGGCCATACCACCAGCACACGGAACATATAGCTCTATTACTTTATACACATCTTTTTAACTAAAATTACTTCAATATGTTACTTGAACAACAAAGGAGAAAGTCCCCGGGCCTTATAACGAGCTTGTTTACAGAA
>NC_051414.1:11712699-11712799 GCF_015228065.2 Penaeus monodon
GATTCAAGAGGAAGAAAACCCCAAAGAAACCCAAACCCGGGGAGGCCTAAACTGCAGTGGAATAAAGGTGTTAACAAACAAACAAACAAATTATAGTACA
>NC_051414.1:11714943-11715024 GCF_015228065.2 Penaeus monodon
AACGAAAATATATCATATAGTATGTGTGTGTGTATATCATAATCTATTTGTTATTGATCTTTTAAACGTGTAGTATAAAAT
>NC_051414.1:11716522-11716685 GCF_015228065.2 Penaeus monodon
TAAAAGAAAAAGAAGGTTTCTGAAAACAGAGCATTTAAAAGGCCCGGGGGGAGTTTATCCGTTTTGGTCAAGTAGACATAATGAAGAAATTTTGTGTAATAAGTTTGGGATAAAGTAATAGAGTATTTATCCCGTGGCTGGGGTATAGGCCTTCATTTTTAAA
>NC_051414.1:11722602-11722674 GCF_015228065.2 Penaeus monodon
ATAAGTCGATAATAAAAGAATAAGAGAAATATTGAAGATAATAATGTGATAAAAAAAGAAATAACAATGATG
>NC_051414.1:11722816-11723387 GCF_015228065.2 Penaeus monodon
AATAGAAAATAAAAATAATAATGATGAGGGGATGATGATGATTATAATAAAAAATTTTTTTATTTCATTATTAACAATCATATTGCAAAGCTAAGAAAATAATAAAAATAAAAATAATCGTAATAAAAAAATTTCAAGAAAACGACAACGAAAGAACGTCAACACACATACAAACTTTAAAAAGTAATAGCTATTGAAGAACGTTATTATCATTATTACCTAACTCCTTTCTGCCTCATCAAATGACAGAAAAAAACCAACAACAAGAGGTTGCAGCACAGGCGGGTGCAGAACAAGGGAACAATGGTAAGGACGAAAAGAAAGATAGTGGTAAAGGTAGAAGGATAAAAAGGGGGAATGTAATAAAGAGAGAAGTAAAAGAGGCCCGATGTAAGATGGATAAAAATGAAGAGCACAAAATTTGCTTTAAAGGCAGAAGGCGATCGAGAGGAAAGAAAAGAAAAACTTTTTAAAGGGAAAGCAGGGAATCTTTGGGAAGGGGGGGAAGATAAGGGAAGCACCCGGTAAAACGAAAAGATAAGAAGAGGAAAAGAGGAGAGGAAGGAGTAAG
>NC_051414.1:11723513-11724513 GCF_015228065.2 Penaeus monodon
TCCACACACACATGAAGGTCAGATTTATTCATTAGTAGGTTTACATATGACCCAAGGGCATACTTGCAGACAAGTTTATAAACTTAACCAGGAGAAATAAACATACGAAACTAAATTGCAGACAAGACATCGGGCAAAAGTCTTGAAAAGAGGATGAATGAGAATGCATATATCTTATTACATAATATATTTGGATAGAAATCACTGATGGACATTTTTTTTTCATTTCTTACTGTCACCTGTATACAGTACACACAAAGTCACTGGAAGCTAAAACCAAATGAAACTACGGATCGTATAAACCAAATAAATATCACAACCAATGAACATTTTCTGCAAAGATATTATTGGTTCCAATGGCGCCTCGTATTGGCAAGGATGCATTGCATTCAATCAGTTCTAGTCTACATTTTGAAAAGAGGAAAGAGAGATATATTATAACCTCTAACCTTTTATATATGTGCATAAGTACGTGGAGATTAATTAATAAAGCGTAACAAATCAGTCAGCATCCCCTACGTCAATATACATCTAAAAATGCACAATATGATTATGTTGCTGAGGGACATTTGATTCAACGCCATGATAAACAACGCAATCTGTATACAACAAGAAGGGGTCATAGTATTCAATTGAACGGGGCTCAGTGTCGATTGTAGCCCATGTCGGAGTAATTCATATCTACAGAGCACTGCACAGAGCTCCATTATATATATTTTGTATATCTATTTTATAGACGTTATATCCCTACAGCATTAACGATGTATTAACATGAATTCCGTGCAAATTCTGGGAAGCACGCTATATGATACCTTTAAATGCACCAACAAGAAAATGAATTTAAAAATGCAATGTTACGTTCGTGTGAAATTGGTTTTACACGGTTAAGGAGCACTTATATGTCTTTTAAGTATATAGCTTTACTTCAAGTCTTTAGCACACAAGTGACGGTAAAGAAAATACAAATGGAAAGCAGAGTTTTCAGTTCTACAACGAAAAA
>NC_051414.1:11724709-11724918 GCF_015228065.2 Penaeus monodon
GGCGGTCGACTCTTACACAATAATTTCAATTTGCGTAAAGGGCTCATGGACATTGGGCAAGTTTTCCTTTTGCTTAACTGAAACAGGATTCCTGTGTTTGTTGATTTCCGTCCTAAAAGTTTATATTTGCATCGCATCCCTAGTTGGCTTTTTTATGATATACTGTAGGTACCTATATGTTGCTAGATGCGACATATAGGTAACTACAG
>NC_051414.1:11733625-11733943 GCF_015228065.2 Penaeus monodon
CACATACAAACATTAAAGTAATAGCTATTGAAGAACGTTATTACTCATTATTACCTAACTCCTTTCTGCCTCATCAAATGACAGAAAAAAACAACAACAAGAGGTTGCAGCACAGGCGGGTGCAGAACAAGGGAACTAATGGTAAAGGACGAGAAGAAAGATAGTGGTAAAGGCAGAAGGATAGAAAGGGGGAATGTAATAAAGAGAGAAGTAAAAGAGGCCGATGTAAGATGGATAAAAATGAAGAGCACTAAATTGCGTTAAGGCAGAAGGCGATCGAGAGGAAGAAAGAAAAACGTCTTAAGGGAGAGCTTTGAT
>NC_051414.1:11734195-11735433 GCF_015228065.2 Penaeus monodon
TCCAACAACACCATGAAGGTCAGAATTATTCATTAGTAGGTTTACATATGACCCAAGGGCATACTTGCAGACAAGTTTATAAACTTAACCAGGAGAAATTTACAGACGGAATCACTTACTAAACTTATTGGTAGTTTAACTTACAAATTAACTTCCTTGACTGTGGACATGTACTCAAAATTACATAGAGACCAGTTATTAACCAAGAAATAAACATACGAACTAAATTGCAGACAGACATCGGGCAAAAGTCTTGAAAAGAGGATGAATGAGAATGCATATATCTTATTACATAATATATTTGGATAGAAATCACTGATGGACATTTTTTTTATTTCTTACTGTCACCTGTATACAGTACACACAAAGTCACTGGAAGCTAAAACCAAATGAAACTACGGATCGTATAAACCAAATAAATATCAAAACCAATGAACATTTTCTGCAAAGATATTATTGGTTCCAATGGCGCCTCGTATTGGCATAGGATGCATTGCATTCAATCAGTTCTAGTCTACATTTTGAAAAGAGGAAAAGAGAGATATATTATAACCTCTAACCTTTGTATATATGTTGCATAAGTACGTGGAGATTAATTAATAAAGCGTAACAAATCAGTCAGCATCACTACGTCAATATACATCTAAAATGCACAATATGATTATGTTGCCTCGAGGGACATTTGATTCAACGCAATGATAAATCAACGCAATCTGTATACACAAGAAGGGGTCATAGTATTCAATTGAACGGACTCAGTGTTCGATTGTAGCCCATGTCGGAGTATATTCATATCTACAGAGCACTGCACAGAGCTCCATTATATATATTTTGTATATCTATTTTATAGACGTTATATCCCTACAGCATTAACGATGTATTAACATGAATTCCGTGCAAATTCTGGGAAGCACGCTATATGAT
Organism: Penaeus monodon; assembly: GCF_015228065.2. Classification (NCBI taxonomy): domain Eukaryota; kingdom Metazoa; phylum Arthropoda; class Malacostraca; order Decapoda; family Penaeidae; genus Penaeus; species Penaeus monodon. Next base: position 11,735,120 of record NC_051414.1, read on the forward strand.
ACCTTTAAATGCACCAACAAGAAAATGAATTTGAAAATGCAATGCTACGTTCGTGTAAAATTGGTTTTACACGGTTAAAGGAGCACTTATATGTCTTTTAAGTATATAGCTTTACGTCAAGTCTTTAGCACACAAGTGACGGTAAAGAAAATACAAATGGAAAGTAGAGTTTTCAGTTCTACAACGAAAACGTGTACGAAAGAGAAAAGGGAACTAAAACAGTGATGGGAGATGGATGGAATGGGGTGATAAAAGGGAAGGGAAGAGGAATATGATATAGAATGAATGAAATAACGTGATGAATGCTGTGTAAT
>NC_051414.1:11735631-11736147 GCF_015228065.2 Penaeus monodon
TAACAGTGCTTGATTTTTAATATGCACAGGTTCCAGGAAAGAAATAAGTCAACAGGAAATACCTAGAAATTCGTATGATTCATTATCTTGTGCAAACTTACAAACAAATAGAGAAATCCTTGAAGCTTGTTGGATTCATAAGCTTGATCTACACCAAAACCTTATAAAGACTTTTACAGATACTCAAACAAATAGATTTACTTGTAAACATTACTCCCTGACAAATAAATGCAATGATTGTTAGTTAAAAAAAACGTAAATGAATAACTGTAAAAATTGATTTATTGCTTTTAGCACAGAAGCTACAGACTGACTGCAATCAGACTCAAATTCAATTCGAAATATGTAAGTAATATTTAGAACATTTTTTCGACCATAATCTTATATAAAAGATGGAAAGTAAGAAGAGTAAGGACAAAAAAAACAAACGTTCCAATTTTGAAAAGAGAAACGTAGATCCCTTGGTTAATGGCAATCACCTTCGTTGGTCTTCTGCTTGCCTTCCCCCGCCAATTG
>NC_051414.1:11736829-11737031 GCF_015228065.2 Penaeus monodon
GAAGTTTAACGGATCTAGATATCAGCAAAACTGTATAGAAATTAAAGTGAACAGATAGTCGTAAAATATTGTAGAGGAAAAAGTTTGTTGTCATTGCAAGAAACGACAGCGGAAGATTACTTTAGCATTCAAAGACATATGTTCTTTTTGACTCATTATTACATCAGCATCAATAATGAACAATAATGAAATTGAGTGTTGC
>NC_051414.1:11737489-11737824 GCF_015228065.2 Penaeus monodon
ACTGTTCCTCGCCCATACAAAGCATACAAGAATTCAACAAAAATAACATGCAGCACAAGAAGACAGACGAAAGCTCAAGAAATCATCGCGAAAGTGGCACAGTCTCGAGAGGGAAAGCTGAAAGCAAAATCCACAATGTTTATAGGGTTGGCAGATGAGTGCTGCTCCGTCTCGGCATCGTCGACTTTGAGGAGAGAATGAGGAGGATCTTAAGGACGTAAGAAAATGTGAGGAAAGGTGGGTGGCTGGCTAATTACACGGGGCGGTGAAAGATTATAATCTCTGGCTTATCATCAACGACATTATTTTCATTCTATTGTGATTATTATTATGAC
>NC_051414.1:11738225-11739185 GCF_015228065.2 Penaeus monodon
TAGCTTTTAACGGTATTTTTATCGGTCCACTTTTTATCACTGCAATATTTTCCATGCCGGTAATCTCATTCTGGTCTTTACTCTGCAAGGGTAATAAATCATCTCCAACATCCAGTGGATACCTCTTTAAGTTGTCGTTTTGGCGTAAAAAGATAATAACGATCTTACAATACCTTCTGAAGCATCGTCCATAACTTATATGTGTGTAAATGCGAAGGTTGGAAGTTCAGCGAAACCCTTTCCGACATCATTAGCGTCTGGCTAGCTCTGACCTTTTACCCGGTTAGCCGCATAAGTGCGCAGCTCAGGGCACGAGAAGTTCCAGTGTCGTCATCCCTTTGATAAGCAGGGAGGGGGTGGGGTCGCCCGTCACGGTCCTCCTGCTTCCTACATCCATAGCCAGATTCCACATGGATGAAAAGGGCTTTGCTCGCGTGTCACTCTGAATAAAAGGTCAAGGATGTCACTCTCATGTCGCAAAGAAATTAATAGAGTGGCAGAATTAGATGTAAGAGAAAGACTTACGTTAATATCTTTTTAAAAAGTGGGTATGTGTTTGCATAGATATTCCAGGTAACAACTAGTCAAGTCACACCAATTGTTGTATCTAAACCTAAATGAATTAATGCAAGAACTAGTCAAAACCAACAGCAGTATTCCTACCAACTTTTAAAAAGGAAAATAAAAAACATCAGAATCATTTTGTCACTACAGCCGATAGGAAAACACATCTAAGAACCCTGCAAACAAATCTTACGTATTTACATATGCCAGCCATATGCCCTGGGGACCACAAGAGAAAGCCTGCACATATTCGTAATACCAGGTTTTAACTAGAAGTAACTTGGGAACGTGAACACATTATACTTTGCTACAAAACAAATGGACGTAAGTACAGATAACAGAATGTACAGTGATGGCTAGAGGCAACGAGATTTTTCCTAGACAAAGGAGAATGTT
>NC_051414.1:11739241-11739347 GCF_015228065.2 Penaeus monodon
AGTCCGTGAAAATTAGAAACTGATGTGCTTCTAAAAGGTCTCCTTCGCCAAAACTACATACAGACAAAGATTATAAATACAGCAGTTTCGTCCAAATAGACCAAAC
>NC_051414.1:11739671-11739839 GCF_015228065.2 Penaeus monodon
TCTTGAAGTTAGAAGACATATTTCACGGTTATGCATCAGCTCTAACTTTGTTAAGTGTTCCATAACTTGATGTAAGTGTGCGTGCATTATTGAAATGATATATAATAGAGGGATCCTTGGAAATTCCACTGAACAAAAAAAAGAAAGAATGAGAAACGTATTCCTCCC
>NC_051414.1:11739924-11740042 GCF_015228065.2 Penaeus monodon
TCCCCTCCTTACCTTCCTTCTTAACCTCTCCTCTAACATAACCTCTTGTCGTGTAAATAATAAGTGAATAAATTGATGTAAGTATTTCAGTGCGGTGAACTTGCCTCGAAGAAGAACG
>NC_051414.1:11740322-11741506 GCF_015228065.2 Penaeus monodon
AGAGTTAGAACAGGATTCTAATAGATATGTGATAAGGCGCGTTTGTATGTGTGTCATTCTTTAATATTTATATAGTCAGTTATTACCCCTGTACATCAAAATGAAGCGACTTCATTTCCGCACTCACATGGAATATGATTTAAGGTGTGTTAAGCGTGCTCACCGTGCGATTGTACGGATGGACGGAACACAAGCAGAATTTTAATATAGATGTACTGCACATCAAACAACGTTTGTATCCAAGTGCAGACCTTATCATTTTACTGAGATATTTTTATCTCCATTCCCCATATAACTTTCAGGTGTTAAGTGAGCTTAGGCTCCTGGATAGATTAAGTTGTTGTTCCCTTGCTGGAAGCCGTGAGTGCAAGCCTGAAGCTGCATGAGTTGAGTGTGCTCCGTCGCAGCTGGACACCCAACAGCCGCCAGTTTACATACCGGCCTTTGCTGGCCTACACTTGGCGAATTTCTCAGGGGATTTGCTATATAGAGACATTATTATTTATTCTATTTCTTGTGATAACTATATTCTGGTATTTTTTCCCGTATATTTTAAATATGACGTACAAACTAATATTCTCCTGTTTCGATTTATATAGTCTTATAAAGGATCAAATTCCAAAGAATTAGGAAGGTAAATATAAAATCTAAGATAATAATAAATCCTGGACAATTAGCCGAGTGTGGAGGATCCTTTCAATTACAACTATTCAAGGAATCCACTGCGCGTGAAATTCAAGATCCTTTTTTTATTTTTTAGCAGGTATTTTGCAATGCAGAGAAAGGAGAAGTGGCCGACCGTGGTGAATTGTGATATAAGCAAATGGAAGTTGAAGTGATGAATTCGTAAGTTAAATGTATAGTCAAAGTGTACGTGATGAATATATAGCGTCATGTATTAATCACCTTTGATGAATGTCAAACTTGAGAGGATTCAGCGTTGAGTGAAATTCGTCTAGCTTTTTCCCTGATGTATGTCACTTTGTTCTACCGTGCTTGTTTTCTGTGACTTGAAGTGCTTGCTTGAAATATCAGTCTAAAGTTTTTACCACTGTAATTTTAGAGACTGTAGTGTCCCTGGAGTTAAGTGACTATTCCGTATCTCTATTTCGTCTGTTATAAGTATCATTGTAATTTCAGTAATGAGCTTTGTAAAACAAAACCATGACTTCATTCTTCTGTCA
>NC_051414.1:11741529-11741629 GCF_015228065.2 Penaeus monodon
TTAAGCTGGTTTCTAAACGTTTGCTGACATCAGAGTCATTTGCATATACATTCGGTTCCTCTGACTGATTTATGCTGAGGTTGTAATTTTCAGTAATCTT
>NC_051414.1:11741752-11741916 GCF_015228065.2 Penaeus monodon
CGAATCGAGCTAGAGACGATAGATGCAAGCAAGAAAGGAGAGTTAGAGCCGGCCAAGATGAACGCTTCTTCAGTTGACAATCAAAGACATAGTAGCAGAGCGGAGTTCCCAGTGTTAAAACTGCCTGGCTTGAACAATGGTAAGGATGAGATTGACGACTTCTT
>NC_051414.1:11741941-11742824 GCF_015228065.2 Penaeus monodon
TCTGAAAGAGTAGGAAACACAGGCGCTCGGAACTACCATTGTACTTGGGTTGAATTTGAACAGGAAAAGTATTGAATTACATGAGATATTATTCAACTACTTTTGATGCCTACTCATATCGGGTGAAATTCATAGAAAGTAAAATAAGGGAGAACAAGCTTTATAGTATATTCACTTACTTTTGCTAATGGAATAATAGTATTTGATTAATTATGAGCATAGTAAAGAAGGATTATCACGACTGCGCAATTCTTTTTTTATGATGTACTAGTGGTATAGTATATCAACTTATTATTATAGGATTTCTGAAAGGTCTTTTTAAGAACGCAGTAGAAATCGCACAAGCGGTACACGGATGCGGGTCTGACCACAGAAGCTTCAACACCGTACTAAAGAGGAACCTAACGAGAAGCCTGTCAACCCCGTTGCCACAGTACGTCATAGTTTCAACAAGGCAAGTGACATGCGCCCAAATTGCCCTGATCTGAAATCCCTTACTAACTGGTCTTACTCTAACAAAGGCAACTCGGTTTAGAGTCGGTCATACAACGCCTTTCCAACGCCGAAATGACGAAGTGGAAAGGCTTGTTGATTCAGTAAGCTCGCGAAAGCTCATTTTGACTCGAGGAGTTGTACCTTGATTACAAAAGATTCATCGTGTGAAAAAACGAAAATTAGTAACCATCTGTGGAATTGCATTTGGTAAATGCTTCCCCGGCATCAGATGTTATATCCGCAAGGATTTCTTTACAAGCTGGCTTAATCTGCTGCAGCGCAAATCAGATTTACAGATTCTCAAAGGAATTGTGACAGGGCTAAAAGTGCCGGGCGTAGACATAAGTGATCAATTAAGAAACCTGGCAATTCTCGTGGCGCGCTGTTC
>NC_051414.1:11744256-11745831 GCF_015228065.2 Penaeus monodon
CCTTTCCCATTTCATTTAGGATTGGTTTGGACCATCACTCACTATAAAATTTAGTTTCATGTGGCTACATCAGGTAACCTTTCATAATACCGGAGTTTTCCATTTCCCTGACCTGGCAGGGACTTTGCACTGTAGCCCCCGCAATAACTACCAGAGAAGTGGGGATGAGAGGATCCTGCAAGACAAACACGGGAACTTCAGTGTGCTGTCTTTCGCAGGTCCACAGGCGACAGAGGGAGAAGACAAGAAAGTGAGCGGAAGTAAAAGGGAGTCGATAAATCAATGAAACTGCTTGACCTTGAATGTCCAGGCGATTTAGCCCGTAGCACACTCTCGCAATGAAAATGCAAGGATCGAAGGTGGTAAGTGAAACTGGGGTTGTATCCGTAGAGTTTTCGCGGTAGAGTTGGCTTGTACTTTCAAAGTTAGTTTGGTGCAAAGCGTGTAACGTCTTATGTAAATATCGCGAGGGAAAAGGAAATGGGATGCCCAATAGTGCTTTTGGTTCTTTTTATCTGTCAAGAGGATGAGCCAATCACTCTCCAAGAGAACTCGTGGTACGCCTTTAAACATTATGGCAGGTGATATTATTCAGGTGTGTAAATAGATAAATCGATTATGTTTTGCCTTCTTTATATATTTATATATATGCTGAATATTCCGGTATAATGACACAATAACGATGATCTAAGTTTGATATTCATCGGTATTAAGATTGTATACATTTTATGCTCATCTTATCCGCTAGATTCGTTTCATTTGCTTGTTACCTTTTCTTCGTGAGTTTCATATTTACCTTCTTTCTCATCTACACGCTCTGATTTCTTTCTTCTTTTTGGTTTATTTTATTGATTTTTTATGTGTTAGTCAGTATTTGCTTATTCCCTGATTTCTCATTCATTAAATTTCTCCCAATTCTCATCCCTCGCACTATATCCTTTTTTTTTTATTTCCATTATTTCTCTCTCCCAGCCTCTTTCTTCCTCCCCCGCTACCCCTCCCCCCTCCCCTCTTTCTGCCAACCCCCTTATCCCAACTCCCGCTCCTCTACTCCATCCTTCCTCCCTTCTTCCCCACTCTATTCTTCACTCTGCCTCTCCTCCCTCCCCCTTCGCCTCTAACCCCTCCCCCCTTTACCAGCAACATCCTCCTCCCCCCTCCTATTCTCGCTCCCTCTCTCCCCCTTCTCCCCCCCTCCTACCCGGAGCCTCCTCTTTTTCTCTCTCCCTCTCTACACCCTTCTTCCACCCTCCTCCCTCTACCCGCACATCCCCTCCCCCATTCTCGCTCCCTTTCTCCCCCTTTCCCCCCCTCCTCCTTAACCCGCACATCCTCTTCCCTATTCTCGCTCCCTCTATCCCCCTTTTTCCACCACCCCTTCCCCCCTCCCAGACTTTAGGGTTTGGCCTCTGCCCATTAACCAACCATCATCTTTGGGGCTTACATAAACTTAGACGGCCTTGTAAACTATGTCTTATGCAAACTTTCGCTCTCTTCGAGTTAAGAGGTAAGATACTCCCATAATATGAAAAGTTTGAACTTGAAAATACCTATTTATGGTCCGTGTGCGTGCTT
>NC_051414.1:11748593-11748740 GCF_015228065.2 Penaeus monodon
ACCATCACCGATGTAAGTTTATTGATCTATTTGCAAAGCTAAGCACCCCTTTTGCGACTGAAAAACCCTTTTGCAATGGCAGTCAGCCCGCGGATGGGGATTCATCTAAAATGTGAAATGTCTTTCTTTGGACTTTGTTTCGACGCC
>NC_051414.1:11748787-11748933 GCF_015228065.2 Penaeus monodon
ACTGCAGCGTATTGAGCAAGCAGACATTGTACACGGCCATCAACGTTCCGCCCAGGTTGGAGTTTTTCCGAATGTAATGAGGCGGGGTGGCCAAAAAGGGTCAGCAACGGGAAAAGGAAGGGGCTATGCCTTTCTGATCCGCTTGC
>NC_051414.1:11749162-11749593 GCF_015228065.2 Penaeus monodon
GCCGACCCAGGCTGAAGAGTCTACCATTTGATCTTGTATGGAGGTAGATGGCTTCAGATGAGGTACCACAGGCATGGCAGAGGAGTAAAGTAAAGAAGATCCCAAACAGGGGCAAGACGCAACCTTGTTTCAATCCGCTGCATATGCCGAAGTCCTGAGAGCAGTTGTCATTGAAGTGTACGGTGCCTTGCGTGTCGTCGTGAAAAGACTTTATCTTGCTTTGTAGTTTGGGTGGACACCCTATTTTCTGCAGTATCTGAAAAAAAATCCTTCTCTGCTAACAAGATCGAATGCCTTTGTCAGGTCGATGACAAAGATGACACAGGTTGTTCACGAAATTTCTACTGTAGCTGCCAAAGGGAGATCATGTCTACTGTAGACCTGGGAGCATGGAAGCCTCACTGTGACTCATGGTAGCTGAGTTTCACTAG
>NC_051414.1:11750214-11750358 GCF_015228065.2 Penaeus monodon
TCCTGATGACGAGACACATCTCGTTAGACTGGGCCTCAAACCAGTCATTTGTTTTTGCTGCCTCCTTTCCAAAAGTGCCCATGTCTGTATGGTGGATGATTGTATGTAGGTACTCCCATCTTTCAGTGGCTGTAACTCCAGGTT
>NC_051414.1:11750463-11750553 GCF_015228065.2 Penaeus monodon
TTTGGAACTTCTTGGGCTGCATACGTATCTTACAGCACGCGAGGGAGTAGTTTACATCGCAGTCTGCTCTGTGGAATGAGCTGAAACACA
>NC_051414.1:11751225-11751409 GCF_015228065.2 Penaeus monodon
AAGCCGGAAGGCATCTTTGTGGGCTTATTTATGCATCTGAATGATGCATATTGAAACACATTGCCCGCTTTTGTTGAGAGATCCTGTCTTCGAGTTTGAGGCGGAGGCTGTGAATGACATCTTAGGCGGTGGCCATGACTAAGAAAACAAGCGACAGAAAACAAGAGGCTTCAAAGGGATTATA
>NC_051414.1:11751601-11751684 GCF_015228065.2 Penaeus monodon
ACTTGGTGTGGTTATAACATGTGTGTTTGTGTTGTACGGTGACGATGTAGGATTTAATATCACTACTCTGCTGCTTAAACCTG
>NC_051414.1:11751715-11751941 GCF_015228065.2 Penaeus monodon
TCGTCGCCGACGAGAAGATCATACTCGGCGGCTAAGGCGCCGCCACGATCCTTCTGTTCCCGCTTCAACTTGCTAATGACGATATAAAGTAGTAACCAAGGTTGCAAAGTTGCAAGGGCTGCAACACGGTTCGCGCTAGCCTTTGAGGAGGCACGGTGCACGGCCTCTGAGGCAGCCGCGTCAGGAGGCCTGATTATATATCCTCTTTGGACGAGAGATCTGATTA
>NC_051414.1:11751966-11752063 GCF_015228065.2 Penaeus monodon
GATCTGATTGCGCTCGTTCCGCCTCGTTACCCGCCGCGGCGCTTTTTGCCAGAAGGATCATTCGCGATGCAATCTTCGAGGGACCGGATTTTTCCTG
>NC_051414.1:11752509-11752887 GCF_015228065.2 Penaeus monodon
GACAATGGAAGGGCGAGTAACTTGCTAAAGAGTAAGATTCCCAACTATCTAAAATCTAGCACCGTCGCGTTGATGTATCATGTGTGTATACAAGCACATTTTCCTCTTTACAAGAATAGAAATTCATACGCACACTTGCCAACATACCGACGACACATATCAACTCATCAGAATCCCCACACACGCAAAAGGCCCCTCTATTATCTGTTGGCCGACCGCATTTCCCCAACTCTGCCGGCCGCTTTGTACAATCCGTTTGAGATATCCTCGGCATGCTGTTCGGAGAGCATGGGAAGCACCGGCCTGATATCCTGCTGGAGGACTCGGGGCACTCAGTAATCGACTGACTAAAGCACTATGATAACACCGCTGCAGGAA
>NC_051414.1:11753141-11754089 GCF_015228065.2 Penaeus monodon
ATGACTGGGGGTCACAGTCCCGCAAAACGGTGTCAAGTAGGCTCCTGAACACATTCCATTAAAGTGAGAGTACTCTCGGCGGCGTCACTGACTCGCGTCGGAAACCTTTACACTCCGTTATGCCGGAAACTGAAGCCAGGCGGAGCGTACTCAAAACTTCACTGCATCGAAAACACATTTCCCGAAACTTCTTTAATGAGAATTCGCAACAATGGCAACTTATCCGGCCGGCTGATACTGCGTTAAACTTCGATCCTTCTCGTTATTATGTTTGTCCTCGCGAGAAGACAAACGGTGCTTGTATGGAGGAGAAAAGTGTTTTGCTTTCCCTCTGCGCCGTCTATAGAGAGAAGCGATTGGTGTTTGCAAGTAATTGATGTTTGCTTTCATCGAGTTTGCAACTCCCACAATGCATCACAAGGGAGAGTGAGAGGAGTCGTGAAGTCTAATCTGTCTTGCATTTGCATTCGTGATGAGAAGAGAGGGAGAGATTAACAAAGAGGGTTTCTCACGGCACAAACATACATTCACGCAAACAAATGCACATACACACAAGAACACAAGTATACATATAAACCGAGCTATTGCTTCGTTTCATACATAATTCGTGTCATTGAACTGTTGCAATTCACTCATCAATTGACTTCCCTCTGCGCGTAAGCAAGCAAAAATACACAAATCACTTTCAGACCACTTTGTTGTCGGCAATTCTAACTTTCGTGAACTATAATTCGACATGTTCCTTTCAGAACTTCACAATCCTCTCCTTGAGCGGCATGTCAAGTGCGTCATGGTTTTGTAACGGCGCTGCTCCTCCTCCAAAACTCTCGACCGTTTCCTTGATCGCGTGCTACCAAAAGAAAGGACATTTCGACACAGGAGGAGCTTGGTCGAGTTCCTCCTTCAATTCAGAAAGGTTTCTGGTCATTCACAAGACCGCTCTCCTTC
>NC_051414.1:11754122-11754245 GCF_015228065.2 Penaeus monodon
TAAGGCCGTAGACCACTACGGTCTTATATCATTAGCGTATTCTTGTTGTGTTTCTAGCATCTTTATTAGCTTCAGAAGAAAATGAATGCTTTTTCGTTGCATAAATCATACTATTTCCTAACA
>NC_051414.1:11754298-11754855 GCF_015228065.2 Penaeus monodon
AACTTTCAGACACTTTGAACAGAGTACCACGATATCTTACGGACCTAATCCTAATCCTAAGCAGTTTAAGCCGCACAATAGTTTAGACCTAATCCGTACCCTGGCAGGCTACATGTCAGATTCTGTTTATTGGCCTTCATGCTAATCTACCCATAATCAAATCCTGATCAAACTTGCACAGCACAAACCAAACACCCATTTCTTGATGATTCGACTGCGATCCTTGGACCGCTTACCCCCACTCCCCCTCCCTACCCCCACCCTTCCCCCCATCAGTCCTCGAGTCCGCCGCGCCCTGTGCCACTCTCGCCCCGCCCCTTGGGATGCGCCTCTGCACGTAGCTACTTCCACGCCCCTCTCGTATGGCGCTCAGTACTCCGCCGGGACCCGCTAATGCTGCTTTACCTGTCGTCACCAACTAGAAATGACGACGAACCATGACACCGCCAGCCAGACCGTCTTCAAACCCTGATTTCTCAGAGGATTTCTTGGACTAAACCTTAGCTGCCGTGGGAGGCCGCGCCGAGACAGGTGTCCCTCGCCGCCACATCCAAAGA
>NC_051414.1:11755346-11755478 GCF_015228065.2 Penaeus monodon
ATACATCTTCCGCAAAGCGCTCGGTTCGGTCATCTATCTATTCACTGCTGTGGCGACAGGTCTGTCCAGAAGGAGAGACAAAAAAAAAATCTATTTTCGGTAAAGGAATTTAGCTTCACACAACGAATAACA
>NC_051414.1:11757353-11757742 GCF_015228065.2 Penaeus monodon
CATTCTATCTACACACTTTCTAGATTTACATACAGCACAGGCGTTTTATTATAGTGAGCTGATGCTGGCTCCTTTATTCTCATGGAAAGGGATTCACCAACTATACCCTTTTCCGATTCGCTCCAACGCTGTCACCCACTTTGCGAAAAATGGCAGTAGAATTATAATAACCATAAAGATTCCATAGCTCAAAATCCCATGACAATCCTATAATTTATCTCATAACTACCTCTGCTATTTGTTTTGATATTAGGCTGGAATCCTGATACTCATGCATCAATTTGTCATGATTCTGTTTCGCGATCATCAATTTCCAGTGAGGCTTGTCAAAAATAATAGTAAAAAAAAATATAAAAATATAAATAAGAAAAAGAGGAAAAATATTCTTT
>NC_051414.1:11757881-11758101 GCF_015228065.2 Penaeus monodon
AGTCTGTTCATCCACACATCTGGATAATTAGAACTCAATTCATCGTGCAATCTACCTGTCAACCTATCTATCTACATTATCCAAATAGGGAGATAGAGAGTCAAGTGGAGTGACAGCGACACGCTTTATACCATCAACTATCGTACACATTGAAACGACCCAGTCTCGCCGATGACATTTGCGGAATTTCTCTTGCAATCAGTAATTATTGCGTTAAATC
>NC_051414.1:11758359-11758653 GCF_015228065.2 Penaeus monodon
CGAGCTGAGTGTCGTCGGAAGAAACGACGTGAATATCAGAATAATCCGTTGCACATGCAAGTCCGCACGCGGCATTCGTAAGAAAATGGAATTAGACCGGGTTGCAACAGCCCCGTTCGCCGTGAACAATATATTGCCTAATTATGTCGTCAAAGTAAGCAGAGGCAACAATGCTTCTGAATATTAATTGCCGCTGCAACATGCGCTAATAGGAAAGGTGCAGGCAGTGGCTTGCAGGCGCCGGAGGGGGGGAGGGGGGGGAACGCACATAAGTTTTTTCTCTTTGTTCTCTTG
>NC_051414.1:11761260-11761333 GCF_015228065.2 Penaeus monodon
ATTAAACACTAGACTAAAAGCCGCATTTTAAGTTTTTTTATGCATGATTTCCCTTGTATATCTCTCTGATTAT
>NC_051414.1:11761432-11761593 GCF_015228065.2 Penaeus monodon
TTCATTTTTCTGCCATGATAAAAAAGACCTATATGATTTTTGTACTTCCCTCCGCAAGTAAAGGATTTCTTATTGCAACAGTCTACTTTTGACCGCCTTAAAGTTCTATTGAGTCAAAAACATAAAACGGAAATTGGGTCGTTTGAGAGCGAATTTTAATT
>NC_051414.1:11761632-11762472 GCF_015228065.2 Penaeus monodon
TATATTATCAGAGTTTAGGATATTTCCTTTGTTGGTACCCCAGCATCATCAAAGATACTATTTTATTATCACACTTATTTTTTTTTCTTATTTCTTTGATTTGATTAATGTACAATCGTTCTTTGGAAATTTATTCATCAGTACTTTCAGAAGTCTGTTCTGTATATTTTTCAATGTATTCTAGGTGCTATCCTAAAATCTACATATAGTGGCCGCATTTTGTTGCTGTTTTTGCATATTAAGCGCAAAAAAGTTCATCTATTTACTGCAAGTTAGGCAACTCCGCACGGACGGGGTTTGTGTTCGTGTATGGCTAGCCAGTGGTCCTGGCATCTCTCCAGTAGTTTTGTTTTACGCCTATGAGCCATTGTCTACGGTAGATGAATTATTAAACATATTATATCTTCTGTTTAGGATTTCCTCAATAGTATGGCAAGTTTGGCAACTCGTAATTCCAGTTCAGCCGAACAGAAGGGGTCGAAGGAAACTGATATTACACGACAAAACACGTCGTTTCACATTATTAGAAGAGCGATTGTCTGCAAACGTGAAGGTATCAAGACAGGCAATTTATAACTTGAAAGGGCTGCTTCCGCACTAGCAGGCGGAAAATAAAACAAGGAAAACATGGTTCTGGAGCACCAAGGAAGACTTTGCCAAGGACAGACACGATGCTCAAGCCGAAGGTGATGTCTGAAGCTACTTTAACAGCATCCACACTTAAGAACAAGCATCCAGAACTTCTCAAGGACGTGCCAATAAGGGCCAACTAGCCTTCAGAAAGACCTTCGTTTATCCGTAAAGCCTCTACTCACTAAAGCTGTGAAAAAATGCAAGAAG
>NC_051414.1:11762560-11762891 GCF_015228065.2 Penaeus monodon
TGCGTCGCCCCAACTTCCGAAATACACAGTTAAGTCAGTTAAACTTGGGAGCATCGCGATAGTCTGGGATTTTTTCATTGTTAATAAGGGCAAGCGAAGTCTATACTTTCTTTTAAAGAATGTTGAACTGCGTTGTACTGCGATCCGAAATACACAGTTAAGACAGTTAAATTTGCGGCCAGTTAAAGAATGTTACAGCGAGCGGAAGGGATTACATTAACATTTAAGTGAATATTTTGCTAATACTATGGGGAATTCATGAATAGGATTATTTTATACGAGGTAACGCCACTTGCCATCAATCACATACAATCTAATAGTTTCTAAATTA
>NC_051414.1:11763735-11764690 GCF_015228065.2 Penaeus monodon
AAGTCGACATTTATAGCGCGTGTTATGCATTTGGTGTCTGTTACCAGGAGGAAACTGCGACTTGTGCAGAAGGTTCGAATATCTTTGCAAATCCTTTTGTTTCTGCAATAAGAATTAGACGGATTATTCACCCTTTGCCAGAGTATTCTTAATCTTTGGAGGGATTAACAGGTGCTTGCCATTTAGCTTTACTTAATGAAGTTGCCGGTTGGTTCGGGGAGCTGCGTGGTTATCCTCATCTCCTGGACTTGGTCACTTAAGCCGAGTTCCAGCCATGTCTTTGTTTTACCCAGTTTTGGAAATAGATCATCACCTCTACCAAAGTCGCCTTCCTGAAAGGTCTGTTGGCCACAGAGGGACAAGAGTGGCAGTCCATGCACGCGCTGGTTCGTGGTTGTTCGGTGTTGCCGACCAGACCCTTACTGGTGGTTTCTGTATGGATGGGGATGTTAGGTCGTGGAAGGACTTGTCAAGTAGTGCCGATGAGTGCAAACCTCTGCAAAGTTTTAAGACCAGTCTAGATAAGTTTCATCTGACATTCAACAGTATGTTCTGCTCTCTGTTATTAAGATCTATTTAATTTGTGTACCATTTTTGCGCTGCCTTGACGGGAATGATATGCTATAAGAATAAGTATTCTATCTTTACATCTCTTTCTAAGGCTGTATCTATGTAGCCTTAGAATCTATATATTTTATATATCTATATCTCTAACAATCTGCTTCTCTATTTCTACATTTCTTCCAGAAAGAGCATGAATGAAGAGCTTATAATGAGTTGGTGATTAGCTTACAAATAATTCGTAGTTTTTTGTTATGTAACCGACAAAACTATCCCTGAAGACTCAGAGGAGAGTGCATATTGTTCCAGGAGTATTTTCAGCATGACAAGTTTTTTACGCAAATGACGAAAACATTGATATTCTCGGAAATGTTATGTAGCCTGATTTAACTTT
>NC_051414.1:11765231-11765346 GCF_015228065.2 Penaeus monodon
ATCTCTTTTCGGGTTCTTTTTCTGTCTAGTTGGTTTCCAAGCCTTTCCCTTCATTATCACCCATGCAATATGATGGTCCGATTTCTTAGATGCAGTTGGGTGTTAGCAGTTTATT
>NC_051414.1:11766801-11766866 GCF_015228065.2 Penaeus monodon
GGTGTTGGTGGTAAAGTTTTAAGTATATTAACTGTATGTTTAATTGGTAGATAACAGCGTGTTCA
>NC_051414.1:11767152-11767220 GCF_015228065.2 Penaeus monodon
TGTTGCTGATGAATGGAGCCTTAATCACTTCAATGAAGCTCTTGATTCAAAGTTTACATATGAATTAA
>NC_051414.1:11767904-11767987 GCF_015228065.2 Penaeus monodon
ACCGCAACACATAAAAACTTCCAGGCTAGGAGCTGAGATTCATTTCTAGAGAAAATAAAACGAACATAAAATAACATTCCATA
>NC_051414.1:11768015-11768387 GCF_015228065.2 Penaeus monodon
GCACCCGGTAAATGGTCCTTGGGACTTTAGTCTCAAAGTTGTGATGAAGTCAACGGAATTTGCTGTAGTTAACAAGCGGAAAAAAGTTTTAATGGAATGGACTGATCTCTGAACTCTTATCTTAAACAGTTTCTAGCTTTCTGATTTTCATTTCTCTTAGAACACTAAATACTTCCTCCTAGACCTAGATATTACAGGCTTATAAGATTAAACGCACACCTACACACACGCATTAAAGCGTGTACATCCACTAACACAGAATTATCAAACAGAAACAATAGCACTTAGAGTGCATTTACACAACACAAAGCAAGTTTTAGAAACTTTAAACTGTGTTGCGATTAAGAGTATTGTGCTGAACAGTATACTTCG
>NC_051414.1:11768782-11769137 GCF_015228065.2 Penaeus monodon
AACACACTGGCTTACTGGAACAAAGCAACGAATATCCTCAAGCAAGTCTAAACACTAAGCACAATATGCATGTGAAGTTAATGAGTCCTGTGGAGACATGAATTTCGGCCTTTTTTATGCATTTGTTTGCACCCAAAGATATCGCAGGCCATGTTACGAGGCAGGCCCTAAAATAGACCGTTGTTATGATGTCCTATTTTTGCGGTGCTATATGTTATAGGTCGCAGGGGGGACAAAGAGGAAAGTAGCGTGCCTATTTTGATATGAAAATCTGATACTCTTGAGTACAGTATCTGGTGGCTACACGTTCAGTACAGTACAAAGAGAAATTAATAAAAACGAGGAAAGAGAAAAA
>NC_051414.1:11769782-11769847 GCF_015228065.2 Penaeus monodon
CTTTAACTATCACGTTCCTTCTCTTGTCATCTCTGTGTGTATCTATGTGTCTACCTATTTTGCTG
>NC_051414.1:11770038-11770329 GCF_015228065.2 Penaeus monodon
GCCACGACCTCCACTGACTTAAGAGAATGTTTTGCAGATTCCTGTAGGTGGGAATAACGGCGGCGAACCATGGAGTTTAATCGTAAGTATGAGAGTGCATTCAAGTTTAGATTGAATGGTAAAAGTTGAATGAAATATCTGATTTTGTTGGGGTCTCGGCCCGCGTGGGCATCGAGTTAACAAAGGTAAATAGCACAGCGTATGGATGGCTCTGAAGATCGGTTTTGTTGTATAAGGAACTGATTTATTTTGAAGTGTGTGTGAGGCAAGATTGGAATCGCTTCTTTTGCT
>NC_051414.1:11770398-11770948 GCF_015228065.2 Penaeus monodon
TTATCGACTTTGTTCTCTTACGCTTATCTTGTTTATCTGACTTGATATTGTTATTGAGTTTCTTTTCTTTTGTTGTTGTTGTTGTTTTTTCTTTTCCCCTCATATTCCTTTCTATTCATTTTCCCCTCCAGTTCCTCTTCCTTTCTCCTTTTTTTCCTTCAACCGAAATATTCTTCTTCTTTTTTCATCTATTTCTTCTTCCTCTTCTTACTCAACATCATCATCATCATCTTCTTCCACGCCTTCCTTCCCTTCATTGCCACCCCGTTCCCAGTCGCCTCGTGTTCCCAGCAACCGAGAACTAACTAAGTGGCTTATTCCCGATTCCTGCTAGAGCCCCCGCGTCCGGTTGTCTGGGTGAGAGCAGCTCTTAATTTCATCTCCGGACGCTGCGCTCTCGCGGTAAATATGTTTTTAACATTCGCACGTAAGCACGTTTACATTCGCGGGCATACACGCGGAGGCAGGCAGGACAAGAGGGAAAGTGTCTCATAGAATCTTGATGCACATACGAATGTAAGGAGATGCACCCATAGCAGTTGGCAAAGAG
>NC_051414.1:11771623-11771947 GCF_015228065.2 Penaeus monodon
CCTCTTTGGGCATTAGTAAAGTTGCAGTTCATATGTAATGACGTACAGGACGCATTAGTTGAAGATTTTTCTCTTAAATAATGATTGTTGGGTATCTCATAATATTACGTTATGTGTGCTGAATGCACTGCATTGTAGCCTAATTTAGCGCCTTATTTCAGTGTCACATGATATGTTTACGAAGTGTCCTTGTGTTTATATACTACTACTGCTTCTACTCCTTGCCCCTCATCCTCTTCTTGCATTTGTTAAACTTGAACTCGACTGTCTTTTTCTGTTAAATCCCTCGCCAAACTTTCGAGATTTCCCTTCTTAAATCCTGTG
>NC_051414.1:11772315-11772599 GCF_015228065.2 Penaeus monodon
TTGGTCGTAATCAAGGAACGCCATACGAAGAGGTTTCTTATACTGTCAGGAAGTTACAGGCAGTTCTTTAGAATCTTTGCATCCAATTTTTTTTTTTTTTTAATCATCATTGTTTCTGATGTTTTCCATCTTTTCAGGCCTTTTATTGCCCTTTTCATTTCCTCTGTTATAAGGATGGTGATGTCTCCAACTTTTGTCTGTCCGTATAAGGGACTATAAAGCTATTCTACTTTTATAGCTTCCCTCCCTTTACGCATCTTTTCTCAATTTACCACATATATATT
>NC_051414.1:11772624-11772694 GCF_015228065.2 Penaeus monodon
ATTCTGAACCTCCTCCTTGTTGTTTTGCCGCTGGCGTCCGAGGAATGATAAATATTTTAAGAACTTTAAT
>NC_051414.1:11773202-11773269 GCF_015228065.2 Penaeus monodon
AACATAGGAAATGTAATCCATGATATATTAAAGATCTTTTGTGTTAGAGTGAAGTATGTTGTTGAAA
>NC_051414.1:11773327-11773423 GCF_015228065.2 Penaeus monodon
TAAACTTGTTCTCATATTCCTTTTCATCATGTTTCAGTCTTTAATACTCAATTTAACAGTCTTTTATAATTGTTCCAGCTTGACTCTACTCTCACG
>NC_051414.1:11773560-11773899 GCF_015228065.2 Penaeus monodon
AATTACCGAAACTGGTAGAAATAAAGATTTCCCAAAGTCACTAGCAACTCCCATCCCCTAGGGCATCGTGGTATCAATCCAAGCAAAGGAGAATTTTGCTGAGGCCACGTCGTTTCTCCAGAAATTGCTCTTAGCGAACGAAAAACTTAGGAGGGCTGGCTAGGTGTCCTAAGGGCTGTTCAGAGTTCCGAAATGACCAAAAGGGCCAAGAACTAAACAGTCCACATGTTTTATACTATGGAGTAAGTCTTAGAGCAATATAGTTAAACTGCAGTAATAGTGTTTGTGACCGCGAAGAATCGCAATGTTAATTAATATGATTACCTGATCATTTAACCA
>NC_051414.1:11773938-11774056 GCF_015228065.2 Penaeus monodon
AATGGTTGTCTATTTCCACACTTACTAAAAAAAGTTTAGAAATTTGTTAGAAATATTCATGACCCTGGCTCTGGTCTTCTCGGTCAGGGAGTGGCTATTGTCTTTGTTTATTACTTTT
>NC_051414.1:11774297-11774396 GCF_015228065.2 Penaeus monodon
GGTTATCCCGGTGTCCCAGAAGGGGGTACAGATTGGGACATAAGCTTGAACAGACTTTCGGTCTATTGATATGTGTGTTTGTATGCGTGTGTATATAGA
>NC_051414.1:11774644-11775011 GCF_015228065.2 Penaeus monodon
CAGTTATTTAGAGTGGTAGCGAGGGGGGTGTTCCAGTCGAGCATGAATTATAGAGTTAAATTGTCCATCGTCGGCAGTGCAAGGGATCGCCTGTTGTTAGGAGTGCCCAGTTTCGATTGGCCGAGAGCTCCAGCCCTTGGAGGAGCAGGCAGGTAGTCTTCGCCCCCGGTGTCAGGCAGACGGGGACAGACCTAAGGGCGATTTCCCTGCGCAAGCCGTGACCCACACTTGCCGACGCGCGACACTCCGCTCTGATCTGGGGACCACCTAACATCTGGAAAAGGAGGCGAAGTGTAAGCCGACACTTGGAGAGAATCACTATCAGTGGAGGATCTGGTGCAGACGGATCTGTACAGACGAATGCCAA
>NC_051414.1:11775962-11776865 GCF_015228065.2 Penaeus monodon
GTTCGCCTGTGTTTACATATGGAGTTTGTACATATGTTCAAAATGTAGACCGAAGCACGCACACATGGACGATGTGCCTCCTTACGTATGCATATTCACCTACAATCACAATGTGCATATAACTGGACCGATACATACGTAGTTGGGCGATTCAGACTGAAAGGTGGGCGAGGATGAGGGAAACAAAGAATAAAGATGGGTTGGGAAAGATTAAGGGAGGGTTGAGATGAGGAAATTCGAAAGGAAACATCAGGTAACTTTTCGGAGAGGCGTTGCATCCGTAGCAGTGTCTTGTTAGCTGGTAACCGGACAGCGGCGTCGGGAGACTGTCTGACGCTTGTGTTAGGGTGCCATCATCTGATTTTGAAGGTCTCTTTTACAAAATTAATCTGGCGGATCTTCCGGCGTGATGTATTCATAATTCTATACACGAGTTCTGTATTCAGAAAGGTTATTTTCGTAACATTCTACGCTCACAGACTAAAAGTGAAATCCCTGAGCTACGTCAGACTAGCAAAGCCTTTTTTGGCTTCTCCTTTGTGGTAAATCTTTGTTAAAGTACTTGGAATAGACATTTAGGTATTAGTTATGAAGCTTATGTGTCTCGATGTATTATTGAAGACGTTACTGTAAATTTCAGCTTAGCTCAATTTGTAGCAATCTAAGTAAATTTCATCTCTTTGCATTTTTACCAAATTTTCTGTTGATATCATTATTTTCAAGTATTCGGTCAGATCATGCCTTTCCACTTAAACATTTATTTATTTCGGCTTGAGCTATTCATCGTCTTTATCTACCTATACCAAACTCCTTTTTCGGCATCATGGCCCATTTAAATATTCATTCTAATCACCTGGTAATGAATTCACGACGAAACCCTAGAAAAGGTAAACCATTGCGATT
>NC_051414.1:11777191-11778002 GCF_015228065.2 Penaeus monodon
TCACTTACTCACTCAATCACACATAAATGTGTGTGAGTGTAATGTTCTCCAGTTACTAGGGTTCAGCAACATAAATCCTTATTATCCGGGACCTTCTGGTTTCCGCCATTTTCTCCCTTAATGCCCGCCTGTCGCAAATCCCCACCAGATCTCTCCGTCTGAACTTTCGTCTTTCAGATCTTCCACCTTTGACATTCTCTTTCCTTGTCTCTTTTTATAACACTGTCCTTCTTACCACCTTCCCAAGCCACCTTCGCCTACCGTCTTTTGTCTCCTCTGATAACCACGAGATAACAGCCCTTTTCACTCGCTTCTGCACACCGTTTACTAGATCCTTCAGCGTCTCTCCCAAAACCCAGCTTAGAAACCTGTCTCTTTCCTTTATAGATACATGCCTGCTTTTGGATATGCAGGACTATAAATAAACAGCAAGTTAATATTTCTGTCGTAACGAAAGGAGTCCTTTAGTTAAGCTTACTACACTTTACTCATACAGGACAATGGCTTGAGTTCCATTACATTCATTATCTTCGGCTACAGGTTCCAAGTTTTAATTACATGGGTTGTGTTATAATGCTGCGCTTCCATTAAGCAGGGATTATAAGGGGAATATTTAATATAGATACATCAATACTCACCCTGAAATTGTTATTAATGAGAGAAGATATGCTTTTGCGGTTCAGTTCGTTTGACTTGAGTGTTCATCCTCAACACATATGGTATTTTATCTACAAAACAGGAAGATGGAAACTAATGAATTCCAATCCATTTATACCTTTTATTTACAACGAACTGCCATTGATAACGCACA
>NC_051414.1:11778040-11778148 GCF_015228065.2 Penaeus monodon
GAAATTCTTCTAAAAGCTCACGAGGGGATTCTGCGAGGGGTCGAGGCTAAAGTTCGTTCTTCTCGACCTGTTGGCTACTTTCCCTCTAGATGTTAATCAAAGGTTAGA
>NC_051414.1:11778487-11779323 GCF_015228065.2 Penaeus monodon
TCTGAATGATTACAGAGAACTTATAATAGGGCATTCTATCCATAGTTTTATGGAGTGGTTTTATTGCCTTAGAACGAAGATTTTCCTGCATTTTAACTTTGAACCCTCTGCCCGATTTGCTTTTTTTCTTTTTGGGCTCCTTATACTTATTTTGCGTTGGCTGGATGAAAAGCCATTACTCAAGTTTTACGTTCGATTTACAAGATGGAATTTCTGATTAATCTTTGGTTTCCTGCCCCTTCGCAAGTTTTCAATTTAATCTTATGAGGTCCGGATGTAGACTCGCTCGTGATCACGTTTTGATTACCTTTAGATTGTGTCTTTGATTAATGGGCAAAATCAACATTGGCAGTGTAGTAATCATAGCCTTAGAGCAGTTAGTCGGATGTTTACGTTTTGATCATCAATGTTTGTTGTGATATAAGAAATTTCGTTCTCTTATGGTGGATGTTATTCGTATCTGACTTTGTATGAGGAAGAACAAATATCAGATAAAATTGTAAACATTCAAAAGTAATATTGAATAGATTCTTCTGCATAATATTCAGGGGGTCTTTACGTAGTTGAATGTGCAATGTAAATGTAAAATGTGTATGCATCTGTGTCTATGACTGATCCCATTCCTAGTAACAGTTCGGCCGAAAAGACGACAGTGACACTAACTACAGTACCAGAAACGTAATACAAAATGAACGAGATAGAATTAAGTAAGCTTCCTCCACCTTTCCACCTTCTTCCCCTGTTCTCACCCTGCATCTTGCTTTATTACCGTTCCTTTTTCCTCCATACGACTGCTCTCGATCGTCCAATCCTTTCTCTATCATCCCGACATCGCC
>NC_051414.1:11779674-11779958 GCF_015228065.2 Penaeus monodon
GCTTTATCTGTCTATCTCCATCTCCCTTGCCATTTCTTACATGTAAACCAGGAAAAACGCAGAACCTTGCGGAGGTTCGGAAGGGTGGGGGTCGCGGTGGCATGGGGGAGGTGGGGCGCAGCGGAGGAGGGGGGAAAAAGTAAATATTTACTCGGTATTTGAAGGCTGGTGTTGGCACAGAGGGGGGAGGAACGAAGGGGGAGTGGAAAAAACTACCTCATATTTTCCACGCTCACGCGCTCGCAAGGTAGAACTCAGCGTGTTGAAGTTTAAGCAGTATAAGG
>NC_051414.1:11782583-11782798 GCF_015228065.2 Penaeus monodon
TCAGTCGAGGAATGATATTTGTGATCTTCTCTCAACAGACATGGCGCAGGATATGACAGGAGCTTATTTCGTAAGAATAAATATTAAGAGTTTTATCATATGATATGATGTGGCATCATACTGTATGTGTACGAGCATATAAGAATCCATTGATATTCGGAGGAGAATAAAGCGTGCACAGTAATGTTGGTTTATTCTTACAATTAATAATTGAT
>NC_051414.1:11783062-11783550 GCF_015228065.2 Penaeus monodon
CAATGACCGCAAAAAAATACATTGATATTCGGAGGAGAATAAAACGTGATCAGTAATGTAGGTTTATTCTTACAATTAGTATTTAACCCTGTTCCCTTTCTGCAGCAATATCATCTACGGCTAATTTGGATTCAGCAAGATTGACAACATAGGAGACATCCATGCTGAACCGCTAGCTTCTTCAGTGTCTCCAGCAGATCTATGATGTTGCTAGGCCTGGCCTCTTGCAATTCGTTCTTCATGAATTCCACTGTCGTTTAGAAACTTTTAGAGGCGTTATCGTGCATAGAATAATCCTATTATGGAAGTCCCCAAAGTATTGGCAAATGTTCCCTTAAACGTTAATGTAATCCCTTCCGCTCGTTGTAACATTCTTTAAAAGAAAGTATAGACCTCGCTTGCCCTTATTAACAAAGAAAAAATCCCAGACTATCGCGATGCCCCAGGTTTAACTGACTTAACTGTGTATTTCGGAAGTTGGCGACGCA
>NC_051414.1:11783637-11784216 GCF_015228065.2 Penaeus monodon
CTTCTTGCATTTTTTCACAGCTTTAGTGAGTAGAGGCTTTACGGATAAACGAAGGTCTTTCTGAAGGCTAGTTGGCCCTTATTGGCACGTCCTTGAGAAGTTCTGGATGCTTGTTCTTAAGTGTGGATGCTGTTAAAGTAGTTTCAGACATTACCTTCGGCTTTGGCATCGTGTCTGTCCTTGGTAAAGTATTCCTCGGCGCTCCAGAACCATGTTTTCCTTGTTTTATTTTCCGCCTGCTAGTGCGGAAGCAGCCTTTTCAGGTTATAGATTGCCTGTCTTGATACCTTCACGTCTGCAGACAATCGTTCTTCTAATAATGTGAAACGACGTGTTTTGTCGTGTAATATCAGTTTCCTTCGACCCATTCTGTTCGGCTGAACTGGAATTACGAGTTGCCAAACTTACCATACCATTGAGGAAATCCTAAACCGAAGATATAATATGGTTAATCACTCATCTATCGTAGGCAATCACTCTCTGGCGTAAACCAAAACTGTTGGTGAGAAGTCAGGACCACTGGCTGGCCATACACAAACACAAACAATGTCTGTCCATAATTGCCTAACTGTGTGTATC
>NC_051414.1:11785151-11785497 GCF_015228065.2 Penaeus monodon
TATTTTTCTTCCTGTTTAGGCAACTGATGTTTAACTGCTTCGAAGCCGTGATTTCCAAAATGCTCACAGCGTTGATTTGTCGCATCTCATATTTCTATAATTAATCTCTTTTGTGTTTCTGAGTCTCTGACCTCATTTTTTGATCGAGGAAATATATTCCAAGATGACTTTTATTTTTCCCTCTCATTCAGGGTGCGAGATATTAAAAAAAGCATCACTCTGATGGTTAAAAAAAAATGGTTATTCAACATGAAACTGTAATTGCTTTATTTATGGTACCAGATCATCTCTAGAAATGCTAACAACTGGCAAATTTGTGCTAACTGCTTTTGACATTTTATTGGTA
>NC_051414.1:11786098-11787219 GCF_015228065.2 Penaeus monodon
CCCATTTCCTTTGCGCACCAGTGAATGCCAGCTCGTATTACAAGGAATACATTGTGAGAACAGGTGCCAGAGTGTGTGGGAGTAGTGTACCGACTATTATTGTGTACAAAAGGTGTCAACAATATCTGCATCTACACCATTACGTAACTATATATCTAAAGTAAAGGGTTAGTAGATAAATAAGCTAATTCAATTAGGGTTCTTACCCGTCCTAAATACATCATTATGCTATGGACCACGATATATTATATAACATGGTTTGCTTAGTGCTAGAATTTGGTGATGATGTTAGTAACTTCAAAGGTACAAAATGAAACAAATCATTCGAGAAAATAGAATGTGGGTCAGCCAGTGTCATTAATTAATTCGATTAAATGTTGATTATTGGCTGAATCTATCAAATCCTAATTACAAAATTCATTACCTGACTGAAAAAAATCCATCAGGATGTTTGTCGATATAACTTCGACCATATAGATTACCATATGAGACTGGTACTTTCAACGGCTTAATATAATATTGAACAGAAAAAATACAAATGTAGAGTAATTGCGAAAACGTAAGTACAGAAAAAAACGTAGGAATAAAATTCACTTGTATGTTCTAGTATAACTATGAGTTCTAGTTGAACAATTTATACGATTTACTAGGTTGGAAAAATATTTGTTTGTTGAATTATTAGAATATCTTCGTATATTACTATAGAAACCGTAGAGAATAATCTTTATATATTATCATATAGATAGGACAATAGAGAATTATGTAGAATCAGAAGGAAAGGAAAACGCTTGTAATATCAAAGACACAGGATAATTCTTTGACACCAGCTGTAAAAACTGAACCAGAAAAACTGTACGCTGTCCCCCGCCACATTTACGTATTATTCCGCTACTTCGGTTGATTTCCGAAAAAAAGCAAATTCTAATGACAAATATTTCCTTGTATTCCATGTAGTTTAATCGTCCTGTTGTATTGTCTGTTTTCTCTACTTCTCGAAATATACGTTATATAAAATATTATATCCTTTCGAGAAGTGGCTCTCCAGCTTTTTAGTATCATTACCCCCAGCAGTGTTTTGACAGAGCACCATTACAAAAAAAAACGTTCCTTTTTCAGTTATG
>NC_051414.1:11789764-11790468 GCF_015228065.2 Penaeus monodon
TGAATACAAAAAAAAAGATGATATAAACTTTTACCCGAATCTCGAATCCTAATTCACTTACGCCTGGGCACCCGTAATTAATGAACACACTACGAAAGTTAATGACAGCAATTAAGCAAATGCGTTTTACAACAGTGACCATTAGTATGCAATTCATTTTCTACAAGTTCATTATTTTGGTTTCCGGTTTACGTAAAAGTGTAAATACCGAAAGAAGTCTGGCCTGTGTTAATGAGATTCGAGGCGGAGCATTCACGCAATCATTATCTACCAGATGTTAATGGTCGTGATGGTCTGTAGGGCGAGGGGCAGGAGGGTATGTGTGGAGGTGTTGGAGGGTAGGGGCGAAGCATGTGTGTGGGGGTGGGGGGTTAAGGGCCGTAAGTGTGTGGGGTTTGGGGCGGGTGTGTGCTGGGGGTAAGGTGTGTAAGTGTGGGAGGGAGGGGAGGTGTAATTGTGTGTGTGTTAAATTATCTCTATTGCCTTCGTTTCAAATTGATCAAACCGTCCAACTGCAGATACAAGTTATCCGAGTAAGTCTTTACAGCAACAGGAGTATGACAAACAAAAATATCCTTTTCCAGTTTATATATATTGTTTTAAATGTCACGTACCTGGTCATTTTCATTTATTGATTGGTTAAAGTTAGTTAAGCTACATTTAGAATATTAAGATAATCTTGGCAAAGCCCTGATGACAATTTT
>NC_051414.1:11791128-11791271 GCF_015228065.2 Penaeus monodon
GAAAAATCGTCATTTCGTAATAAGCAGACAGATTTTCGTGGGACTTATGAATTCCAGATTGGTGATGTTTGTACGTAGGGGTGTGCGTTTGTACGTACGTTTACGTGTAGAGATACAGACAAATAATAATACCCTTCCCCCCC
>NC_051414.1:11791290-11791418 GCF_015228065.2 Penaeus monodon
TCAGGTTTGATTATATATCACATTTTGAACGTGTCATTATTTTGTTTCTTTTTAACTTCCTCCTTAGATTGTTTAATAAATTAATGGAACTGTGTAGTTGACTCTAGAGATCGTATTTTAATCCTTAA
>NC_051414.1:11791472-11791944 GCF_015228065.2 Penaeus monodon
AAAATCGGAGAGAGTAAATCCTCCCCTTTTAAAGCTCTTGGCTAAAACATCAAAGAGATAGAGAAAATTGCCGCAAACAGAAAAAAAAACGATAAATGTGTCAAAGGAAAAAGTAGATTGGATGCTACGAACACTGTTACCAATTCCATCCCGTAAATTGTTGCCATAATCCAATTGTGAAATTGTCAGTGGGTTAAGGGAACGGAAAAATAAATATATATATCGCTTAGCTCTCATTTCTAAAATGCTGAACGTTATGTACACGATTTCCAAATGCCAAAGCTTAACTCTAGGCTATTGGTTATTGCCAACGTAGCGGGATGTTAAGGATTCTATGACGCATTTACGATGAATATAGGTTTTCATGGGGGACTTAACATGTACCGTACTGGTTCATGCACTGCCGCACGCATTTAAGAACATGGCTACACGAAGGCAATGCGTCAACAAGAATATGTTTGAAGGGTCAGAA
>NC_051414.1:11793804-11794303 GCF_015228065.2 Penaeus monodon
CATCACAGTGCACCATTATTCTTCAGCTATTTACTCTCTTCTCCCTTTCATATGAAAAGGTGGTTTTATATGAATATTTAGGGGAAAATACTGAGATAAAAGAGGGATTAATAATATAAAGAAAAGGAAGAGAAAAAACAAATATAAGCTTACTCTGACATGATAAATGTGGTAAGGTAAAATCGTAACAAACCACAAAAGTATGCAACTTTTATTCTATTACACTTGCTAACATCACAGAAGATACATACCTTTGCATACGAATGTTGCCTCGCCATCGTAAAATATGATTGATTTCATACACAACACATTGCATATTACATATAGTAAAAGCAACGGCCACGACAATTCCTTGTTGCTCATCGACCTTGTTTACAGATGGATAATCCGGTAAATCTTTCATTTCCAGTGATATTATTAGTAACAGCCTACCAACGGTCGACTTGCTTCAAGCTAGATAACTGATAGATGCTGCTACTAACGTAGTAGTTGTTGCTCT
>NC_051414.1:11794684-11795029 GCF_015228065.2 Penaeus monodon
CAATGACCATAGCAATGGTGAAAACTTTAAAATTTTAGTACATACTTTTGCGAACATAAAACATTTTCTCTTTTGAACTCACCGGAAATGCAAAATGGGAGAAAAGAAAGACACTGAAAAAAAGATAATAATACGAGCGATTGAACATCCGTTGCATTACAAAATGTTTGCAGTGAAACATTGACGAATATTGAGTGCGTGAGTTCGAAAACAACATGACAACTACGCAAGTCATGGACACTATGACGTCAGAGCATTTGCGTCATATGATTGGCTTAGAGTCGACCAATCACACCAAGACCTCAGCTGCTGAAGTGAAGTAGATTAAGATAAATCAAGGGAAGG
>NC_051414.1:11795277-11796186 GCF_015228065.2 Penaeus monodon
GTGAACCCTCTCACTACAGCCACACTCCTCCCTCACGCAACCGTTCTCCAACAGCCTCTATCCCTTAATCCAGCTCATCTCCAAACTGTCATCTTTAGGGTGTATGGGCGCATGATTTGGCAACACCAGACGCTGAGGGTGAGTGGAAGTGTTCTTGAGTGCACGGTGATGAGACTCCTCAGGGCGTTAGGGAGACGAGAGAGGTGATGACGAAGGGAAGGGAAGAGGAGAAGGGAGAGAGGGGTATGGGGTGAGGGAGAATGGAATGGGGGAAAGGGAGAGAGGGAAGGTGGAGGAGAAGGGAGAAAGAGAGGAGAAAAAGGTGGGGGAGAGGCTCTTCAGCAAGTTAGGGAGGCGAGAGAGGTGGTGAGGAGGGGGTGGGGGGAAGAAAAGAAGGGAGAGAGGGAAAGAGGAAGAAGTGGAGGAGAGAGGGAAAGAGGAAGAAGTGGAGAAGAGAGAAATGGAAAAGAGGGAAGATGGAGGAGAAAGAAGAGAGAGGAGAAGGAAGAGGTGAGGGAGAGGGGAAGAAGACAAAAAATTAGGAAGAGTTGAGAAGAAAGTAAAAGAAGGTAGAAAGGGAAGGGGAAGAGATAAACAGCGAAAGGGAACGAGGAAGAGGTAAGGGAGATAGGGAAGGAGGTCGAGATGAGGAAACAGGGAAGGAGGAAGAGGCTAGGGAGACGTGAGGAAGAGATGAAGAGAGGACGAGAAGGATGAAGCGATGAGGGAGAGAAGGAAAGAGGAAGAGGTGGGAAAAAATTGAAGAGAGGAAGAGAGGAAAGCCCCAAGGGACGGAAGGAAGGGAGCAGGTGCGGGAGGGAAATACAGACAAAAATACGAGATGAGAAAGAGGGGGAGAAGGGCTAGAATGAGAGAAAAGGGGATGAATAACAAAGAGAGGGGGACAGT
>NC_051414.1:11796259-11796376 GCF_015228065.2 Penaeus monodon
AGATAAAATGGGAGAAGGGTAAGGGAGAGAGGTAGAGGGGGAGAATGGAAAGAGAGGTAAAAGGGGAAGCGAGAGAGGAAGTAGAGAGATGGGAATAAATGGGAAGAGTGTTTTGTA
>NC_051414.1:11800021-11800408 GCF_015228065.2 Penaeus monodon
CCACAAAATAAATATACTGCAAGAATCTGTTTCTATCTTTCTGCTTAACTGTGTGCTTTCTGCCAAACCAGGAAGCTTGTTCAATTTCTGTCTCTATTAACTGACCTCTTTCAAGCAATCAGAACAAAAGGGTAAAAGAAAAAACAGATACAAAATACTGAAGAATCCACTAACGAAAAAGCGGTTAAAATTAAAGAGAAAAAAGAACTGAAAAAGAGAAAATAAAATGATAAAAAGGATCCCCTAAGTATTAATTTACTGCTCAGCTGATTTCTGTAAACAAACTAGAGTTGGTGAGAGACTTTTCTCATGGACCTCTGAAACATTATTTTCTTCATTATGCATGTTAATGAATAATGAAGAACGAAGGTAAAATGATTGATTAAT
>NC_051414.1:11801720-11801900 GCF_015228065.2 Penaeus monodon
GCAATTGCCAAAGGTCCGCGGGGAGGGAGCTTCCGCAAGGACATGAGGAAACGCATTCTTTGTTGCACAAATGGAGCAACCTTCTTTTACAATACATGTCGTGCAGGGACTATAAAGACCTTCGTGGGATGGCGGACGTTGCAGACTGCCGAGGGGAAGGAAGGAACATGATCTCTTGGG
>NC_051414.1:11802868-11803240 GCF_015228065.2 Penaeus monodon
CCACAAAATGAATATACTGCAAGAATCTGTTTCTATCTTTCTGCTTAACTGTGTGCTCTCTGCCAAAAACAGGAAGCTTGTTCAATTTCTGTCTCTATTAACTGACCTCTTTCAATTAATTAGAACAAAGGGTAAAAGAAAAAACAGATACAAAATACTGAAGAATCCACTAACGAAAAGAACTGAAAAAGAGAAAATAAAATGATAAAAATGATCCCCTAAGTATTAATTTACTGCTCAGCTGATTTCTGTAAACAAACTAGAGTTGGTGAGAGACTTTTCTCGAGGACCTGAAAGGTAAGCTTTACCTTTGAAACACTGTACATTATTTTCTTCATTATGCATGTTAATGAATAATGAAAGAACGAAGGT
>NC_051414.1:11804132-11804312 GCF_015228065.2 Penaeus monodon
GCAATTGCCAAAGGTCCGCGGGGAGGGAGCTTCCGCAAGGACATGAGGAAACGCATTCTTTGTTGCACAAATGGAGCAACCTTCTTTTACAATACATGTCGTGCAGGGACTATAAACACCTTCGTGGGATGGCGGACGTTGCAGACTGCCGAGGGGAAGGAAGGAACATGATCTCTTGGG
>NC_051414.1:11804640-11804755 GCF_015228065.2 Penaeus monodon
ATATGTATATTGTTCACTTGTATTGCTTGTAATTGGACTTTTATAACCGGATTACCCGCTGTGTGGTTACGAGGTTGCGCTCCTGGTGTGGTGTGCGGTCCTGGGTTCGCTCTGG
>NC_051414.1:11805454-11806440 GCF_015228065.2 Penaeus monodon
GGAACTAAAGGAGAGAGACGAAGTACATAACATCTTCTAGCGATCTTGTTTATTATTCATTGGGTTTGTAGGCAGGGTAAACATCCTCAAAAGACGCTTGTCAATTTAACACTCGAGCTTCCAGACACTCATTAAAAAGTAAAACCCATTCCGATATCCCGAGATGGCTCAGAGACTGTCACAAGCACTCAGCAAGTACGGATTCTGTCCACGTATTTTGGAAGGTGCCTGCCAGATTATGCGGATAAGACGAGGGGATATTGAAATACAGCAGGTGATTTTTTTTCGGCAAGACTACAGAAGATTACAAAAGGAAAACAAAACTTTTTGAATTTTGAGGAAAAAGCAACACGACTTTACAAAGGAACATGAGAACATCACAGAAAAGAAAACATGGCAACAAAATATTATACATCTGAGACAGAATAATAACAGAATTTTACAACAGCTCGTTAAGGCAGAAGGTAATAACAAATAGTTACAACAGGAGGTTATAACCTAACAACAGGAAAAAAAACAGAGCATTTCAATAGGACATCACAAAAGAACATTGTACTATCCTATCAGAAAAAGCGAACATGACAACAAAAATCCACTAAAAGTTACAAATATCATAGAAAAAAAAGTCAGAATATAACACACACAAAAATAATAATAACAAAATAACATTTATCATTACATCAGCTCACAGCACCAGAACAGCAGAGCAAGGCGACATAACAGTAGAACATAACGGCATCCCAGGAGAACCCTCAGTCAGCGCCCGTCGAAGCCCATCCCTGGCCGGCGGGAGTGCGATTCAAGGCAAGAAAAGCTGAAATGGCAAGATAGCGTGCACGGCAGCCACTCGTTCGCCGTGAGAGAGAGGCAGGTGCCATAAACCTTGCTCCCACTAATGATAACAGAGTAGTTTGTGAAGGAGAAGGAGAGAGAAAAAAAGAATGATAATTTCTTTGTTAAGTGGAGGTAGTTCTTTTGGGGGTTGC
>NC_051414.1:11806520-11806614 GCF_015228065.2 Penaeus monodon
CTGCTCCTGTTCGCTCTCCGCCTTCCACTTCTCTTCCTTGTCTCAGTGTGTGTACGTGACTGAATACACATACATGCACATTCTCTCTCTTGCC
>NC_051414.1:11807658-11807728 GCF_015228065.2 Penaeus monodon
GCTGACGGTAACAGAGAAATGTGGGACGTCAGTAGCACGCACTGGAAATAGTATTCTTACATCATCTGTA
>NC_051414.1:11807761-11808150 GCF_015228065.2 Penaeus monodon
AAACTAAATTTCTGAAGATGAGTGGTACACACTGTGTTCATCATAATCTCCGTAGTTTCATGTTGGAAACGTAATTGAAACTCCCCATGCTGAGGCGTTAATACATGGTAAGGGGCGTATGTTTTAGTATGCTTTCCTCTCACTCCCGCAGCCAAGAATACTTTCGAACACCTTTTTCATACAGAGAACGAAGCCCGAACTGTCTAGCCCTCCAGCCAAACCACGTTGTTTACCCATTATGCCTTTCCCCGCTACTAGTACCCGTTCTGGTTAGGTCAGTATGTCCTTAACTTGATTGTTTTCTTCATCAACTCTCATAAATCTCTGTAGTAAGTGTATGTAGATGTTCATTGTGTTCACTTATGAGCTTTTAAATGCCTGCATTAGCA
>NC_051414.1:11808659-11808929 GCF_015228065.2 Penaeus monodon
AGTAAAACTAATATTGCCATTCCATTTTCAAATCAAAACAATGATATGTCACTTGATCGTCTTCGGCAGTTGCCAAGTAGCGACAAACGTTTGCCAGCAGCAAAGTATTTTTGAATGAATATCATTTCATTATAGCTCTTTAGTAACAGTAGCTTGGCTTGTCTGTAGTGGTGTCGTGAATACATTTTCAGTGGACGACGAATTAATTCCATGTTTGTTGCCACGAATGTATAAAGTATAATAATTTATCGTTTGATTCGTACGCCCGTT
>NC_051414.1:11808963-11809089 GCF_015228065.2 Penaeus monodon
CATTTTAAAGTAGACATGTTAAAAAACATTAAATTAGACTATCTATATTTAAAAGACAAAATATAGTAATTTTGTGGCAACTGATAACTTGCGCTGTCGTAATTAGGTGACCCTAAGAGAAAGAGA
>NC_051414.1:11809428-11809834 GCF_015228065.2 Penaeus monodon
TGCCAAATAGGCTTTCAAGCAAAGCATTTCACTGTAAAAAAGTACCTATGCCAAATGATGTGTCTATTCGAAGACTATTTATATATGTGAGAAAGAACCTATACACTCGTTTGTAAATGATAATCGCACGGCATTTGAATGTATTCAGCACCATAACATAAAATCCCATTCACATTGCTGGGTTTCAGTAATATTTTCGAAGATGAACAGTTGCTTGAAGTTGCATGACAAATGCCTGTGCATATGTGGTCACAAAGCCTACTTCACTTTCTGCATATTGCAAAATGTGCAAATGGGAGTACATATTTCACGACAGTAAGAATAAGGTGCAACTCACGACCACGAATACCAACCCTACTGTAATATCGCAGCTGCATGTTCTGTTCAGTGCAGCACCTTGGTAGTT
>NC_051414.1:11810122-11810362 GCF_015228065.2 Penaeus monodon
GCCCTTTAACTTTGCAATGAGGCACACCCTGGACGCCACAACATTATGCTGCACAAATTAAAATTACTGAATTACGCGCAGTGAAAAACCTCTCGCAATTATATGCAAATTTGATATTCGTTGTTGATACCGCGATCACTTAAAGCCTCGTTGGTTTAACTGTAATGTGGTTAAGTGCAGTTCGCTTGTTTAGATCGGCGGAAGGATTTTTATTTTAGTCTTCACCAAAAATAGCTGCAG
>NC_051414.1:11811030-11812021 GCF_015228065.2 Penaeus monodon
AACCCCACAGACAAGTCTGTGGGGTTATTTGCCCGAGTGTGATTACTTCATTACCGCAGTGCTGGATTATTAGCTGATATTTATGGCCGAGACAGACCGTGATTGTGGCAGAACACTATAATGGAGGAAAAAAATGTAATTTATGTTCTGCATTGGTACGGGTAAATAGACACACGTACTGTATGTATAAACACATGTATGCATTTCATACTACAAAAGTTGCGGTGTTAATGACAAGTAACAGAAAGGGGAGTAACGATATTAATAGTGATATCAATAATGGTACATTTTTGACAGAAATAATTATAATCATAGCCATGTTAAAGTCAAAAGGAAAAAAAAGGAGAATTTTGGTGATAATGAAAACAATATAGGTAATAATTAGGATCTTCAAAACCCCACAGGACCTTATTAACGCGAGTGTTGAATTCGCCACTTTTATTGCCGCCAACGAATTTTTAACGGTCCAACGTTTCATATTAGGTTACTGGGATGAAGAATCAGGTTTCAGGAACTACTACTAGCCTTCGCAGCTAGTGGTACTTCCAGCTAAAATGGGTCAGTCTTCTAGGGGCGCCGAGGGAAATGAAATATGCCCATGTAGGTTTAGTTTGGGGCCCACACCCCTGCTATGGGTAAAGGTAGAGGCTGGGGGCGCATGTTATTCCTCTGTAACATAAGTTAGGTACTGCTTGAACAGCCTAGATTTATCAGATTCATGGGCTATTGGCCACAGGACTGATGGCATGTGAATGATACACTCATGTCTAATAATAAGAGCCAAAATACAAGAAAGCAGTAATCACTTAGTTGAAAATAACTCGAGATACAATGTATTGCACTGTTGAACAGAATCCAGGTCATCCACTTCAGTGATAAGACATACTGTACATAAGTGTAGGCGGGCTGTCATGCGTAATGCAGATGAACGAGACTACATTTATAGTGGTCGATCATCTTATAAAATCACTCCCCTTTAGCAAGGTTACTC
>NC_051414.1:11812164-11812252 GCF_015228065.2 Penaeus monodon
CTCGAAAAATGTACATAAGTGAAAATATCTTACATTTTTCTAGAAGTTAGCACCTACTTAGAATTTTTACGAATCTTGCCTCAAAACT
>NC_051414.1:11812487-11812787 GCF_015228065.2 Penaeus monodon
CTGCCATTTCCATATTATCTATTAGAGAACTCTAGAAGACAGTGAAAAAAATATGAGCTGAATTAAAATGCAAGACACAACCAGGAGTCATTTGGCACTAAGGAGAGTGCCCAGAAATTCACGGAAGTTTGTGTATGAGTCGGCGGCACGGGAGAGGCAAGTTGGCACCGAGGGAGACTTATGAGCTCGAATCGCAGCGCTCGAAACAAGTGACTGTCGCGCTCGAGTCCGGGTGCTAAAAAGGGGGTCGTGTTTTATGCCTCTCGCTCGTGATCTTTCTCTGTGTTTCGCGTTTCCTGT
>NC_051414.1:11813152-11813298 GCF_015228065.2 Penaeus monodon
GTTTAATTTCCATTATATTTTCCGCGATCATTGTGTATATCATAATGGTAATCTAATCACTGAATAAGAGTCCGACCTTCCGAAACCGACCTTAGAAATGATTTTCCTCATCATTTGGTGAGAAGTTTGAATGGAATTTGTGAGTT
>NC_051414.1:11813824-11813934 GCF_015228065.2 Penaeus monodon
GATTCGTAGTATGAAAGCGCGCATTCGTGTGTGTGTGTAATTCTTCATTATTTAAGTTGCCAGTTATCACCCAATTTTATATCAAATGAAGCGACTTCAATTCCACAAGC
>NC_051414.1:11814121-11814779 GCF_015228065.2 Penaeus monodon
TCATATCTGTCATATCTCTTTCCCGTTTTTCTCTGCTTTCCCTCTCTCTTTGGATAAATCCTAAGACAAATGTAAATAGACTATTAACGAAGGTTTAACTTCAAGTCATACTTCACTGACCTCACCCTATCCTCCTTTGCTTCTGCAAAGGAGGATAGTGGAAATCTTGAAAGTTACGCTATACAATAGGCAACCTGGAAGGCTGTGCGAAAAATGTCACTTCGTCTTGTTCGCGCCGGCATCTCGGCACAACACCTTTAATGAGGATTGGATCTGCTTGTCGGCTATCGTCATAAAGTTTCGCGACGCACATTGAATCGCCTCAACGATTCTCATTTGTTTTATTTCTGGAATCTTAGATTCCTGCGGTTATGGAACGTGTATCTTAGATTACGTGTAGCTTTGATGTCCGATTAGTTTCTTATTTAAAGGACGCCAAATAGCCGTTTGTTCATTATATCCGAGATTTCAGGATCATAAAACTCAAAATTCCTCTTCTCTTTGACCGGATGCCTATAAACACCAGCAGTCGCCCGAAACTTATGCACGGGCGCCTCTCGTGTTAAAAGTCCGAAACTAGGATCTTTGAACGAGCAGGTAAACAATGAAAAGATAAATACACACACGTGTGTATATATGGGTTTTTAATTGCATGGGG
>NC_051414.1:11814819-11815285 GCF_015228065.2 Penaeus monodon
ATAAAGGGTACTTTATGCGTTACATTCTCAAGATTATGATAGACGTATATAGTTTGTTCGCTTGAATTTTGGGCATGATGTTAATATTACGATGATTATAGCTATAATTCTCATTATTATTGCTTCTTCAGTATAATCAT
This sequence comes from Penaeus monodon, assembly GCF_015228065.2. Lineage (NCBI taxonomy): Eukaryota > Metazoa > Arthropoda > Malacostraca > Decapoda > Penaeidae > Penaeus > Penaeus monodon. The sequence goes on from NC_051414.1 coordinate 11,814,960, forward strand.
CCCTGCATGATATTAGTGCTATCATCATTATGTTATTACCTTAATTAGCTATTACCAATATACGTTTAATAGATATCTTATAATTACTTACCCTATATCTGACAATTTAACAAGAATGAAATTTAATGAGCGTAGAAAGTTCTCGATAATAATATACCTCCGTAATTATCACATATAATTTGCGTATGTAATTGACCTTGTTACTTTGATGACTAACAATGAAATAATAAGTAAGATACCTGAAATTACCTATCTACTCTGACTAGAGCTGGATTCTTCAAAGTACTTTGCCGTGAGCTCAGGTTCAGTGGTTCATTATAATGATA
>NC_051414.1:11816299-11817110 GCF_015228065.2 Penaeus monodon
TTTGTTGATAATGATTGACCTTGTAAGTTTTGTGTCATTTTTGTGCAAAGTTTTCCCGCATGATTATTATAATGATTTGTCAGAATTTCGTTGCATGCTGGTTAGGAAATAGACATGCACATAGTTCTAGATGTTGCGCGTATTTTGTGCTACTTAGACTTTTTCCATCAAATATAACGTAATTATTTATTTTTATATATTGTATGAATACATTAAAGCAACTATCTCTATAAGGGGTAATTTATATATTGATTTTTTTGTCTTCATATATATAATTTTGCTGAAATTAGTTTATCTTCAGAATTAACTGTTCACTTCTGTTATCTTTTAAAAAGATCTGCTTATGGGTAGCTGCCAACGGCAAATTGCATTTTGTTTGGAACTTCACATTTGATTAATTTCTCTGATTAGTTCTTTGTTATTTTTTTCTTTGGTAAATGGTGTATTTTTGAGAAAATAAAGTTTTGTGCTAGCGTTGATATTTTTCACATTCTTGTTCTGTTAAATGATTCATCTGAAACAGATCTAAGACAATATTGGATTGTGTGAAATCAAAGCGGTACAAATTTATTTTAAATCATTAGTGCATGAAATTCTATTTCAGATTTTGATACATCTTATATTTGATTAATAAGTCTAAAATAACATGGATTTCTTGAGGATAGAAATTAATTGGCTTAATTTTGTTAGAACTTGATATAAATTTTGCTGAATCAATTGAATTATTTAATTGTGAGTAACGATCATTAAGGGGGATTTATAATATAATACTTTAAGTGAAAAACTATTGTCAGAATATATTAAACTTACA
>NC_051414.1:11817195-11817488 GCF_015228065.2 Penaeus monodon
CAGGATAAGAGAGTTATCTCATTGAAAATCAGACTCATGGAAAATGCAATTCACAATTGGAACGCGGCCTTATACCACACAGCCTTCTATTATGTAGCGCGCCATCTGGAGTGGAACGGATTTCACCATATGTCACCAGCGTCAGCAATATTCCCATACTCATGTGTAGAATATACTCATGTATAGAGGGGTAATGTTAAAGATAAAATGCATAATATACCGATGATCTATATCTACATATGATTAGTACCAAGCTGTATTAGCATTGATTGTCAGTAACAGAAATTTTAACT
>NC_051414.1:11817554-11817742 GCF_015228065.2 Penaeus monodon
GGAACCAAGTAAGGCCTACAAATCCTATTCTAATTTCTGTTAATCAAATCCATTATGTAATTTCAATCTAATCTTAATCAGTTCCTTCCATCCGGTTAACAAGGTATGAAAGAAACACGCAGACACTAATGAGATACGTGCAATCACTGTGTCGGAAGTAATGGGGAGCCAAAACTGGGTGGTTAGTT
>NC_051414.1:11818455-11818687 GCF_015228065.2 Penaeus monodon
TTAGTATAAAGTTTAGGAAATGAGGAAAAATTCAGGTGAAATAAGAATTATAATATTTTTGGATATTGGCTGAGATTTATTTACAAAGCTGAATCATCCAAAAAGAAATGCCGTAAGTCCTCTATCAACAATTACAAATTCCTGTTATGGTAATTGATAAACTGAATTAATTAAGCACAGGCCTGTTTTATTGCTGTATTCTGTTCTTGTGAGTTACGGCAATTATGAGTCG
>NC_051414.1:11818733-11819069 GCF_015228065.2 Penaeus monodon
AATACACGAAAGTAGAGATGTTGTACCTACATAGCAAACAAATGTAAAAAAAAAAGTATTAAGGAATAGACAAACAAATAAACAAATCTTGCGCCTTTTTGTGATATTTATCTGGGCGTTTCAGAGTCCTTTTTTGTCAATTAAAGATACTAAGATTCTCTCTTATCTAATGAAATAGTATTTTTTGCAGGACCAGACGGCGTCCGCTTTTAATGACCCGTGAGGTTCCACACAGCCCTCTTGGTGTTAGCTCTCCCAGTGCCAATAAAGCTTCTCACATTTCTTTGCAAACTATTAACAACGTAATACTGTAAGACTGCGGAATGTATGATGCTC
>NC_051414.1:11820327-11820767 GCF_015228065.2 Penaeus monodon
CAAGAGAGCATTTGACGTGTATTGTGGAAACTTTTTTCAACCTGAGTTTTTTGCAATAAAATAGTAATAACATAACACTGCATTCTACACATATCTTTGGCATTTAGCTAGCTCTGTTGTTTTAATTACCCGCACTTTCCTTAATTGCGAGATTGCTAAACTCTCCCAAAAGTTTCTGGGTACTTCGTTGCTCAGTTCCAAATAGAAAGGATTTTCCCTTAGAATTAACGTAAATTAGACGTTGGAAGTACGTTAGTATACTGTTACATAAACCATCTCTCTGGTGAAGTCAGGAACAATTGCAGAGTTACTTGGGGTCCGGAATATGGAAATAAGTGATTCCACTTAAACTGGATTGCATTGTTAACTAAATGGAATTGAGATTTAGCAGACGTATAATCCTGCTATAAATCGCCGTGTTATCCTGATCAAGTGTCTAC
>NC_051414.1:11820804-11821352 GCF_015228065.2 Penaeus monodon
CATCTGTAAAATATAACAGTAGAGAAAGAAGAAAATACATCGTTATTTAAAAGGTCCTTAACATCTTTTGAAGAGATGAAGATGACACTTTAATCTCTCTGACAGAACGCATCCATTAAATTGTATTTTGTTACATCTTTTATTCATTTGTAGTACATTCTTTCTAGTGTATTTACAGACCAATTACTAGTAGAATCGAACCACTTCTTTATTAAAACCTAGGGATAAATATTTGCTGATATATCTGTAGCATAAGCTAGTCTCATCTTTATTAAAACTTAGATATTTAATTACTGATCTCTTTGTAGCATAATCGAGCCCCTTCATTGTTAAAACTCAGATATATTTAATTACTGATCTATCTGTAGCATAATCAATATCCGCTTGTACCTTCTCGCCACAAACTTCTCGATGAAATTCGTGCTTCATTAGATGAACTTTATCGGGCGTAGAAATTAAGGAATTGTGTACTAGACTTCATCTTATCATTATCGCCGTTTTGTTTTCTTTTCTCTGTTTCTCTGAAATGAATACACACAGGGTCTATA
>NC_051414.1:11821631-11821800 GCF_015228065.2 Penaeus monodon
CAGATACAAAAATACAAGGCTAAACGGATACAAGAGAGCAGTTTCTGCGTGATGCGGGAACCCTTTTCACGCCCGAGCTTTTCGCTATAAAAATGGCTCGTAATAATGTGAAACTGTATTCTCCACATATCTTTGGAATTTAGCTACTCTGTTGTTTCAATTACCCGCA
>NC_051414.1:11823097-11823643 GCF_015228065.2 Penaeus monodon
TCACTTACGTAAGGGAGAGCCAGGAGAGCGGGATTGTTTGTCGTTCGTGACAAAATTACTTGTGATCTTTTGAAGAGATGAAGATGACACTTTAATCTCTCTGACAGAACGCATCCATTAAATTGTATTTTGTTACATCTTTTATTCATTTGTAGTACATTCTTTCTAGTGTATTTACAGACCAATTACTAGTATAATCGAACCACTTCTTTATTAAAACCTAGGGATAAATATTTGCTGATATATCTGTAGCATAAGCTAGTCTCATCTTTATTAAAACTTAGATATTTAATTACTGATCTCTTTGTAGCATAATCGAGCCCCTTCATTGTTAAAACTCAGATATATTTAATTACTGATCTATCTGTAGCATAATCAATATCCGCTTGTAACCTTCTCGCCACAAACTTCTCGATGAAATTCGTGCCTCATTAGATGAACTTTATCGGGCGTAGAAATTAAGGAATTGTGTACTAGACTTCATCTTCATCGCCGTATTGTTTTCTTTTCTCTGTTTCTCTGAAATGAATACACACAGGGTCTATA
>NC_051414.1:11823949-11824119 GCF_015228065.2 Penaeus monodon
CAGATACAAAAAATACAAGGCTAAACGGATACAAGAGAGCAGTTTCTGCGTGATGCGGGAACCCTTTTCACGCCCGAGCTTTTCGCTATAAAAATGGCTCGTAATAACGTGAAACTGTATTCTCCACATATCTTTGGAATTTAGCTACTCTGTTGTTTCAATTACCCGCA
>NC_051414.1:11824410-11824695 GCF_015228065.2 Penaeus monodon
AATACTACGGCCTTCTTTCTCATTCTTAATATTGTCTTTTGCGAGCTTGATTCTGGTTTCCCTCTTGACGGATACTGTCGAGGACGCGATTTGTCTCTTTTTCTTTCTTCTTTTTTTGTCTCATATGCACAGCCCGAAAGCTGTTTCTCTTCTTATATTTCTTTCACCAAACTTGTTCGATCGACACACTGGTTGGTTTTTCTCTGTTTACAAACACCTACACACAGACCCCGCTATATCAAGACGACAACGTCACAACTCACCAACTTGACACACACTCTTTTA
>NC_051414.1:11824896-11825206 GCF_015228065.2 Penaeus monodon
TCATTAATTTATTTTATGGTATTATTTCTTCTAAGACGTACCTTACTTAGGATTTCAGAACCCCAGGTTGGGATCGTTACACTAAAACTAGTGCTTCTTTTACCCAGTCAAGCTGCTGACAGTTATGAAGAATTTCATCACTGTTTATCATTACTGTTGTCACATTTCACACGTACTAACTGAATAGCTGAATTAGATTTGATTGCAACTATTATATTGTAGTTGGGACCAGGTACAGACGAACGTTATTTGCAGTATGTAGCTCCACGTAGATTAAGCAATGATAAAAATGTTAACCGAAATATTAAAA
>NC_051414.1:11825334-11825645 GCF_015228065.2 Penaeus monodon
AAAAAGGTAAGCGAAGTCATCGGATTTTTTTGACATGACCGTCCATTTAATATTACGAAAAGCCGCTTTTAAGCCGGGCTTCAGTGTGCATTGCTGTCTTCCCTCTACCGCCCACTCAACACTCCACCCTTCTTCCATTCATTTATAGAAATTGTGGTCAAATTTACAAGGAGCCTTTAAGGGCATGTGCGTCCGAAGGAGTTGTTAGACCTTGTACATTAAAGGCCTGAGGACACCTTTGGACGCGCGTGCTTTCATTTGTCTCCTCCGACTTCTTAAGAAATAAAGCTTCTTTCGTTCTGAAAAAGAAG
>NC_051414.1:11825671-11826411 GCF_015228065.2 Penaeus monodon
GCTGGCCTGCATTTACCCCTGATTTTATACTTGTCTCTGAGGCTTATTAGGGTCATTCATCTTTCGAAAGCCGCCGCCATTTAAGCGAGAATTGATGCATGGAGCCCTCCCCTAAACTAAAAATATATAATATATGCATTATCCATCATGGCGGCAATTAGATCAATTATAAAAAGTTCGTTTTGGTTATCATTATCTATTCCATTAGTGTGATAGATGCCACATAACAAACAGTGGTAATTCCATAGAGATATCATTAGCATGCCGCCAAGGGAAAGTTTTAGGAATTTTAGTAATCCTTTCTTTGCAACACCAGGTCATTCTACCTCAGTGGCTTCCAACTGGTGGGTCGCAGCCCTGGGGGGAGGGGGGGTAATTGCAGGCCATCCTAATCATCCTACGAGTAGTTTAATTTTGTTGAGCAGCCGTAGCTTCTTCGTAGAGGAACAGGTCTTCAGAGCGTTCATATGAAGAATGTACTATGAAGCCGCATTTTCACGGAATACTGTCGTTAAGTTTAGGCAAATAAAACTTGTGCAGATTACTTACTCTAAAATATGCATTTACAATTAGTATAGCTGATGTTAGGGAGTCGCGGATGTGTTGGAAATTTGACAAAGTTGCTACGAGTGCAAAAAGCTTGGAAACCACTGACTTAGCAGAATACTGGCACATGGGCAACTAAGAAGTCCTCAAGAGTCTAGGTATGACGTGGCAGAGGACAGTTTCGCGCACCGGGA
>NC_051414.1:11826531-11826697 GCF_015228065.2 Penaeus monodon
CAGGTATGGTGGCATTATACCAACGTACACATTCACTTACACAATTTAAAAATTATACTACCAACATATGATACATTTTCTAAACAAAAGCACATCATATTAATTATTGCCCTGTGGAGAGCAGTCGCGTTACATCAAAGGAAACGGTATACAAATACGCACAGCA
>NC_051414.1:11826817-11827085 GCF_015228065.2 Penaeus monodon
GTAAGTACACAGGCCTGAAGCACTATACCCTGGAGATAGGTATTTAGCTGAACAAATGCATCACAGGTTGCAATGTAAAAGCTCAGCCTTTCGATATGAAGTATGTTGTTCAAAGGAAGGAATGCCAGTTGCCATAACAACGGCTATTTTTCCCTCGTTATGTTCGCTAAATGTTGCAACGGTTGCTATTACAATATACATATCTCAGTCAATTACAACTGGAAGAGCCACCTCCTGCAATAATGCCACGACCTCCTTTTGTTGCACT
>NC_051414.1:11830951-11831207 GCF_015228065.2 Penaeus monodon
TTTTCATATTTCAGATACCTTAGAATATGTGTTTGAATCAAACGAGATGCGGTCGAAAACGTACAGCCAGCTACGATACTCTCAGCGATTACAAGAAGTCCCCCAAATAGTATACGACGGTTGTCTGCATAAACTGGTGTCAGCAAATCAAGTATCAACCGCAACTCGAAAACAAACAAATGGCATTCATACAAATTGCATGTGGCACAGCATATGAGTGAAGACGACCCGGATAGACGAATAGAATTCTGTGAAT
>NC_051414.1:11831264-11831494 GCF_015228065.2 Penaeus monodon
GCGAAGCAAATGGAGAGGTTAATCGGCAAAACCTACGTTATTGGAGTAATGGTATCCTACACTGGATGGGTCCGGTGTAGATGTCGCTAAAGTGATGGTGTTGCGCGGGATATGGAGTCGCAGAATCACTGGACATTTTTCGTTGATGGGAATCTTAATGCTGGTAAGTATCTTGACATGTTGCAAGAGAAGATTTGTCCATCCCTACGATACGAGGAGGGTAACTTCAC
>NC_051414.1:11831657-11831816 GCF_015228065.2 Penaeus monodon
TGGAAGTCAGGGTGTACCAGGAAATGATTCAAACCGCAAACCATCAAGGTATCACCAACGCCATTACAAACATATGTTCTTCAGCAGTGGAGGGCACGCTTTGAAATTTGTTTCCAGCGCAATGGCAGTCATGTAGAGGATAGTATATAAATAAAATGT
>NC_051414.1:11832451-11832604 GCF_015228065.2 Penaeus monodon
CTTCCGATTAGCCGCGAATGTAATACTAGTTTATTGTTAAAGGAAGTCTATTTATATTTTTAAGCCATTGAATGATAGACAAAACTAAAAATCGATTTAGGGAGAATAGTTTAAGCAGCAGTAGCAAATGATTTAATTAATCAATTGATTAGC
>NC_051414.1:11832759-11832939 GCF_015228065.2 Penaeus monodon
ACATTTTTCGTTCTGAAAAATATTGCCTTATTTTCGTTATGTTAAAAAAATAAAAGAACTACATTAACACAACACAGTTTGATTAGTTACAGAAAAATAAAACTTTATTTTGTGAATCATTTTTTGCTGAATTTCAGTTGACGGAGCAAAACACTGAGTTTTATAACACTGGCCCTTCTT
>NC_051414.1:11833197-11833731 GCF_015228065.2 Penaeus monodon
CCAGCATTCCACTTGCTTCCTTTGCACAGCATTACCCCGTCACAGCGTTTATTTCCGGAGTAATGTGATATCGTTACTCTAGTCATGCAATCTGGCAACTTCTCAGTCTTTACTCCTGTTGCAAACGTCACTTCATTTAATTGCCACCGTTGCAAGGTCATTTCCTACGAAATTATCAATTACAAGATGAAAGTAGATTGATAGAATATAAAATGAGGCATTCTATATTTAACTGATATACCGTTACATGGATTAAAAAATCGACTGATACTTCTTCTAATATTAATGTGATTTTAATGCGAATTTTCAGCATTCACTCTTTTCACTCTTCCATGAGATTCGAGTTTCAGTATCAGAGTCATTCGAATTCGATAACAAATTAATGTATATTGGAGAATAAGCTTTTCGTACTCAATTTGGCTTTGTTTCCTAAGAAATTTGTTGGTTTTAAGGTTTGTAACCCTTTTTACGAGTTACCCCGGCAAATAACACTATTGCATAAGATATTTTTCATTGCAACTAGACTGTAGATCT
>NC_051414.1:11834124-11834619 GCF_015228065.2 Penaeus monodon
CAGTGAGTGATGTATCATCGCAATATCATCAAATGATAAACCGTTGATTATCAAAGCTGAAGATTAATTGCACTGCATTTCCGACGCTCCAGTAACTGCTTAACGAGGGATAGAAAAAAATAGTCAAATTACCTAGTATGAACTCGTCAGGTAGTGAGCAATGACGTCCCTTTCGTTAATCGTCCGAGAAATCCATATCCAGCATTATTTCGCAAGGGTGACCGGCTGCCGGGTAACGAGAAGTGAAAGCTTTCTGTTGTACGTCTGGCAGCACTGTGATACGTCAGGTGGTTCGGCTGCCATTGTCGGAAGTCTCATACACTTTGGGTATTATGAAGTTTTGCATCCTTATTTATAAATTTATGTAAGGGTTAGTTTAAGGGTTATACTTTGCCCTAGTAGGATCGATCTCTGTTTCCCTGACTAGTCTCAGTGGATGAATTGGATGTTAGGAGGAAGTGAATGGAGAGTTGGCTTGATTAATGATCATTCGAG
>NC_051414.1:11835559-11835873 GCF_015228065.2 Penaeus monodon
CTTCCTCCCCACGCTCGTATTTTCCCGTCCTCTCCCGCCGCTAAGGACACGAGCGCCGCCATCGAGACAGACAGAGCAATCGGATTGAGAATGGTTGATTACCCGCCCGAGGCAATTCCTTGGAGTGGATGTGGATATTGTGGATGCCGGCAGGAGGATCGGTTTCCCGAAGATGTGGAAAAGTGGATTAAAAAAGTGGATTAAATAAGCTCTTGCCTGCCGCTTACCTGCCGCCTCAGAGCTTGAGCTGCTGGCGGCCGCTTGGATTTCTCCGGAGTTTGCGATATTTTCGGTTTCATATATATGTGTGGGAC
>NC_051414.1:11836030-11836497 GCF_015228065.2 Penaeus monodon
TTGTTCATTTGTGAAAGTATGACACTGGAGAGTAAATTTACATCACAAAAAACACATTAATTATGTATGAAATTAACCCATACTCCCGGTACTTTCATTGGCTTTTAATTAGATTCTTTTGTCAACTTAAGGAAAATAATTCCATCTTTTCTTTCCAAAAATCTCAAACTTCTTTTTAGTCCATTTAAAAAAAGTCTTTTTCGATTCGCTAAGATAATTCTCCTCTACCTGTAAAGACATTGAAGACACTAATCCATCTTAGACTCATAATGATAAAAACAATATAGTTTATAATGAGAAACTAGATGCCTATGAAGGCGGTTATAATAATACAACAAAAGGGTATTTGATCATCTTAAGAGTTATTATAAGAATACTGAGTCTTTTATAATGGAGGTAATCAAAATGACGGTGACGGTGGTGTGGTGAGGATAATACGGCGAAGATTTGCCATTGTTAACAGCGAA
>NC_051414.1:11841495-11842236 GCF_015228065.2 Penaeus monodon
TGTCTAGACAGTGGCAGCCGGTTTTCTGTGACGTCAATATCTTCCCGTTCTTCTTCCATGCAGCCGTCGCGGTGGAGTCATGCTTTAGCTTTGTCTGATGCAGCAATGGCTTTAAGTGTGCCTGAGATGACAGCTACTCCTTTTTACATTCATTTGTAAACCTCAACCTGAGCCTTCCTTCCCTGCGTGAGCCCTGCTTGAGTTCAACGTACAACAACTATCTGGATTTTCGATGCCTTTTGTTCTGATGTTATGGTCAGTCAAGGAGTGGAAGCTTTAGTAGCATCAACTCGGTAGTTGCTCAGCTGGATTTGTTCAGTACTTCTTGGTTTATAACGGCTAATGTGCTAATACATCTATCTGGCGTGGAGCAGTTTGCCTGATGATCATATTTCACACCACTCACACAGTCTTCTGAGTGATTAGCTGGTAATTTGGGTTCGGAAGGCCATCTCTCAAACGAACGATTTGTCTCCAAGTGCTTGAAGATCCCCATGCACTTGAGCTCGACCCCATCAGTACTGATCTTTGGCTGAGGCCACTTTTGCGAATTATTTCCCAACTGTCATGAAGGCACAAAGGAGTTTCTCCGTGGTCTGATTCGCGTAGAGATGACAAAAGTTTCGTCAAAACGTATTTCAGGCTCTGTCCTAAACATCCAAATAATGCGATCCATGTGTGCACTATCCATCACCCTACCTGTGAGTGCACATATAAACACTCATACAGACATACTTACAC
>NC_051414.1:11843426-11843597 GCF_015228065.2 Penaeus monodon
TTTGCATGTGTTTGTGCGCATGCATGTGTTTGTAAGCTAAAATCACTCAAAGCTCCTTTCATGGAAGTCGTAGTCGGCATTTTCATTACCTGATCTGACTTAATGACTGACAGGTATGATTATAAGAAGAAATTAGACATTTTTTGAGCTAGAAATTGAGATGCTTACGAT
>NC_051414.1:11844887-11845155 GCF_015228065.2 Penaeus monodon
CTACAAAATGTTAATTTATCTATTGAATAACTGATAAACAAAAATATAAAATACCCAATGTGAGAATATCTTTAATAGCATAAGGCTAGGTCTAATTAAACAAAAGTCATTATTTCCTATAATTCAACGTATAATCTTTCACTTATAGAATATGACGAACATGAAGACGAAAAGTAAAGAGGTAGAAATCGGAATTCCCAGAATGATATTAACAACTACATCATTATTTCTGTCACTTCATCAGCGTCGTAATGGATTTTCGTTCACA
>NC_051414.1:11845611-11846025 GCF_015228065.2 Penaeus monodon
CCGAAGCCTCTCCGCACGAGAGCCCTCCAGCGCGCAGCCTGTAGCCGAGGAAGTCGGGTTCTGCTGCCTTTGGGTAAAGTTTGCGAACGTCTGTTATGACGTCAGTGCCATGAGATCAGACGTCAGGATGCACGTCACAGCTTCAAGGTCAAAGATCGGGGAGTAAGCATTGCGTCATAGCCTCTGGTCAAAGGTCAAAGCGTCAAGTCGATTCGTCATAGGTTCGTGTCAAAGGTCAAAACGTTAAGTTAATACGTCATAGGTTCGTGTCAAAGGTCGGGGAGGTAAGGCATTACGTCACAGCTTCATGGCAAAGTTCGAAGGGTCAAGTCATTACGTCATGCTTCTGGTCAAAGGTCAAGAGGATATATCACGTCACAGACTAAATGAAAGGTATACTCGTGTAAAAAAGCA
>NC_051414.1:11848412-11848810 GCF_015228065.2 Penaeus monodon
TTTCCTTTCCTTCATTCTCTCCTAGTTGCAAGACTGTAAAGTTAAAAGCATACATCTATAAAGAATCATTATCATCATCAACAAGAGCATTATATGTCACTAAACTGCAGGGCACACTGTAGGCCAGCCCGATCTCTTCCAATCAATCCCTTGCTCGACTCGGCTCTCCCGCCTCCTTTGCCCTTTCCTTCCTTCGCCTCGGCCTCTGTGCTCGCTGTGTCCTTCGCTGTTATAGACTTCAATCGCCCTGTCTCCCTACATGTGTTATCACATTACGCTTTTTTATGTGTATCTTCTATTTCGGTCTATAATATTCCTCGTCCCTACGTTGTAGTCATCCTATTCCTTCAGTTATTCACCTGTCATCAACTTAACTATTCTTTTCTTTGTGAACTGTT
>NC_051414.1:11848849-11849325 GCF_015228065.2 Penaeus monodon
TCGTTAAAGTGGGGAGAACGCGGTGGCTGAAGGCCTTTCTCTCATGGTACAATGTTAATCAAGCTTTTAATGCGTTACTCTGTCTGCCGCTCCCTTAGTAAAAAGGAAATCGGGAACGGACAGCTTTTCTTATCAATTACCGCCAGTGACAGCTTGATCATTCCAGCGAAACAAAAACTTGATAATCTCATGAAAAATCCCAAACAAATCAGCGAAATCCGGCACGAATCTCCTCGGTCTCTTGGCAATTACAACGAAACAAGGGGGAGACGAGGCAAGAGACGGCAAGCAGTTAATGTTGCTGTCGCCTCACTAATTGACCGGGCGGGGTGGGGGGGGGCGAAGGGCGTAAGGGGTCACGATGAGCGAACTCTCATGTTTTGCTGATTGTCCTGAGTGCCTCCAAAGTGCCAGGCTGAAAATGAGCAGCGTGATACGATAATTAATGCTAAGCTGCTTTTTAAACATGCTATAGG
>NC_051414.1:11849925-11850349 GCF_015228065.2 Penaeus monodon
AGCTGATCTATAATACACATATAATCACTAACAAATACTAATTGATACTCAGATAAGAAAGAAAATGGAAAAAAAATTGATAATACCACTGATAAGAAAGGAGGAACTGGTGCCTACCAGGCCTTTAATCATCACGGTTTATGGAGACCTTCCCCCTTTTGCTCCCTCTGCGTGAACGCAAGTAAACAAGGAAACAAGGACACATAGGAAACAAGTAAACAAGTAAACAAGGAAACAAGGACACGTCTGGAGGTGGAAATAAACTGTCAGAACCCCCCCCCCCCTTGTCCCCTCCGGCGCTCCCCATTCAAGATATGCAAATGAGGCGCGTTATGTATGCCGAGAGAGGGACACTGAGGTGTTTATGTAACGGTTACTGAGGAGGAGAAAAGTGCAAAGGGAGGCAGTGTTTTGAGCAGGAAAC
>NC_051414.1:11850680-11851096 GCF_015228065.2 Penaeus monodon
TGCAGATCAGCTGTAGAATATTAGTATGCAAAAGGTAGAATATTAGTTTGCGATATTTCCAACTCTCACAAGAAAGACTAATCAAAATAACAAATAAAACAAATACTGGTGATAAAGAAAATATGCATTTCCATAACTACATAAAATGTCTACCTCTATCTCTTGGGCTTAATATCATATCCACTTCTAAAAGGAACGAAAATTAAGAATTTTGTCATTTTAATGTCATTAGATATTCGGGTGATCATATAACGATATTCTGACAAGTTCTGCCTCGTCCTCAGCCCCTTCGCTCAGACAGGATGATTATATACATTGGTATTGCCTGGCACCTCCTTGCCCGCGAATGGCACCTAATGACCATTTCTGGAAAGTGGTCATACCTTTCTCTTGTCATATGCTATATACAGTATCTG
>NC_051414.1:11855555-11857162 GCF_015228065.2 Penaeus monodon
CGTAGGATGGCTCTCCTGAGTGGAATAGTGTGGATGTGAGGGATAATATCTGAAAAATTAGATTTTAGTAACCTGATCCTCCCAAGGTCACTAACCTTTGATATATAGTTTGGATTACAATTTCAAAAATCTCTACTCTTTCGGAATAGTTGATAACAATCAACATCTATTAACAAAGTAACAATTGATATTCATTTACGAGACAAAATATGTATGGACGGTATTGGAAATAAAAATAGACCATTCACTCATTTGCACGATGGTGAGTTACTTGTAATTAAATACAAATAATTGACCATATACACGCGTGGTTGCTAGAAGACTCTGCTCTTGGGGATACAAATGTATGGGAAACTTGACTTGGTAACAACCAGCAAATTGGGGCTAGCATTGTTTCACTGCCCCGGAGTAGAGTAGCTCCTCGAACCATCTCCTCAACCTGAATCTCGATAACGGCTCTCGCACGGCAATCCATACGTCAAGATCGGAATGCGCTCTGCAACCAGGAGAGTCTAGTTTACTCGTCCTATTTACACTATACTTCCCCCGGCTGGTTCTGTCAGCTTTGCAGATACAAAGAGAGGTCAAGAATCTTGCCACAAACATGTTATCTGAAGCAGTCACCCTACATGTCTTCATATACCACTTCTAGAATAATAATATTACCCAATATCAATGTAACTTACTTCTCATGGACATGTATACACATATCTGAACTAAAATTTTGCAGAAATTAATATTTCATATTTCCAATCTTGTCACATAGTAACATTTTCAAGGCCATAGCATATGAACTGATTTTCTCGATAATGTTCACTTGGTTTAATTTGAGCTGTACCCTGGTAGGGGAGGCACCTTGACCAGGGGTGAATTAGAAGCTAATGGACAGTTAATTGCCCCATTTATGCTCCTTAACTAGGAGATGTGTCACTGCCCCGCTCAAACAATAACCAGGGTCAAAGACAGGACAGTAATAAGGAGATAAGGAGACAAAGACTGAATTCAGGCCCATGGATAAATGTTTAAGATAGATATCCCTATCACACAGACGGCCACAGAATGAGTCAGCATTATTGAATAAGCTAACAGTATAGATTCAGCTACAAATTCCAGTCTTTTCTTATAATTAGTGTTGAGAAATTTTCAGCAGAAGGAATAACGATGGTGTTAGAAATGTGAATATAAAATGTACAACAATATTTTATTGTGGAAGTCAGAATTTAATAAAACGAAAATCCTCTGTTACACCAGCAGCATATTGTCGATAATCTGTTAAGGGGAAACTATGTTGAATAAGTGAAACAACATCCATTTTAATCGATAGATGCGTTTAAAGGGTAAAAGTGATATATGCAGTTGTGTTTATAAAAGGGAAAATAGGGGAATAATAAAGTTTAGGAAAATATGTTGGATTTCCACGGAAAGGAATGACTCGTACCTCTGGCCCGGTAGCCAGTGAAATTAAATTCTTTGGTAGTTTGAAGGTAATAGCTATTAAAATGCCTCCCCAAAAGGTAAGTAACATAAATCAGAATAGTTGGAACAAAGTAATGGAAATATAACAGAAAACTGGAGACATAATAAATTAGTTTGTTATTTATTAAAAT
>NC_051414.1:11858020-11858177 GCF_015228065.2 Penaeus monodon
GTTCTTTCCTAGAATTTTCAGGATACCCTCCATCTAAACCAAAACCTCTGTTACAAGCAGATGTGCTACTGGGCGTTCGATCACCTACCAATTCAACTGGATTGTTTTTATTACACTTATTTGAGTCCAGATCATTGTCATTATATAACAGGGGTTC
>NC_051414.1:11858328-11858767 GCF_015228065.2 Penaeus monodon
TTACAGAAACTATGCTGCAAGTACTGAATTTATAAACAAGTTTCCTGCTCGAAACACTGCCTCCCTTTGCACTTTTCTCCTCCTCAGTAACCGTTACATAAACACCTCAGTGTCCCTCTCCCGGCATACATAACGCGCCTCATTTGCATATCTTGAATGGGGAGCGCCGGAGGGGACAAGGGGGGGGGGGTTCTGACAGTTTATTTCCATCTCCAGACGTGTCCTTGTTTCCTTGATTACTTGTTTACTTGTTTCCTATGTGTCCTTGTTTCCTTGTTTACTTGCGTTCACGCAGAGGGAGCAAAAGGGGGAAGGTCTCCATAAACCGTGATGATTAAAGGCCTGGTAGGCACCAGTTCCTCCTTTCTTATCAGTGGTATTATCAATTTTTTTTCCTTTTTTCTTTCTTATCTGAGTATCAATTAGTATTTGTTAGTGA
>NC_051414.1:11859763-11860056 GCF_015228065.2 Penaeus monodon
CTGACCTTCATGTGTTCACGCCGCCCACCCAATGAAAATGACGACCCGAGTGGTTTCCCGTTGCCTTCCCTAGTAACAGCTAGGTCAACTGGTCAACTGGTCAGGTTCATCGTCTCGTAGACGACGAACCTGACCAGTGAAACTAGTGAGGACTTCTGCTCAACATCCTGATATTCCACCATAGCCATAAACATTATTTGCTTGAAGCCCCATCTGCCACCTGCATCCACGTTTCACGTTTCACGGGTGACACGTTTCTTAAGGACCATGAATGGGACAATTGAATATCTCTT
>NC_051414.1:11860125-11860516 GCF_015228065.2 Penaeus monodon
TCAAATTAAAACCAAATGAACATTATCAAGAACATCAGTTCATATGCAGTGGCCTTGAAAATGTTACCATGTGACAGGATTAGAAATACTTCATATTTACTTCCGCACAATTCTAAGAGTTTTAGTTAGGCAAGATTCTTGACCTCCTTTTGTATCTGCAAAGCTGACAGAGCCAGCCAGAAGAAGTAAGGTATAAACAGGACGAGTAGACTAGACTCTCCTGGTTGCAGAATGCCTTCCGATCTTGTTGTATGGATTGCCGTGCGAGAGCCGTTATCGAGATTCAGGTTGAGGAGCTGGTTCGAGGAGCTACTCTACTCCGGGGCAGTGAAACTCCGTTTGCTGGTTGTTACCAAGTCAAGTTCCCCATACTTATGTATCCCCAAGATTA
>NC_051414.1:11860605-11860903 GCF_015228065.2 Penaeus monodon
CACATGTTACCTGTGTATTTGTATTTGACTCCGCTAGTTGCGTCATCGCTATCAGGAAGAAGCGCCGACGGGGGGCGAAGCTCATCACGGGGTGGGGTGGGGGGAGAAACAACAAACACCTCTATTTGCTTACTCACTTATTCAGTAATTAATCTACACTGAAGTTCTTTCCCTCTATGTATCTATCTCTTTCTCCTTCGCCTCCGTCCCCGCACAAAGGAGACATAAAAGTAAACAAAACAAAAAAGCACACTTATTCAGGCGCGCTTACGTAAATACACACTTGTGTGCATTGTCA
>NC_051414.1:11861141-11861673 GCF_015228065.2 Penaeus monodon
GATCTGCTTTGATTTGAATTAATCACACGCATATCTAAACAAGCCAGCAAGCACTTCCTGCTGCACGCACTTGGCCCGCTTGATTAAATACCATCCTGGCTGTAAACCTCAAAGGCTCATCTACCCTCTTACGTTCGCCTAAAGACTTACAGACGCACATGAAACCTCTCGCAAAGACAAAGAAGCGAGAGAGATTTTCCAGAGAACGAAACATTTATTTTCCTTCTCTAAAGCGGAAAGTGTAACAGCCTCTAAAAGAACTACAGAATCATATTGTTTCAAGCAAATCTCAAACCTTGAGGAAACAAAAGAAGAAGAGGAGAGAGAAGAAAAAGAAGATGGAGAGAAAAGAATCAGATAGAAAGGTGGAAAGACCAAACGCAGATAACAGAAGGGGTTGGTTTCTCTAAGAATCAACGATTTTTATATTCTTGTGTTTTAAAGAATTATTCCTATACTCCGTCCAAGAAAAAAGGGAAAACTGGTAACTCAAACAGGACATTAGAATATCCTTTTCGTCTAATCTCTAGAA
>NC_051414.1:11861696-11862284 GCF_015228065.2 Penaeus monodon
GAGGTCTATAGCACTCGGAATATTGCATATGGATTTTTAAGATATTGAAATAAAACAGAGATTTGGTGGATCAGAATAACCCATAGTCCAGGATGAGTTGTCAGTTTGTGCTTTAGTGAAATTTTACGTACAATAGTATGTGGCAACATGATGTAAAGCATACTTCGGTCAATAGAGAGCATTATTCTTCACAAAAAAAAAAAAAACAATTTAATTAAAATACCTAATTTACCAGCAACGTTGATCAGCGCGAGACAAGCTCTCACAATAAGATTAGGTTCTGCATGTTTTGTAGCTTTTTTTTTACATTTTTACCAGAGGCATAAAGATACTTTTGAAGAGAGAGAGAGACAGAAAAATCAAAATAAAAAATTATTGCAAAGCCGATTTCCTCTCAGTTGTTCCCTTTACTTCGTGCGATTCCAGATTTTTAAATATATATATAAAGTTGTTTTTTTTGTTTTTCAATTTTATCTTTGGCAGGTGGGATTTTCACATGAAATAACGATTGGAATGACGGGAGGGACGCAGCAATTTCAGACGAGAAGGATTAAAGAGATTTTTTCACTGAACGGAAGTCACGGGCTG
>NC_051414.1:11865892-11866407 GCF_015228065.2 Penaeus monodon
TTTTCACCTGCTGCTTTCATCTGCATTCTTCCTTCATTTCCAATTCAATGGTCTCTCCCCAGTCATCTATTCATATTAACAATTCTAACTCTCTCTTCCCTGCGACTCACTCCCGGTCCAAGGCACAACTGAAACTCCTAAAAATTTTCCACAAATACATATATTTTTTCGTTGCAAATTAAATATGCATCAAATTCGAATCGATCAGCTGGGAAGTCTATTGCATTCCCCATCGCCATTCATTAATTCTGCATTAGCTGCAAATGGAGATATTTCGTTTCGATATCGAGGTACCCTGAAAAAAATCTACGCGTTTCTCCACCACATTTCACGCATACGTATTCGTTTCCCTCGATTTTGGGGTATTATTTCATGTTATCTTTGTTAAATCCTAGTCCAGTGTCATACGTCTAATTCATGAGTGTGTTTTATATGTGCACTGGTTTTAACAAGTATATTTTTCATTTATTCTGAATATTTTTTTCAACCTGATCAAAACATACCATTCTCAAGGA
>NC_051414.1:11866527-11866774 GCF_015228065.2 Penaeus monodon
AGGCTATCATGGTCTTATTTATATTCATTCCTTCAGGCACTGTCTTTTACCCAAAATGCTGTTTCTGTCCATCACGCTTCTCGCACATGCATTCACCAATCCAGCTGCACTCTTGCCCTCTCTGCACTCTTGCCCTCTCTGCACTCTTGCCCTCTCTGCACTCTTGCCTTCTCTGCACTCTTGCCCTCTCGCTGAGTGAAAGAATAAAAGGGTTTTGAAAAGGGAACCCCTATGGAAAAAGAGAACC
>NC_051414.1:11867557-11867717 GCF_015228065.2 Penaeus monodon
TAACACTATGTCGTTGTAAATAGTAATTTATATCGAGACACAATAATCTTCATCAATGATATCTGTAATACTGTATCTGAACTCGGAAATTACCTAGAAATATACCATAATATAAGCAATATGAACACCTTGTAAGTTCGATGTAATTCTTTGTACGATG
>NC_051414.1:11867780-11867897 GCF_015228065.2 Penaeus monodon
GATTTTCCTTCTCTTGATAATGGGGAAATTTTTTTGTTAGATTCTCTTTATTTCATGGCATAGATGTGTCTTTTTTGTTTTTTGTTTTCCTGTCTACTCATTGTATTTCATACATTT
>NC_051414.1:11868822-11869069 GCF_015228065.2 Penaeus monodon
TTCCGTCCTTCCTATTCCACCCTATATTTATTTTACTTTTTCCTCTTTCTTCTCCTCCAATCTTTACCCCGTTACCTTCAATAATCCATCCACTTTGTCACAGATTTCAGGTAAGGAGCAACAATATCTCGCAAGAAACTGTTGCTAAAAACATGGTTTATGTCAAATTCCTTGAGATATTCTCATGGCAGAGAAATCTGAGCTAAGACATGTCATAGCACAACCAGGCTTCAAAAGGGGGAGGGAG
>NC_051414.1:11869401-11869605 GCF_015228065.2 Penaeus monodon
TCAACCCACTGCCCAGCACAACACTTCTTAGCATCTTCGACCTGTGCCCACCATCTCCATTAAACATGACAAACCAGACTGTGTTTCTGTATACATCTGGTGGCAGTGGTGGGATACCAACGCTCTCATACATTTGCTGGGAGCAGTGGGATGTCAGCTCTTCCAAGCTTGCAAGGCGAACTCCATGCCTCCAACAGCCAGCTT
>NC_051414.1:11869914-11870027 GCF_015228065.2 Penaeus monodon
CATATCTAATTCAATCATGCTAGGTAAAAGTATCAGTATTCTAGGATACTAAATAATATTCATTCTTGTTTTGTCCTTTTTTATCTGGTGGGTAAATTGATGTATACCTTATG
>NC_051414.1:11870213-11870985 GCF_015228065.2 Penaeus monodon
TAATTTGTTATAATACTTAAAATACTTATATTTTCCTTCTCCAAGTTTATATATTTTACATGCACAAAGGGTATAATTTTTGAATTTTAATTGTGGGTCATTTAACATTTAGTTCATCAGATCAAGCCAGGTCACATCATGCCAAGTGATGACATTGTCTGACTTGTGTATGTTAAGTAATTAAAATTCAGCTGATTTCTTCTTTTTGAGGGGGGGGATTTCGGGGTTACCCTTTAGGCGTGGAGTCATATTCAAACTGTTCTGTGGCAAAAATTAATGAACAAGTAAGAAAATAGTTAAAAGACATGTAAAATTAATACAGAGCAGTAAAGTTAAACCATAATGTAGATATAATTTGTATAGAGCAGTGATGGTAATATCTTTAAATAGAACATTCTGAAAGAACTGCTGTTTTGAAGGTTGCTTACTAGATGTCACTATTTTTCTCATTTTCATACAAGTCATAGCTATAATGCCACTTAAAAAAATAATATATGATTGCATTTATCTTAGTTGCGATTTTGTAATATGTAGAAACCCAAAGTATTGTGTAATGGTGCAGGAAAAAAAATAATAAAATAAGAACAAACTGTAAACTACTTTAGATTCCTAGGAATAGGGCGGAGCCAAATGTTTGGTAACATTGTATCAAATTATGTGTCATGAAGAGAATCAAACAACAGGTTTTACCTCTATATAGACAACTTTAGTCCATTGGAAATGAAGGCTACTGTTTGGGGTAAAAAATTGGGTGAAGCTGATGACGTTATCT
>NC_051414.1:11871212-11872059 GCF_015228065.2 Penaeus monodon
ATGCACCTTTGTAAATTCCTTCTAAGCATTGCTCAGAAATGTTGCACAAGGAACCGTGGACCAAACAACCCCAGGGTAGACCAGGCAAGTTACTGGAAGAAATGCAAGGTAGATAGTTACACTGGGGCCCCTAGTTCCCGGCAGCTCTTCAGTTGAGCAAGGGATTAGAAGAATCCCTGGGTCCAGAGAGAACTATACGATGACGACCGTAGATACTAATGGCTAAGTAATGGAATGTGAAATAAGAAAATATTAAAGATTATAACAGTCAATCTGGGAACACTGTGGGAGAAGGAATAGCTGAATGAGACAATGAAAGAGAGAAGCATCACTATTGACGGGATTAAGTGAAACCTGTTTAAAGGATAATGATGACTACAGATTAAAAGTACTGGAAGGATGTAAAAGATGTAGTGGAATTTCCGGCAGATAGCACCTTAGCTAAAAATACTGAATAACTAATGCAAGTAAATGAAAGAATAGTAAGTGTATCTTTATAATTGGACACGGAGGCATCTACTTAATACAGCTAAGGCAGCCAGGTGTGGAAAAGGAGGCGTTTTACCAGAAGGAGAGCCTAAAGAAGATGGAGTATGAACAGAAACTGGTCATATGTCGCAATTGGAATAAACACATCGGTTGTGACAAAAAAAGGTTATGAAAAGGTTATTTGTGTACACAGTTTTGAAGGCAGGATTGTGTAAGAATGGATATTGTATTGGATTTTGCAACTTATCAATCATGAATACCCCTACTAGCATAGAGAATCTCATGGTACTGATAGAATGAAGCATATAATCAAAACTTACTTAGAGATGTGAAATCGATACCCTCGCTGCCATTTCAT
>NC_051414.1:11872102-11873790 GCF_015228065.2 Penaeus monodon
AAGGTACGAAGTGCACGATATATGAAAGCTGAAGGAAGACATGAGTTCAGCTTAATTGTAGAGGAAAAGATACATAATTTGAGAAATACTAATATCGAAAACATACAAATTGAAGAGCCAAGGGGAACATTTAAAGAGGCAATAAAAGCATTGGAAAGAAGAGATTTTATAGTGGAAAGGGAAAAAACAAATCATAGTAGACAGACAACCTGAAAGATACAGTGAAAGAGAATGATGAAACGCATTCACAGACAAGCATATACTGAGGCAAGAATAGAAGTTGGATAGAAGTTATCATCTATGTTGCCTTTGCAGTGAAAGGTATGCTCTGTCCGATTAATTAAAGAATGACAAAATGTTGTGCCAGAGGTACCATGTTTCTTACCACTGCTAGTGCCTTAGTCACTTCTCCCTTTCAGACTCCCAATCGGTCGGGGTTTTTTGAATCGGGAACGGCAACTAGAAAAATATTGTAGTCACATCTTCAGCGATTGAAAACCATTCTTGAGAGAAAAACTGTAATCTTAAATCGGACTGAAAAACTGTGGTGTGACTGCAAATTTGCATTTTTCGGGAGCACTGTTATAACTTATTTTCCACTCATGAAAGTCAAGTGTCCCGTACCAATAAGATACGAGCACTCTTTGACTGATGTTCACATTGGGGGAGGGTCTCTCTCAGACAGGTTGGTGCTGTTCACAGACAACTTCATGATTCACTGGAGACTGCATATAACTGTGAACTACTGTCTCCGATCATCACTTGCTATCTGGCTCTCCTCAGAATGACTGCATTCAAATATGGCTGTAGCTTGAACAGGGTGTTTTACTCTTTGCTCGCCGGCATTATGATCACAAGAGACAAAGTAGATACAGATACTGGGTGTAACAATGAATTGAAAGGCAGTAGCATTTTTGACTACCTTTTTCTCCCTTTCTCTCTTTCTATTATGAAAATATATATACACACACACTGTCCAGGATTGCCCTGGACTAGATACAGAGTGACCGGTAACAAGTCACCAGCTTCTAGCGGACCACTCGGACACCAGAGACACAGATCACTCTCCTACTGCTGGGAGGAATTGGGAACCGTCCACAAATAGTTGGAGCCACGACCGATAACTTCGGACCTCATCAGACTTCTTCGCGATCCCCAACCTCGGTGAGCGGACGTACGACGGGTCTTCCAGTAAAGGCATTAGATTGATGGTTGTTGAGAACCAGTCAGATACCCCTAGCGTGACTGGTCCTATTTTTTTTAAACAGGGTAAATGAAAAAAGACTTAGATCCTGTGTAGAGCAAATGATCTTGGAAATACCGCATGAATTTAGACCAGGAAGCAGCAGAAGTAACATGATACTTACAATGCCAACAGTTTTGGGAGGATAGCTGAAAATATACAAATGTACATTTTTCATAAATCTAGAGATAGCATTCGATTGTGTAAAAAAAAAAAAATGTGCAAAACATTGTGGAAAGTATTGTGAGATACCTTTGAACTGATCAGAGTGATTAAAAAATATTGCCAAGATGTATGTGCAAGGTTAAAGGGCGAAAAATGGAGAGCAGCAGGCTTAATAGAGATACTGGAGTAAAGTAAGAGATGTTCTCTTTCCTTTACTCTTTCTTGTATTTATGGATAAATGTATGAGTGACATTTGGTGTGGGTGAACAAGGAAAGAAAA
>NC_051414.1:11873830-11874490 GCF_015228065.2 Penaeus monodon
GGTGACAGATGACGTACAGTTGATGGTTGCGAATAGATGGAATCAGGGCATATCAAGAAATGGGATGAAAATCAATATAGCTCCTGGAAAATCGTGGTAATGACTAGGAGAAGAGGTGGCGGATGTGTTTGTTGAAGAAGATCAGTTAAATCAGACGGAGAACTATACATATTTAGGTATGGTTGTTTTTAAAAGGAATGGACATGAAACAAAAATAAGTAAGTATTACCAGAAATGTTGAAATTATTGAAATACAAACACATACCAAAAGTATGTAAGAAGTTACTGTTTAGTACCATCTTGAACCCATTATGATATACAGGCGTGAGTGCTGGGCGTTGAGACGAAGATGCAGACAGTGGAAATGAAAGTGTTGAGGCTGATAAGACAAGTGACTAAGAGAGGCAAATGGAGAAACTCCAGAATAAGGACAGGTTTAAACATTAAACCAATACTGAAGAGCATTGTGAAAAGCAAAGTCCAGTGGTATGGACATGCAGTGTAGGTACCACAACCGTTTAGACGACCTAGGTGGTAGACTGAGGTGACTGATAAAATTTTGATTTGAAGAGGAACTAGTATAGCTCAAGTCAAAGAGGAGGGGAATTATCAAGATCAAGAGAGATGCAGAAGCCTTAGCCAAAGTCTGTCAGCTAAAAG
>NC_051414.1:11874562-11875768 GCF_015228065.2 Penaeus monodon
GACGGGTTCACACACTTACGCAAGCGACAGATGCACCGAAATGGGATGCAAGTGTCCCGGAAACCGGACCTACAAAAGAAGTTTTGTAGAAGCCCAGCGCAGCAGCAATGTCTTCCATCAAGGGTCTAGGTCAGGGGTTGGCAACCTTTTCGGTGCGAGGGCTAGAGAAGTTTCTAGGATTTACCATCAGGCCGGAATGCCAAAATAACCCAACAGTACTTATGTGTACAAAAATATAGGGTAGCAAGCAAACCAGTGATTAGATTGCAAGAACTTTAATGAAAAAAACAACATAAAGATCTCAGTCATACAAAACTGCTCCGTCCTACACGCCGCTATTACAGTGAGACGCCAACTTACTTAATTAGTCTGTTGGGCTTTTGTTATATGAATATCAGGCAGGGTAACGGGCCATAAGTTCAGACTCTGCAGGCCACAAGTTACCGACCCCGGCAAAACTCCAGTGCTGAGGGTTTGCTGTGGGAGGTAAGAGCGAAAACAAAACATCTTCCTCTCTAGTGCAGGCTGCAATCTTCACTCCTGCAGACCGTCAGGAGCTGTCATTTTCTTCCCGGCCAGTGGAGTTGCTGAATTTGTCACGGGCATCCCTAGGGAATTCATCCTCTGTGGTCGTGATCAAACCCCAATGTCCCGGGGGACATTGGGATTTGATCACGACCACGGAAAGCAGGCATTCTGGCAAGCGTCTGCGCGAGACGGAAGGCGTTGGAAGGTTTGCGCTGCGGGGAGTATGACTTGGCCTGGATCTGGACGTTCAGCAGCGGCCGGCTTGGCATTATGTCCTAGGAGCCTCGAGCTCGTGTCACTTGCGTCTGGCCCCCTAGCTGTTGCCAAGTGTGTTTCAGGAAATGTTTCCGAAACAGTATTGGTGGTAAAGGTACCGATACCTGAAGGTACACGAGAAGTCGACATCGCAGCTTTTTTATCGTGGAATACCAAGATACAATAAAATATATATCTGTAATGATTTATCGCTACGAATGAATTATACTTATAAATCTTCATAAATCATAGAAAGTACTACATATGCCATAAACAATTGTAGAATGTTACTACACTAAACCCCCCACAACCTCCCAGCGATAACACGCGTGGTTGCACTTTGCCGCCGCCGGGAGCTCAGGACCCCGCG
The DNA here is from genome assembly GCF_015228065.2 of Penaeus monodon. Taxonomy (NCBI): domain Eukaryota; kingdom Metazoa; phylum Arthropoda; class Malacostraca; order Decapoda; family Penaeidae; genus Penaeus; species Penaeus monodon. Next base: position 11,875,716 of record NC_051414.1, read on the forward strand.
CCGCCACACGAGACACGCAGCCTGCATGTCCAGCCGCAAAAATATGACTCTGA
>NC_051414.1:11875867-11876016 GCF_015228065.2 Penaeus monodon
AGCTCTATGATTATCGTGCATTTCACAAGAAATAATAGTATTCTGGAACTTTTAAGCCATTTCATTGTGACTGCCCTGATCTTAATTGCACAATTATTGGAGTTAATAGTCGCTGGTCCCTAATAATTACAAAAGACTGCCTTTCTTTC
>NC_051414.1:11876726-11877489 GCF_015228065.2 Penaeus monodon
GGCCACTTACCGCACCATCCTACGGGGGGGCACGCGCACACATGTTTATACACAGAAATGCAAGCCAACATATGAGGCCGACCCGGGCAGCGCAGGAGCCAAGCCTCCCCCTCAAAGGCCGGATCGCCTGCGACGCACATCAAATGCCGCGTCCAGAGCCGCCTCGCTGAGCACGGCGCGCGGTCCCCGAGGCCGCTTTGAGGCCTCGCCGCGGCCGCCGTCGCGCCTCCCGCGGGGGCAGCGCGGGCAGGGCGGCGACGTAAATTGGGAGGAGGAGGAGGGAAAAGAAAGGAGGAGAAGGAGAGCGGCGAAAGATATAAGGAGGACTTTGATGGCGAGATGGTGAGAAGGGGGAGGAGACGGTGAGGAGAGGAGGAGAATAAGCAGACGCGGAGGATGAGGCAAGTGGAATGCGGATGAGGAAGGGAAAGACGAAGTAAATAATATGATTTTAAGCGTTTCCAATATCACATGAATTTCCCTCGCCCATGACCACGACCTCCCATGAATATCAAGATGTTTATGGAGTGTTTCCCTCGCTTGGGACACCAGCCCGTGTCCTACGCTTCGCAGTTGTTTACTCTCGCCAATGTCGCTTTGTTCTCTTTATCTATCAAGGATGAAACTAACTGTTCCATGGGACTGCGATTTTGAGGCATATGTCATTTGATTTCAATAGCAGACAAATAGCCCGACCTTCAGTACAAAATGCTAATGGTAATGTATACTTAAATTCAGTCTTACCAACATGATACTGTATTCG
>NC_051414.1:11877543-11878169 GCF_015228065.2 Penaeus monodon
AGAAAAATATATTAAGATAAAGCACTCTTTCCCTTGAAAAATTTCATTAGAGAATTTGGCAATGCGTTTGGCAATGAGTTCAGATGACACTACATAACAACTCGAACGGTTTAAAGTTGCAAAAAAATTGTAACATATTTTTCTCACTGATGGAGCCCATTTTATGCTAACTGAACATTAAACAAGAGATAAAAACAAGCTTAGATACAGCGAATGATTTCGTATACACAATAGCCTGTGATATGACTCTATAATAAGCTACATAGTTCATTTCCCAAAGGGTTGATACAGACTTTATCAGTCTATATCTACCTATTACAAAAAACACGTGTTATTCGAAAATTCTAAGCGTTTCAGCTGTGTCTCGGAATAGAAACGGGTGAGGAGCAGAGTGAACTGGAACTGTTAATGGCAGTTGGTGTATTGGAGAAAGTGCTGAACAGTTAATGGCGTCAGAATGCACACGGAAGCAGGGGATACAATGTAACGTTTTGTGTTAATGCATTTTCTTTTGTTTAGTTATATTCATGCATGTTATTTCTGAACCAAAGAAACACGCATTAAGTACGGACTATAATTCTCCTTTTCCTCAGTCAATTAATGTTCTGTTGAACATAGCAAGTTAT
>NC_051414.1:11880594-11880924 GCF_015228065.2 Penaeus monodon
AACCGTAAACGATATTCATTTTTTATGCAAATACAAACAGTCCCTTGAGGATGGGGTGTCGATACTTCATTCAGTCCGAAAGGAAGTCAAAACAGAGAGCAAGATTTATCATATGTACAGTCCCGGGAAAAAAGTTCCTTGGCAGGCAGATGCAGCAATGACAAGGATAAACGAATGCACTGCGAATGGTCGCACGACTGCAGCAGTAGTGAGGACATTCCCTGGCGACCAGAAGAGAATTGTTAATGGTGATTCTTTACAGTGTCGGATATTACTTTTTGGGAAGATCCCAACGAATTTTCATGACGTTTTCATTGGCGCTCGCTTGAG
>NC_051414.1:11881231-11881617 GCF_015228065.2 Penaeus monodon
CACTAATTGTTGTTTCTTATCATCTGCCATTCCTGCCCTGTTTCCATCCACATTCGCTGAGTGTCTGCCTCTGCCTTGTAAACCAGTGACACAATTCCATTTCAGCCTCACTTTTATTTACAACACATAGGGGATGGACTAATGCATGAATCAATCAACAATCTGTAACCCGAATGCCTAATTCACGTTATCAGATTTAATTTGACTTTGAAACGGGCGCTGTGAAGTGGCTACGACACCCCAGCTCCAAGGGAATACAAAATGACTGAATTTTGCATTCCGCCATAGATTCGAAACACATGGTGACAGACGTTCTATTAAAAGAAAATCAAGAATATGGTGCCTTCTGTCACGAGCTATTTGGAATGACACGCGAATTAGGTATC
>NC_051414.1:11881935-11882209 GCF_015228065.2 Penaeus monodon
TCAAAGGGGGCGGCAAGTCTTCACCAATGTATTCGATTAAAGGAAAGAACCTGTGGTCAGTCAAAGAGTGCCAATCCAATTATGCTCGACCCACGCGACGCCAGAGAGGGCGAAGCTTAGCGAATGCACAATGGAAGGACTGAAGTGCAAAACAAATGGCTGGCGACTGACACATGGAGCGAGAGCAGGAATAAGTCATACTGACAGGCAGGTAGATGGACTCAAAATATACTGAGATTGACAGATAGACTTATCTAGAGGGAAGAGGAAGCTG
>NC_051414.1:11882688-11882852 GCF_015228065.2 Penaeus monodon
CAAGCGCCAAGGATAATTACCGAGCTGGTTAAATAATCTCGTTTCTGCCTTTAATTTCCAGCAGAGAGAATGGCAGACGGTTATCTTGCCTGATCTTCTTCTCTGGGTTTTTTCTCATGAGCATTTTTTCTTTATTATTATTATTAAGAACACGGAAATTCACT
>NC_051414.1:11882913-11883132 GCF_015228065.2 Penaeus monodon
ATCAGAGGCAATTCTATTCAAAGATAATTTTTCTTGAAACTTTTTATCACCATTTTACATAATTCTTATATATGCTAATGAGGGAAACAGCGAGCTCAGTCGCTTGACACAGACGATATACGAAATACATTAAACAAAATTACAAAATATATTTACTATTCATTGACATATAAGATATTAAGTACAATGGAAATTAACAAGGAAATAATATGGATCTGT
>NC_051414.1:11883211-11883476 GCF_015228065.2 Penaeus monodon
CTTTTTTTTTTTTTTAAGATGCATCAGAAAACTGAATTGCAGAACTGACGAGGGACATCTGTTGCACACGAGATTCATTTACAGATTATTTAATTATGTGGAAAGCAACGTGTTGAAATATCATGTTTATATATAATTCCTTACGGCTTGGCCCATTCGCTCGTCTCCAGGTTGAAAGATCTTTCATCATTTAATTTCTGCAATGTTCATCAATTCACAGTCATTAAATCGTACAGGGATGTCAAGGGTTATTACGGACAACGTG
>NC_051414.1:11883495-11883566 GCF_015228065.2 Penaeus monodon
GTGGGACTTTCGATTCTCTTCCCTTTCATGTTTTTCCTCAATTTTCAATCCTCATTTCTGGGGTAGAAGAC
>NC_051414.1:11883904-11884248 GCF_015228065.2 Penaeus monodon
AAAGATAAGACTTGTAATTACTTTATAACGCAGGTATACTCTACGTAACCTACATAATGTGCCTAAAGTCTTTGTACGCAGGTCTTTAGTAGAACGAAAAAATGTCAAGTAATTCCACAAATAAAACAACTGCGCCTGAATTCACTCGATTTGGTGTAAGTATAAGTAAACTCAGCAAGTTGTAAAGCGAGAGTACACTTGAAGCACATTTGTTTACATTCCTATGGGCTAAGAGCTCTCAAAAGTCTAAATAATGTTATAATCAAAAGGATTTAAGCTTAGGTGGTGTACAAGATTTGTTTGCATTTTACCTGGCACGTGTAAGTTTGCAAGTTCGTGTTTAA
>NC_051414.1:11884462-11885757 GCF_015228065.2 Penaeus monodon
CTTTCAATTTTTACTAAAAAACGTTCAGACCCAGTTTGCAAATAGAGGTGGTACTGGATGCCATAAATGACAACCAACCATATGCTGGTGACATTTCAAGGAGACACTTTATCTACGAACTGTTGTCGATCTCCCATGATCCTGAAAAATGTGGTTGGGTCCTTTGACTATTTTATCATTTTTTTTCTATGCGATTATGGAGACCGGAATTCTAATCTTTAGAATACGTTATATTTCAGGATTCTTTCTGCCTATTCCCCTATGTATATATCTGCATGTGTCTGTCGCTCAATTTAGTAATTTCCTTGTGTGTTAATATGCCTGCACTTAAACATTTATTTTTTTTCTTCCTTTAAACCAGAAGAATAAGTGTACACTCCTAACGAGCCTGAAGTTGCTTCTACCACGCCAAGTTATTTCCTAATGTATGCTCTGACATTCTTCTCACGGGTTAGATTACAACATTTGCGACTATTTATGCCATACGTTCAGAGCGAAAATGTTTGGGATGATTCATATTCACCGCGAGTTCTTTGTTCGCATAAATAAGGATTTGGGAGGTTCGAGTGTGCATTTTGAACTAGGTCGACTACTACAAGTCTGACTTTAAGAATTCCTTCAACGTAGCCATTCAGCAAAAAAATATTTATCTAACAAATACATTTAAACGCAATATTTCAGGCATATTGTTTCGTTAAGACAGCCTCCGTTCGCCGCGAGTCTTAGAGGGAGACGAACTGTAAACAAAGGCGCAAGCTCGTCACGCACGCATCGCTCGGCACCGCAAATGCATATTGTTTAGGAACGCTCGCTTTATTAAGCGAGGATAGCGTGGTTAAGCTGTCGTATTGTCAGGCGGCTATCTTTGATGTGGGCGGAGCCACGTCAGTCAGGTTCCGGCTGGCCATTCAAGATCACGTTGCCGTCAGCAGGCATTGCACCATGAAAAGGATGTATAAAATATAGTCTCTTCTATTTCAAGTCGCATAGTTCTCGTCTCTCACGTTGCTTCCTAAGTCCTTGTTAGTCTCACTGTATCTTTATCCGTCCAGCTGTCGGTTTGCTCTGGAATCCTCTTCGCAAATCATCTCTCTTCTTTCCTTATATTTTTCTTTTTAATCTTCCTCTTCCCCATTTCCCCATCTTAGCATTTTACGTGACAACCTAATCATCTTTTATCTATTCTTCTTTATCATCCATTGCGGTTCTTTTTCTTTTTGGCCCAAAGTTTTGTCAGACGCTTTTCCCCGTTATGCTCTTGGCTCATTCGGGGCAGACAAAAGGGACAGCATAAT
>NC_051414.1:11887029-11887656 GCF_015228065.2 Penaeus monodon
GGTATTTTAGTGTGTCATTATGCTTCTTGTATCCCCCACATGAGAGCAGTGTGGATCACTTAGAAAAACATTATAATGAGAATTAGAGAAAAAGAAGGGTAGGGAGACACCGCTAGTAGATCGTCTACACCTCGGCAGCAGAACCTCCTAAGCTTTTCCTAACGCAATGGCCCTGGGAGAAGGGGGTCGCAACGCCAGATGCGTGCTTGTGGGACTGACAAAGACTCCAGAAGCGTAGAGGAATTAATTAATTTGCAGACATCAGACCAATCAGGGATGATGTCCGATCTAATTATACATGTGTGTTTAATTAATTGGAATGAACATATCCAAACCATGACCATACTGTGTAGTGTAATACTGATCAGCGAGAATATAATATCTTACATGTATAAAAGCAACAAAGCTGAAGGCGTTTACTGAAATTATGCATGAGACTAATTGTGGAAGTGAACATGCTTTCCGTGTTACAGATGTGCGCATTTAACAGTTATTGCCATCACGCGTGTGTTTATTATAGAGATTGCACCGAGGAGAATACTGCGGGTATTGATCACAAGCAATGAGGTGCATAATATCAGCGGCGGTCTTAACAAGCCTCGGTTCATCTGCTGCAATTATATGTGC
>NC_051414.1:11887685-11888118 GCF_015228065.2 Penaeus monodon
GACCACGCAGCTGGTTCACGGAGTAGGCGTAGCATAGGACAGGAAGGGCGTGTGTTCGTGAATGCATGTCCTGTATATCATTCTCAAACGCATCAAATACAGTTGATATGCATGTTATTTTGAATTCTATAATTTTATGAATACTTCCGACAGTGATGCGTATGTAGAATTTGCACGAAGAAGGACCAGAGATATTTGAAGTTTTCCCGTGAGCATCTTCCGTGCCGCAGTAAAAGATGGTGCCGGGTTTGGTGCTCCCCTGGCTCCGCGGCAGGACTTTGGCCAGATCAGAATGCTGCGTCCAGACCCTCCCGAGTCCCGAGTCGGCAAGTTCGAGAATGAACTAAGCTGCCTTCAGTTCCCGCCCGCTTGGGTGTCCTGTTCCTTCGGCCGGAGCTGGGATAGAAGGAGGACTAATGACAGAGAGAGAGTG
>NC_051414.1:11888182-11888657 GCF_015228065.2 Penaeus monodon
TAGAGAGACCACGCAGCTGGTTCACGGAGTAGGCGTAGCATAGGACAGGAAGGGCGTTAACCCTGGATCGGCCGGGGATGTTCGCGTGACAGAGGTGAAAGCCCAGCGTCCGGCCAAGGCGGGGCACGGCTGGCAGGCTGGCACTGAAGTGGCAGGTAAAAAAGGGTGACATGTAGTTCACCTTAAGTATTATCTTACTTTAAGATGGAGATAAATCCTAAATCCGTTTCTCGTTTGCATTATCTTGTATGTGGCTGATTAGGTTTATTATCTTTTTTTTCTCTCTTCCTTTTTCAGATTTCCCCACTAACTTTTTCATCCCAAAAACAAAGAATTAGCTGAATCATCCTAACTTAGAATGTTTTATTTCAAAAGTTTATTTTTGAAAATATAATAAAAAACTTCGTTAAACTTTTGATGCCTTTCAACACAACGCTGATAACAGTTGTACTTCTTGTTCATATAACCTTTGAAG
>NC_051414.1:11888691-11888943 GCF_015228065.2 Penaeus monodon
GGGAAAAATGTTTATGAACATCATTTTCTAGATCGTTAAAGTGCGTTTTTAATATCTTGCTATTTTGCATCTTGTCAGAAATTTGATCTTGAACAAAATCTTAAAGCATTTCTTTATCATTGTAACTGTGGAAGCTTTACATCCCCGTCGACTGAAACCTTCGAGTGAAAAGCTGGACTTCTACAGCTCTGTTTGCTCCTTCGTTTTACTTGTCAACTTTTTTATCTTCCTGGCGATCTATTTGCCTTCTGC
>NC_051414.1:11889011-11890044 GCF_015228065.2 Penaeus monodon
GACCTACGAACGCCACATCCACCCACGGACGACCCAAGTTACGTGGTATTCCTGCCTCCCTCCTCTCGCGTTGTGATCCCGAGGTTTGACGTCTCTCGGACGGGCTGGGCCTCCTGCGTCGCGGTGACACGTCGCTGTGGGAATGCCTTTTCTCTTCTGTGGGAAAGGAGAGGTCGTAAGAGCAGGGGGGCTCGTGGGAGGGGAAAGGGGGAAGGGAGGGGTCGCAAGGGGGGGAGGCGACGAGGCAGGGGAAAAGAGGGAAGGGAGGGTCGTAAGGGGAGGGAGGGGAAATGAGGGAGAGGGAGGGGAAGGATGAATTATGAACGGAATGTGAAGAGGGCACAGACAGCTTGACCTCCTCTTCCTTCTCCTCGTCTTTCCCCTCACACTTCCCCCTCGGCCTCAATGTCTCCTTCATCCTTGCCGTACCTCCGACTCAACACCCTCGTCGTCATGCTACTCTTCACGCCGTCATCGCATTCCTATCGTTATTCGCGTTTTAGTCGTCCTCACCTCCCTCGCCGCCGTCGTCGCCCTCTTCCGCCTCCACCTCTCCTCCTCCTCCTCGTCCTCCTGTGTCCCCACCCCCTCTCCTCCTCGTGCTCCTCCTTTCCACCTCTATCCCCTTCTCCTCCTCCTCGTTCTCCTCTTAGGAGTAAGTCAATATGCACAATGGATAAATACATAAGCATGTAAAAAGATATTTAGATAGACATGCATATAGATAGAAATAGAACGGAGAAACAGACAGCAGACATACGGAAAGAGAGACCCCTAGGGAGAGATCCCTGAGCCTTGAAGGATCACATGTTAATTTCCCAAAGATGCTCGATAAGTCCTGAAAATTGCGCGATCCGAAATCGCTTCGCTCCGAGGAAATTGCGGCATTAAAGACCTTCGTTCATCTTCACAAAGGTATTCTAATGCCCCTTTTCGCCCTTCCATATTCTCCCTCCTTTCAGAAGTCATTCCCCTGCCTATTCCGCCGTCTAATGGCGTATTAGTCTTTGCCTTTTGTCTTTCTCTTCCTGCT
>NC_051414.1:11891014-11891342 GCF_015228065.2 Penaeus monodon
TTAGACAAAAGCTCCAATAATCGCCATAACGCCAAGCCAGGTCGCCCACAGCACAATCCTCGTGTACTAAACCATAACAGTCGCTCGCGGAATCGCACAGAATCAACAGTGGTTTCAGCCCAATTAGTTCGGTTCATTAGTGCGAAGCAGCGAATAAAATCTCCCGAGTTGGTGGTGCGATTTTTCCCTTCTTCGCTTCTTCATTCTTGGGGGATGTCTAATTATCGCCTCTTCCTCTGCGTGCTCTTTCGTTATTGCTCTTACTTCTTTCCTACGTGTGTTTTCTTATGTCTCCCTCCCTCCGTCGCCTCTCTTGTCTCATTTGCTC
>NC_051414.1:11891391-11891486 GCF_015228065.2 Penaeus monodon
CTCTCTCCTCCCTCTGTTTATTCTTCTATTCCTCCTCACTTATCTTCATTGCCATCGTCCTTTCTTTCCACTTCTTCTAGCTCGTGTTCTTGCCT
>NC_051414.1:11891525-11892668 GCF_015228065.2 Penaeus monodon
CTATTCTTTCGCTATGTTTTTTTTCTTTTTTTCTGTTCCCCTTTTCATATCCTTCTACTTCCTTCCCTCCTATTTCGTTCCCTCTTCCATCACCCACCTTCTTAACCTTCTTTTTCTTATTCCTCCCTAGTTTCATCTTACTTACTGCCTCCTCCTCTTCCTTTCTATTTGCACTGTTCTCTCCGCATCATCTGTTCTCTTCCTCCTCATCCTCATCCTCATCCTCTTCCCCTTATTTTATATTTCTCTCCACTCTCCTGCTACTCTTCCTCTTCTCCCTGCCCCTCCTCCTCCTCTTTGTTTTTCTGCATATTCTCTTCCTAATCCTACTCCTCTTGTTCCTCTTTCTCCTCCTCCTTATAGTTCTTCCTTCTTCCCCTTCTACCCTCCTCCTCCTTCTCCCCCTCCCCACCACAATGGAGATTAATCTCCCCCGCCGCGTTTTCGAACGCACCTGGCAGATTCGCGCGTTCATTAACGAGTTCCCGGAGTCGCCTCGTTCAGTCGCGCCAGCCAGCTGATCCCCGGTCTCTCATTGGCGAAGTTGGAGCTCGCGGACGGACCAATAGGGAGCTAATATTCCGAGGCGAAAAGAAAGTCTTGGCCTCTTTTCGTGAGGAGTTAATTTCGTTATTCGGTCATGAATATATGCGAGTCGCTCCCTTCCTTCTATATTGCCTGGAATGAAATGTGAATCCCATGAGCGATAGTTCAAATATTAATTCACACATAATTTCTTCATTTGCTTATCAAGAAAAATCCAACTGCGTCGCAATATTTCCATCACCCCGGACGTCGAAAGTTGAAATGTTCGAACAGACAACGATATCGCATTAAAACTCACTCAAAAGAATAGACGAAGCAGGCATAAATACACAGACGAAAATGATAATAAGAGAAACAAAAGCAAAAAGACCTTCAACTGACCTTTTTTGGAGAACTTCCCAACCCAGCAACTACAAAGGGGACACGCGCCAAATCATTTCCTAAACAAATGACATCTGACACTGAATGCATCCCACACGTAAATACGCAAGAACGATCAATGGGATTTTATATAAATGGGCAGGTGGAGAGGGTGTCGGTTTGTGATTTAGTTTCTATTTTTACATCTATTTGAAAGAAAAGGGAGAGGTCGTGAGT
>NC_051414.1:11892696-11892904 GCF_015228065.2 Penaeus monodon
AGTCAACAAGAGAAGTCAAGACTATTTTACACTCCATTCAGTGTCTGTGTGTCACTCCTTTACTTTTCTTTTATTATTTCGCTCCCTTCCTTCTATATTTTTCTCCATTCTGTTTCCATACTAATTTTGTGTATTATGATTATCTTTTTTTCTCTATTTAATGTTGCTTTTGTTCCTTATATCTTCTTTGACAAATTTCATATACTAT
>NC_051414.1:11893174-11893392 GCF_015228065.2 Penaeus monodon
GAAACTTACTCGTATGTTATTACTAGATGATTTGGGATTCATACAAAGTATTGGCGCGTGTAACAGATTTTCTGTCGTGGAGGACAAAGCAATTTAGAAGGAAAGGAAAGAGAATATATGCCAATATTCCTTTCTCAAAATTTCTTCCTCAAAACATTTTTTTTTTTCATTTACTGATTCCTCATCTCCTTAGTCGTATTTTCAGCTTATCTCCCCTC
>NC_051414.1:11893504-11893630 GCF_015228065.2 Penaeus monodon
GCGAGATATCCGCTAATTCCCCTTGAGTAATGACGTCCAGATGACTTATATATGACTTTGCAATGCTTTTGTTTGTGAATCATGGAGGTCTAATTCCACGGTCAACAGAAACTGCTCACAAATCAT
>NC_051414.1:11893983-11894336 GCF_015228065.2 Penaeus monodon
TGAACAGAATCCTAATAACGACCCTCAAGACACACAACATAAACGACACACATCACTAAAATATACATGCGCCGAGGCCACGCAGATCTGACATGCACTATAAAAGAAGAAGAATGTATGTTATTAAATATTACCTCAACAAGATATCCATACTACTACAATCAGTCAAATAAGATAAAGTGCCACGCAACCACTATGCAGCATGGCAAGTGTTTTTTTTTTCATGACATACACATGTCGTGCGCGTATGTGGGCGCGCGTGGTTTTAATGTTTAGGGTATGAACTGATCACAACGACACAAACTACGACGTTTCATCTAATTCATTATTGACGGGGGGGTAGGTGTGCGAAA
>NC_051414.1:11894372-11894443 GCF_015228065.2 Penaeus monodon
CCATACGGTTTGCATATCAAAGTTGAGTGGTGTTGACATGGTTATCGTGTGGTTCCCAAAAGGTTACCTGG
>NC_051414.1:11894625-11894811 GCF_015228065.2 Penaeus monodon
ATTATATAAACTACATATATATGATATATAGACAGTATAGATGGACATAATAAATAATATATAGATGAGGTGATAGCAATGTGGACTGTTGATGTAGAGAGGATAGAATGTATTTGTGAGAGAGTGTGTTGTGTGGTGAGAGAGAGAGTGGTTGGGTGCATTTAGATAGATAATAGGATCAATAAC
>NC_051414.1:11895098-11895350 GCF_015228065.2 Penaeus monodon
AATAGAAAGATGTTTGTCTTAACAATTAATGTTTTCTTTATCAACTGAGAAAAAAATCTCTTCAGGAAAGATACATTAAATAATAGTCAACTAAAGAAATCAAAATTCTTTTACTTTTCACTGAGTGTTTGTTTGTCACTTTTGTATTTTTTATTTTATGTCCGCTTTTGCTTGTACTTTCCTTTTTCAATATTTCTTCATTCTGTTTTCATATTAATTTTGTGTGGTTTGAAAATCTTATCATTTCATTAT
>NC_051414.1:11895626-11896362 GCF_015228065.2 Penaeus monodon
CATGAAGAAGAGAGGGACAAAAGGGGAAGAGGAGAAAGAGAGAAGAAAGCAGAACGCATCTAGAAAAGTCGGCAAGTAAGTAATGGCAATTTCCGAAGAGCTTTATCAAGGGGCAGGAGGGAGTGGAGGGGAGGAGGAGGGGGGAAGGGGGGAGGCGGAGGACGGAGAGGAAAAGGGGGTGAAGAGAGAAGAGAGAAGAAGGAAAAAGAAGGAGAGGGAAAAGGAAGGATCGAAGCGCTACAGGTCGGAAAGTAGGTGGGGTAGAGGAGGGGGAGGAGAGAGAAATGGGGGAGGAAAGAGAATGGGGTAGAGAAGGGAGAAGTGGGAGAGGGAGAAGAAAAGAGAGCAAGAAAGGTGGAAGAAAGAGACAGGAGTATGGAAGGTAATAGAGGCAGAGGAAGGGAGGGAGATAAAGAGGGAGAAAGAAGTAGGAGATAAGGAGATATGGGATAGAGGGAAGAAGGGAGATAAGAGGGGAGAAGAGAGGATAGAGAAGGGAGGAGGAAGAGAGGGAGGAAGAAGACAGGAGAAAGAGAAAGAGGTGGGCGAAAAGTAGAACGGGAAGAGAAAGGGGGAGGGAGAGGGGAGGGGAAGGGGAAAGAGGGGGCAGGGGAGGAGAGGGAAGCAGGTAGAAATGAGCTGGAAAGGGGTGATAAGGGGAGGCAAGAGGGGAAGGGATAATGATAAAGGGGAGATTAGAGAAAGCTTAGGGAAATCAAACAGATACGTGGCCCTT
>NC_051414.1:11896484-11896939 GCF_015228065.2 Penaeus monodon
AGTGCCGATACATATATATGTACATAGGCAAGTGTTTGTATCAATGTGTAAGTATGAATTTACATATACGTGCCCACGCTGCATAAAATACATGGAAGCGCTGGGTTATCTTTATCTACGTATGTATCCCACGCCAGTTTTATAAGCTTATAACCGATAGTTTCATTTAACACAAAACGCAGTTGTCTCATATAAAAGCATGTTACTGGAGGCCAAAATCATTTCACTCCGCACTAAAAGGATTTTCATTAGAAATCAATCTAATGAAATCAAATATCTGACGGACTTAATACGCCATAGAATTCGATAGATGGAATAAAAAGAAAAAATGATTAAACGGATTTATGAGATCGGCTGTAGCGCAGTCAGCCAATGGAGAGCCTGATGCGACCCTTGCCTCCGTCATTACGAATGCGCTCAAGCGAAGGACCGAACGAGGGGAAGAAGCAGATAAC
>NC_051414.1:11897304-11897584 GCF_015228065.2 Penaeus monodon
TTTAATCAAAAATAGATCATAAAAAGTCCCCATAACTACGAATAACGTTCAACAAATATCGGCAAGCTATAACCATGTATGTCATAGTTTATATCATCATATTCTATAGTTCAGCGAATGCTATCAAAAGGGGATTCAATAAGATCAGCTTCTAATCAAAATCGCTTTAGCTTCGAATGGAAAATAATGTTTTTTGGCCTTTATAGAGATGCAATATTTGAGTTATATGGTAAACAATGTCATTCATCAAAATGCATGCAGAAAAACGATATTATGGTGC
>NC_051414.1:11901049-11901645 GCF_015228065.2 Penaeus monodon
ATTCTAAATTATTTACCTCTTTCTTTGAAGGTTTTTACATTATTTCACTTTTGTACTTTAGAGTCATTTAATTCACCAAATGACTGGATAGAATTGCGATGGTCATTCACGAAATAATAACTGAAACTATAAGTCGAAAACTGTTTACCTAGTGCATGGAAGGCCTTCTTTAAGATACATAAGTGATTCTCGAAGTTTGCACTTTTCTTTATCCTTTTTCAGACACTGTCCCTTTCCCAATTCTTTCTGACACAATTTTACGAGACGGGAAGTCACCTTTGACTCGTTCTCGTCACAAGAGCACCTCACAGAGAAGCTTTTATTAGGTAAATTATACAAAATGGATCTCCGCCGGCGACTTCAACACATATTCTACCTATGTCACGTAGTTACCGACTAGGAACAATATATTACCTTACTTTCTAAGGCCTGTTATTATTCTGCGTACTTTTTCAAATTATAGAAATTACTCTAACGATGGATAAGATTGGTTGAAATAATTTTACAAATATCCAGATCAGGAAAACAATGCGATCGAGAAAATGAAACTTTTACCTGTAACAGGTGTCTCTGAAAAAAAACAATGCTTGCCACCT
>NC_051414.1:11902261-11902586 GCF_015228065.2 Penaeus monodon
AACATAATGCAATTATATATAAGAATGTAATCGCATTGCTAATTTTACTGTATATAACCAGGTTTCCTTTCAGACCTCCGGTCGGCACTTCAAGTTTGTTTGTTTATTATTATTCAATTTGTTGTATCTTTATAACTGAAAAATATTATAACAGTCAAAATAATCCTTTCAGTCGAAATATAGGTGAATATGTTTAAACTTATTAGGCATGACGTTTATTACGAGTTTCTTCGTATATACTAATCTAGTCTTTTAAGTCATAGTTGCTTGATTAATTTTCAAGGACATTTATTTCGTTGTTAAGGCCATTCCTTTTCTCTCTCTT
>NC_051414.1:11902686-11902767 GCF_015228065.2 Penaeus monodon
AAGAGAGAGAAAAGGAATGGCCTTAACAACGAAATAAATGTCCTTGAAAATTAATCAAGCAACTATGACTTAAAAGACTAG
>NC_051414.1:11903001-11903942 GCF_015228065.2 Penaeus monodon
GAGACTGCTGGCAGTGATCGAGAAGCCAAGTAGATAGAGCAGATACTAAACAGAATTTCATCTATTTAACTTTTTTATACTTTTCTTTTTAACATAGTAAAATTATTAGTCCAAGTCCTTTGAAGTGTTTTATACTAAATAACGTTGATCAATATAGAGCGGACTAAACCACAAACAGAAATGTTAGCTCGTTAAGCACAGGTTAATCCCGGCTTGTTTTATCATCCCAGAGACTGGTAATAAGATTTGGCCAACTTTCAGCAGGATATGCAAGTAATGAATACATGAGAATTTTTAAAACACATGAATATCGACCTGGGATATGTTTAATAAACAGTTAACCTCTCAGAAATTTCTCACCTAATGTTCTCCTCTGCAAATCTTGATATCATTCAGAGGGAATTTCTCCATGTGACCTCTTTGAAGTCGTCAGCATAAACGGCATATTAAGCATTGGGTAATTTGTCATTCATAAATTCCATAAGGAGGCCACGCAGAGGCGCTAGCGTTGACAGTTTCACCAATTCTAATAGCTCTTTTTTTAAGGAAAACACCATATATTTTAAGCACTAATGCTGGCATTGGGCAAACACTGTAAAAGCTCCTACTGTTTTTAACATGATTTTAATGGCTGATATTAGTTGTCAGTGAAAACATTTGTGAAACATCACGAACCAATCACAGGCTTCGCTACAAACAAGATCTCTCCATTAACAGAATGCCGGATACTATCCAAGTACTATCAGAAAAAATGCAGTCCTCGCACCATAAAAGTGCACCAGTTGCAACTGTACGGAACTGTACTATCAGGAACAAATATCCGGCTATAAACATACCCTGGCAAATGTTTTACGTATCGCCTAGAAAAGTGACAGTATTCGTCATATCTAAATTGAAACAGACAAATAGATGTAAATGGTCTCGGGTATTTTGTTGCTTTC
>NC_051414.1:11904177-11904830 GCF_015228065.2 Penaeus monodon
GAGAAAGATAGAGATTGAGACAGAGGTAGGTAGATAGGTACACAGAAAGAGGGACATCGGAGCATCTATCATAACTACGAAAAAAGATTTTTTTCAGCCAATGTATATACCAATGAAATATAGGTCATAACCGAAGGAATACGCCATTAATAAAACCTAGAAGTAACTTTATCAAAGTAAATTACACTTATTTGTGAAGAAAAAAGTTAATTTAATCTAAAAGAATCAAATAACTAAGCTATGCTTTATCATTTATTTTAATTCATAGAAGCGAGTTATATCAAACTTATTAGAAAGTAAAATCGTTGAAATAAAATGTATGAATAAGATAGCTAAAATACGCATTATCACTTACATTGTTTCTATTACGAGGTGCTTATGTATAATCATCTTCATTTAAACCATCACGTATACAAAATAAACAAATGGATGGATCACATCTCCTCGTAATGCATAAAAACGTCTAGAGCGTCCCTATCCTCCTCCTGTAGCGCCCCGTCAGTTATTCCCTCCTGCAGCGTCCCCACCAGGAGCATCAAACCCTGATCTGAACCTTCCTTTTCCTCACAGGGACTTTCAGTGGGAGTTTTCAATGACGCTGGGCGGACGAGGGCGTCAAGAGGCGGCAGCTCACTACAGCAACCCTTAGCCGT
>NC_051414.1:11905105-11905919 GCF_015228065.2 Penaeus monodon
TCACTACGGCATTATTTGCTTCAGGACCCCCTTTAATCGACTAACCATTTTCTTTAGTGCCCGATTTCCCTTACTATCTGAAGACGGTATTTTTCCCAAATGTTTATAATCTAACTTTAACTTATCTCACCTAATGATTCCTGGTTAACTTTGGACAAGATATATACGTTCCCTTTATCAACAAGAACATGGAACTATATACGATAAAATAAAAGGAATAAATTGATAAATTCTACATTACAGATCGAAACAGTTCTGAGTTGCTTATTCTTTTCGCACTCACTTCCCTCTAATGTACCGCTTATTCTTCCATTCTTCCTTATCACTGTTAATTATAACAGTTTATTTTACGAAGCTGTTTCTTGCCACGAACCTCCGTCCAAACACCAATCTATTTAAGAGTTCTTTAAGCAGACATGACAGGTCGAGTGATTTAAACCACCATCCTCGCTCGTTTTTTCACTCTGAAAATGGAAGAGGCACCAGTCCATCTCGTTATTCGAGACCAAATCAATCTATAGTAACAGCTAGCTTATTATATTCCTCCAAAATGCCTAGTTTTCATAACTGAACGGGGAGAGAGCGCCAGTTCATCTGGAGACGTACCCAATGTTGCAGATCACGCCCTCGTTCTAACATCCAAAATACTCAAACCAGCAATCATTAGTCAAAGTAACAATTAGCTTTTTGTCATTAACACAGATTTTACTTTATTCAACTCAGTTCAATTCAATGGAGATCTTTAATGAATTACAATATTATTTTCATGTGCATTTAAAAGGCGCTGATAATTTATCAATCCAACGTTATTTAC
>NC_051414.1:11907427-11908432 GCF_015228065.2 Penaeus monodon
TGAATGTGAAGAATCAATGACACGCTGCGTGGACCACTTCATTTTAATGACTTGTATTCGAAATCCCCGTCACCGGTATAATATTGCGTTGGGCAAGTTCAGTAAAGCAATTACTTCAAGTTAATTAATTTTGGGTTGACTTTATCTTTCGTCTGTTTCCATAGGCTTCCAGTGTGGTAATAATTGGAGTAAACAGATTATTAAGTTCATTCCCAAACAGTGAGTAAAAGTCTCTTTGGTGAATATAGCTCAGTTGCTGCGGCCAGGGAATTCTTAATTAAATGTGTCAATCAGTAATTTCTCTCACTAATTATGCAGAGATTAATGACATTTTCCCGTGTATGTACATAGTTCAGATTTAAAGTTTTCGATTATTAATAATATTGTTTTTTTCTTTTAAGAATAACTAGGAAGTTTGATATATAAGGAGAGAATCTTTATGTACTGCGTTTTAACTATTCCCATTTTGCAACAACAAATGCAACAAATACTTATCATAACGTACCGCATTAACTCAATTGTTCAACGACGTATTAGATATTGCATATAGTTGCACGTATTTTCGGCTAAATGTTTCTGAAAAAAAATCGTATCTTGTTTTCATGATCTTTTCTTTCCTTTTTGCGCAGCTGAAGCCGTTTGCACCATTGCAGTGAACAAGTGGAAGAATAATATTTCAATGAAAAGTTCACTGAACTTTATGGTCATGTGCCCTTGTAGCTTTGGTGCTTCTTCTTCCAGCAAACAAAAGGAAAAAGCTCAAGATCTTTCTTTGTTTCTTGACGGGACAACAACAATTTGTGATTTTTTCTGATTATTTTTTCATACGAAGTTTTCGCCGAATATCCTTTCTCGTTTTATTTTCTTCCCCAAAAGAAATGTCTAAAGATATCTAGATATAAAGTACTTTCACGTCTTTATTGTTTTGAAAGTGACTTGCTAATGTAAAGAGAGAAGCTATGGAGTTTGTCCTTGTGTTTACTGTTTGTAATAAACGAGTTTTTT
>NC_051414.1:11908932-11909569 GCF_015228065.2 Penaeus monodon
TAGAATACTTCCTATAATATTTAATAGCACCAGATGTTTTTTGCACCGATTCCGCAAATCACATCCCAATATATCTCACTGCAATCGTTAAATTGTATAAAATATTGGAAATGCGGGAAATATCAAGCACGAGAGTGTAAACAGATCTTAAATACTCTCGAAGTGGCAAGGTTAAACAACTCAGCAATTCAATAATCAAAAGGGCTTTTATGAAGTGATTGATTGCAGTCTGCCTCGGTCTGCAGCAAGTGCATTCAAATTGCCCAATGAATACAAAATGGCAAATTGATCAACTTATAAAGATCACAGATTTATTTCGACGATAACATAGTGACTGACTTTGATGATATATCACTAATTCCTTATAGTAGGTTTAACCTTGTTTTGATTTAATAAGAAATTAATATCAAAATAAGATTTGGTGATCTCAGTTCCTGAGTTTTCGAGACAATCTGAATCCACCTGATGATTTGTAGATGATCCACACAGTTCAAAGCAAAACTATAAAATTCACCATAACACTAAGAAATGTTAATCAAATATAGTCATTATAATGTCAAACAGGCTCAGTCCACAGTAAGCTGATGCACACTCTTCTGCAAATAAACATGAGCTGAATATCAGATTTCTATTTTGC
>NC_051414.1:11909601-11909863 GCF_015228065.2 Penaeus monodon
CACTTAACGCTTCACCGTGAAAACAAAGAAGGAAAACAAGTTGAAAAAAGGTTAAGCTGGGTGCCACGTGCGCCGCGGAGGCTAGTTTATCACAAGCCCTCTGTAATGTATTGAGAAGAATAAGCAATAAAAAAATCTCTCATAAAAGCAACAGAAAGGAGATATGGTTTTCAAAAGGGATATTACGGTAATAGAGACCAGAATAGAAACCGCACGACAAACAATCAGGGAGAAGGAGAATGATGAAGAAAGAAATGTCTGA
>NC_051414.1:11910308-11910458 GCF_015228065.2 Penaeus monodon
CAGTTTACTCTGCCATGTAAATCTTCAACCTCAATTATCTTTTTGTGATTATTTTTACTACCGCGCTGTTATGGTAATATGATTTAGGCATTTGGATTTGTCAGTCCATGAGCAGTTTCTGTAAAATTACAGAATGTCATTATAATATTC
>NC_051414.1:11910627-11910975 GCF_015228065.2 Penaeus monodon
CTATATTAGAATCGTTAATAATATTTCATATATCTGCAAAAGAGTAGGATTTGCAAAAGTATCCCGCGTTATTTTTACGTTTACTTTATCTGTAAGTCTACGGACATCATTTGCCACATTTCACTATGTTTCTCGTAAGATGTCATTACTAATGCGTGTGTATATATATAAATAGACAGGTAGGCTTACAAACAGATAGATGGATGGACAGGTCAGTGCTATATTACGAACGTCAATAATATTCTATATACATGCAAAAGAATAGGATTTACAAGAGTATCCCGTGTTAAATTTGACAAATATCTACGGACATCTTTTGCCATATTTCACTGTCTCTCGTAAGATGCC
>NC_051414.1:11911038-11911315 GCF_015228065.2 Penaeus monodon
TTAATATTGGGAACGTTAGGGTTTCCAAGAGTATCCTGCCTTATTTTTGACAAAATTCACATGTCACATGTGTCTCGTAAAGTGAAACCATGTTCTCATCTTGGCATATGAAACCCGGTTGTTCAGGATTTTACTTCTAGATGCAAAAAGTTTAAAAATACACAATACAAACATTTATGAATTGTGATTACCTGTTTATAAAGTCCTTTTGTTTATACTTGATAGAAGACAGGTCTATTATGAACGTTAATAATATTCTTTATACCTGACAAAAATC
>NC_051414.1:11911417-11911524 GCF_015228065.2 Penaeus monodon
TTCACTATGAATTGTGATTATCTGTTTATAAAGTCCTTTAGTTTATACTGGATAGCAGACAGGTATATTATGAACGTTAATAATATTCTTTATACCTGACAAAAGTC
>NC_051414.1:11912518-11912943 GCF_015228065.2 Penaeus monodon
TGGCCAATGACCAAGAACTGTATTCATATAAAGACAGGAATTCATGCTCTCATCTTAACATATGAAACCCTGTTGTTCAGGATTATACTTCTAGATGCAAAAAATGAAAAATAAAGACATATACAATACGAACCTTTTTGAATTGTGATTGATTGTTTATAAAGTCCTCTAGTTCATAATTGAAGGACGTTGTCACATGACCTTAACTTGCCCAGTCACGAAAAACTTTCTGGCCACAACTAATTTGAACTTAGATTGCTGCCAACCTCAGCTGCCATCGTGGCTTAGGTCGGCTGACATCACTTATGTCCGTTTAGACATTATTTATGAATTTTCTGAGACTGTGAAGAGAACTGCACAAACTTGGAGACATATATGTGCATAGATTCTAATCAAGAATACTCACACATGTATACACATAACTG
>NC_051414.1:11913059-11913553 GCF_015228065.2 Penaeus monodon
TGAAAAATTAAGTGAGAACAACAGAGAAGAACAAATAGACAGAAAAAGAGCAAGAAACAAGAAGAGAAAAAAAAAGATAGGTGTGAAAACAGAGAGACAGAGAGACAAAAAATATGGTTTCAAAAATTAAAAGTAAAAATCCACATAGCAACTGCATTTAAAAGAAAAAAATAGACTGAAAGGCCCGGAATTTCGTTAGCTACAAAATATGACCAAAACCGCACATACCGCGTCTCTCTCCACCGCTGGGTCCTACTGCCTGTTAAATCAATAACGAGTCCAAAGCATTCCCTACTCACACATTTTGGTCATATTCTAATGTAAGCAAAAATATTTAACTACTGTTAAGCATTCATTAGTGTATCTGCAATCAATGAGGAGGGAGGGATGCTGATATGTGCATCTAATTTTTGCTTCTTTTTTTCTTTTGTAGGCGGGTCTTTCATGTTAGTTGCTGTTTACAGGATTAGGGAAATATATCTGCACACACATAC
>NC_051414.1:11913857-11914221 GCF_015228065.2 Penaeus monodon
GCCTGCGCGTCGCGGACATGAGGATTGATGAGTCTCCCGGGGGACGAGGCATTGTGCCGGGATGACCTTCTTTGACCCGTGACGTCATCCATCAATGACCACATTCCTGAGAACTAAAGCAGCTGATGAGGAGAGGTCGAGTGGGAAGGGAGCGTCATAGCCTTCGTCAGTTGAAATTGCTTTTCAGTTGAATATATCTGTTAGTTTTATATTTTCCTTGTGCTTATATTCAATTTTACATCTCAGTTCTTTCATTTTATGATACATACCTAATAACATTTTAGTTAATTTGATCGTGTGTTATTTTATTATTTTCTCATTTATTCTGTTTTGTTTTTATTGATGATAGATTCGCTTACCATAA
>NC_051414.1:11914394-11914652 GCF_015228065.2 Penaeus monodon
GTTATATACTTTAAAAAATATATATAAGCAATCTCAAAAATGGTAATAAGTAACGATACAATTTTACAGTGAGAATCGGACTAGCAGTGAATTTGTTATCATTTTTCTCTCCTCCTCTTCTTCGACAACGAACGGAACTCACTCTTCAGGTGCCAATAACGGAGAACCTGCGGCCAAATATCACTTGTCAGCGGGAGTGGAATACCTGAGGCTGGCGGGCGTACGAATCCGCATCGATAGATTGCAGTGGAAAGGTGG
>NC_051414.1:11914694-11914767 GCF_015228065.2 Penaeus monodon
GAAATGCATAGATGAAGCTCAAAAGAGAGAACGACACGTTGTTTTGCATGCATTTGATGTGTGATAATCTAAA
>NC_051414.1:11915616-11915874 GCF_015228065.2 Penaeus monodon
CTTACGAAATATTGTTACTGAAAATTAATATTAATCAGTTGCAAATTTCATAGGTTTTGCATATATGAATTTATTCAGATGTTTATCCATTGATTAATATTTCATAACATTCATCAGTTTAGTTTTACGAAAAGCTATATGTAATTACAAATTCATCCATGTATGTATTTTATTTATTTCCAGCATTTGTACAATATCTAGTCCATTTATTTTAACTTCATTTTCACTCTAAATTATCTATTTACTCCTATGAATATC
>NC_051414.1:11915915-11915992 GCF_015228065.2 Penaeus monodon
AACCTTATTCAGAAAATCTTAAATATGATAAAAAAAAAAAACACGTGATAAATTAACATGAAGTTAACATCACTCTT
>NC_051414.1:11916045-11916178 GCF_015228065.2 Penaeus monodon
TGCAAAAATTTGAGAAACTGGAGAGAACAGAATTTGGAAGAAGATTAATGAGGAGCCTTTTGCTTGTGATGATAAATACGATAATAAAATGTGTTTGTTATCATATATGTAAGGAAAACATGTGAGTAAAGGC
>NC_051414.1:11916356-11916773 GCF_015228065.2 Penaeus monodon
ATTATTATATTATTCTTAATTTCACCTTTCTAGGGTCGATTTCCTGACACCTATGATTATTTTTACCTTTCTACTAATTCCCTTTACATGAATACATTCTTCCTAATTAATTTCTCAGGTTTATTACTTATCTATTTTTTTTTCTGCGGTGGATTTACCCTCTCTAAATCGTGCGCCTTCCCGCAAAGAATTTAATTAAAGCACGGAACGAGACAGCAAAGAAAATACACGGGCTGACTAAACAGGAATTCTTATCTTACTTTCGTTGAGATTTCCCTTAAGATTCTTACCCATTTTCTCAGCGATTAAGTCGAATGGTGAGAGGATTTTTTTATATTCTATTCGCCTGAATTGAATTTGCTTGTTTGTGGGTTGGTGTATGGAATTATGTGTCGTGTGTGATATGATATAAAAGGA
>NC_051414.1:11916802-11917301 GCF_015228065.2 Penaeus monodon
AGAAAATAGAAATTTTGTTCGCATATCGTCGTTTCTTGTTATCATTTCCTCATTTTTTTCTTTCTTTTTCTTCTTTTGTTTCTTTATTCTTATTCCAGTTTTTTCTCTTTCAATTTCTTTGGTTTCCTCTTCTTGATTTTCCATTCATTCATAACTTTCTGTGCGATTTCCTTATTCCCTTCCTCCGTCGTCTCTTCCCGTTCTCCCCTCTTCTCCCCTTCTTTACTTTAATCCCCATTCCTTATCCTCTCTTCTCCAATTCCTCCTCCTTCTTATCGTCAACCTCTTCCTTCCCTTCCCTTTAAACCTCCTTTTTCTACTATTTCCCCTTTCTTCTCGTCTTCTCCTCTTTCTTACTTCATTCTCGTTACTCCTTATCCTACTTTTATCTTATTCCTCCCTCTCGTGCTTCTCCTTCTCCATTCCCTGCTTATCCTCCTTCGTAATAAGATTACATTAATTCTAAGCCACACTTTGACCAGCCACAGCAGGGATTGGC
>NC_051414.1:11917974-11918186 GCF_015228065.2 Penaeus monodon
ACGGCTATGGAACATCCAGTTTTACACAAAAGGAGAACTAGATGACAGAGACCAACGTGTACTCAAGAGTCGTCTCTACATAAGCGTTCACACATTTTTTACAACAATAATCAGAACGATAGGCCTACTTTTCAAAAATACATGATGCACTGCATGTCTTTGCCGGCTTCAAAACAAATGGATTTTCACCAGCTGAATTTTAATTTCACTGT
>NC_051414.1:11918466-11918652 GCF_015228065.2 Penaeus monodon
TATCAGGGAACAACCGACCAGCCTCCATTTCCATATTCATGAAGACGATGATGGAGAGGATGAGAGCCTGTCTAACTGAGCTACTCCATCAAGTCTATCAACTCCATCACCATATTTATGAAAGAGGCGTCGACGGCGCTGACGGGAACTCCGGAACAGAGGGCGTGGCTGGACCCTCTCTGTCCC
>NC_051414.1:11919264-11919597 GCF_015228065.2 Penaeus monodon
GATACATTGACCATCTACGAGAGAGAAAACTCGTATATAACTGGCTTAATTAGTTTCCCAAGAGAAGTAATTAGTTTAATGAAACATGCAACATCACATCAATCAGAATCTTTCTCGTAAGAGGCTTCAGCGCCAAATAATTTCTTATAATGTCCCGGACTGAAGATTTCAACTTTCCTTGTCACAACTTATCAAGCAGTTTTTTAGGCTCGTAGGCATATAATCTTTTGCAACTTCTTTCTTCCATTTTTTTTCTTCTTTTACTCTCTTTCTCTTTTGCATGATTTTTATGTGTCGGATTTTTTTTGTGTGTGATTTTTTTGATGAACTGCC
>NC_051414.1:11928739-11929341 GCF_015228065.2 Penaeus monodon
CACTGAGAACCGATTAGCTATGCAAACAAGTACAGTCACTAAACGACTGAAGAAAACCGCAGGAAAAATATAAAGCCAAAGTCAAACAAGACTAACAAAGGAGAGAATTTGATAACTAGATAAGATTTTTATGGGAACCAAAGAACATAAGAAAGGAAAGTGAAGATATATCAGACAAGAATATTTGGGTCAAGCTGCTGCTCACGATGCAGGTGTCCTCTGGATCAGGAGAGTTCAGCAAAAGATGAGAAGAATTAATAAACAAGGAGTGATAATAATAGCCAACTAAATGTTGAAGAAAGCAATAGCAAAGTTACCAAACTGGAAAGAAGCAAGCCCTAATGATGTGCAAGGATTTCGGATTAAAAAGAAAATGACCAGTCTACATAACAAGCTACTATCTGAATGAGTGCCTGGAGATACCAGCCTGGATGTTATCTGGAAGGACTTTGTTAAAAGACAAAACAAAGGGAACCACAATGCGGAATTATAGATCAATCACCTGTCTCCCTGTAGTATGGAAGCTGCTGGCGTCAAATTTGTCTGATGAAATATACATACACCTGTAAGTCCGTGATCTTCTTGGAGAGGAGCGGAAGGGT
>NC_051414.1:11929470-11929696 GCF_015228065.2 Penaeus monodon
AATTTTTTTGATTCTGGAGACAATCAAATTGTACGGGTAGGAGATGGAGATGAGAACTTGATGAAATATAGCATGAAGAAATGTATGTAAGAAGTCGACAGGAAAGAAACTGGCTTCTCTGAGCATACAGAGAGGCATATTCCAAGTAGATTCGCTGTCACCCTTACTTACCACTGTGCTACTGAGAGAATCAAAGCAAGGGTATAATCTAACTAAGTATCAATCT
>NC_051414.1:11929997-11930277 GCF_015228065.2 Penaeus monodon
TCTTGACTGGAATTAAAACACATTGCAAGCATTTGACAGAAAAACAAATTAATGACGAGAAACAGAACATTACACCCAAGAACAAATACAGCAAGACTGTACTAAGCACGAAGCTATAATGAACTGCTGAAAAGTCTAACTAAAGGAGAAAAGTAAGTTAGAATACAAGAACTAAATTAATGAAAAAACATCAGAAGGAACCACATGGGCAGTACCCAAAGATGCAGATGCAAGTCATGAATTAGAGACCTGCGGATGGATGAAAAATGGTTGCATGAAT
>NC_051414.1:11930451-11930534 GCF_015228065.2 Penaeus monodon
ACATGCAAGAAACTGGTTCGATCATGTCGGGGAAAATGTTCCAGAAAATGAAAAAGGTAAGCTTTTGTGGGACTTC
Source organism: Penaeus monodon (assembly GCF_015228065.2). NCBI lineage: Eukaryota > Metazoa > Arthropoda > Malacostraca > Decapoda > Penaeidae > Penaeus > Penaeus monodon. The sequence goes on from NC_051414.1 coordinate 11,930,528, forward strand.
TAAATTC
>NC_051414.1:11934848-11935404 GCF_015228065.2 Penaeus monodon
GAAAACCGCAGGAAAAATATAAAGCCAAAGTCAAACAAGACTAACAAAGGAGAGAATTTGATAACTAGATAAGATTTTTATGAGAACCAAAGAACATAAGAAAGGAAAGTGAAGATATATCAGACAAGAATATTTGGGTCAAGCTGCTGCTCACGATGCAGGTGTCCTCTGGATCAGGAGAGTTCAGCAAAAGATGAGAAGAATTAATAAACAAGGAGTGATAATAATAGCCAACTAAATGTTGAAGAAAGCAATAGCAAAGTTACCAAACTGGAAAGAAGCAAGCCCTAATGATGTGCAAGGATTTCGGATTAAAAAGAAAATGACCAGTCTACATAACAAGCTGGGATACTATCTGAATGAGTGCCTGGAGATACCAGCCTGGATGTTATCTGGAAGGACTTTGTTGAAAGAGAAAACAAAGGGAACCACAATGCGGAATTATAGATCAATCACCTGTCTCCCTGTAGTATGGAAGCTGCTGACGTCAAATTTGTCTGATGAAATATACATACACCTGTAAGTCCGTGATCTTCTTGGAGAGGAGCGGAAGGGT
>NC_051414.1:11935533-11935759 GCF_015228065.2 Penaeus monodon
AATTTTTTTGATTCTGGAGACAATCAAATTGTACGGGTAGGAGATGGAGATGAGAACTTGATGAAATATAGCATGAAGAAATGTATGTAAGAAGTCGACAGGAAAGAAACTGGCTTCTCTGAGCATACAGAGAGGCATATTCCAAGTAGATTCGCTGTCACCCTTACTTACCACTGTGCTACTGAGAGAATCAAAGCAAGGGTATAATCTAACTAAGAATCAATCT
>NC_051414.1:11936060-11936340 GCF_015228065.2 Penaeus monodon
TCTTGACTGGAATTAAAACACATTGCAAGCATTTGACAGAAAAACAAATTAATGACGAGAAACAGAACATTACACCCAAGAACAAATACAGCAAGACTGTACTAAGCACGAAGCTATAATGAACTGCTGAAAAGTCTAACTAAAGGAGAAAAGTAAGTTAGAATACAAGAACCAAATTAATGAAAAAACATCAGAAGGAACCACATGGGCAGTACCCAAAGATGCAGATGCAAGTCATGAATTAGAGACCTGCGGATGGATGAAAAATGGTTGCATGAAT
>NC_051414.1:11936514-11936795 GCF_015228065.2 Penaeus monodon
ATGCAAGAAACTGGTTCGATCATGTCGGGGAAAATGTTCCAGAAAATGAAAAAGGTAAGCTTTTGTGGGACTTCTAAATTCAGACCATATAATACAAGCTAGAAAACAAAAAGCTAGATCACGCTTGGCAAGAGAAATACAGTAACTATGGAACACCTCAAAGAACATGATACCTGTGCTGAAGGAGATTGAAATTTCAAAGAAGGAAGTGGACAGAGCGTAATTCTCTTCTCTGCAAAGATATTGAGGAATGTATTGGACATCTGAAAAAAAAATCACTT
>NC_051414.1:11937949-11938082 GCF_015228065.2 Penaeus monodon
GACTATTACACGATTTCAAAACACCAGAGCACATGCTAAAAATATTTGAATAAAAAAGACATGAAATTTCCCCTGAGCGCTCTAAAGTCATCTCCGCGACTTGCCACAAAGACTTGCTTCTTTCCCCTCCCAC
>NC_051414.1:11938544-11939654 GCF_015228065.2 Penaeus monodon
CCTCCCCTGGTACCCCCGTCGCTGCCTTCAAAGCGGGCCAGCCACGACGCGGGAGGGCCAGGCGGTGCCATGCTTGTTAACACGGCCGTTCCCTCAGTGCCTGTTCAAGCTCAGTCGCTTCGCTCCTTTATGGGATTTGCCTCCCCTCCCCTCCCCTCTCTCTCCCCTCCTCTCCCCTCTCCCCTGGCCTCTCCCGTCCCGATGTCCTACTCCTGTGCCATCACTCTCCTCTCTCTCTTCTCCTGTAATTCGCTCCCCTTTCCCCCCACGCTCTTCCCTTCTCCCGCGGTGCCCCTGCCCTCTCCCCCGTCACCCCTCCCTTCTCCCCTTCTCACTGCCCCCCTGCTCTCCTAGGTTCCCTTCCCTCCTCCCCTTTTTCTCCCTCTCCCTTCGTGCCTCTCCTTCGCGCCCCGCTCCTCCTCTTTCAGATCCGTCTCCCCTCATCGTCGCGCCACTCTTTCTTCTTCGTCCCCTCTCCCCTCTCCTTCATCCTCATCTGCCCTCACCTTGCCGCCTTCTCCTTCGCACCCTTTCCCTCTTTCCTTCGCTCACCATTCCCCTCTCGCTTTTCCTCCGGTCCCCTCTCCCCTCTCCTCCACCCCCACTCGGCTTTCCTTCGCACCCCTTCCCTCTTTCCCTCGCCCCCTTTCTAATCTCCTCACCCCTCTCCCATCTCTTTCCCCCTCCCCTTCGCACCCTTCTCCTCCCGCTCCTCCTCCTCCGCCCTCGCCCCCCCTCCGGGCGGCGTGCGAGGGGAAATCACCAACAGATGAGATGGCGGCTGAGTCAGAGACATTCCCGGCGTCCCGAGAGAGCCGGCCACGGATCGAGGCCCTGCGCGGCAGCCGATTCTGCAGAGGCTGCTGGGGAATGGCTTACCTTTGCCCTGGGACCACTCGCGCCCCACGCCGACGCTCTTCGTTATCGAGACGAGAAAGGCTGTGTGGGCTGTCTCCTCTGGTTGTTTTGTTGTTGTTTTGATAGGGGGAGGAAGGGAGGAAGCTGCTTGGAAGTTGCCTTGAGTGAGCTGGTTATGTCGCGCCTGTTCTGGTCTCTGTTTTTTTCCTCTTCTTTTTTCTTATTTCTCCACTTTCTCATCCTCATTCCCTT
>NC_051414.1:11940456-11940607 GCF_015228065.2 Penaeus monodon
TCATCCAATCTCATATTTCTTTGTTAAATATTACATAAGATTTGCTCCTTTTTTATAATTTCGATCGGCGTCACTCATCCCTGTCATAATTAAAAATTTTCATATTTATGTAAACTTATTGTTTTTAATGTAAGAAGAAGCTTATGTTTAA
>NC_051414.1:11940771-11940943 GCF_015228065.2 Penaeus monodon
TGGACAGATAGATATGGGAGGAGATAGGAGGAGAAAAACAAAACAACCAGATAAAGAAATATAGTGATATATTCAAAGCAAGAGAGAGAAAAGGCAGAAAGGGAGAGAGCATATGAGACGTACACCCACACAAACAAATGATTGGCAGGTATACGAATAAAAAGAAAGAGTG
>NC_051414.1:11940993-11941392 GCF_015228065.2 Penaeus monodon
GCCACCCCCCCCCCCAAAAAAAAAAAAAAAAGGAAATCTCAAAGTGACACCAAACCTTCATATTGAGGAACGAAATGTGTTGGATGGAAGCGACCGATACGAGGTCAGGCTGAACATGAATATGGATGTTAATAATGTTTGGATCCAGTACTGTTTGGTCTCTTTCATGGTCGTGTTCTAGATAGCATTGTTACGGAGTGGTGTGTAATAATGCATTTGTAACCTTGTGCATTCCTTTAGAACGAAACGTCCTCAGACATCAACATCAAATACGATGAATAATGAATAGCAAATATAAGCAGACGGGTGTGGCAGTACTGTAACATATTGCACGCATGCACACATATATATACAGTACAAATTGTGTAGACACAAACATTCACATAAAATCCCATAAAA
>NC_051414.1:11941431-11941500 GCF_015228065.2 Penaeus monodon
CTATCCATCTGCCTATCTATTATTTTATGCATTATTCTTTTACCGATGTTCATATTCAATCTTGCATAC
>NC_051414.1:11941530-11942041 GCF_015228065.2 Penaeus monodon
ATTCACACACCGAAAGATTTATATACGACTGTTGCACACTGCGTGAGAATCGTCGACACCGTGTTCTGCAGCAGTTGCAATGCAACAATGGCCGAAAGATATTGCAGCGCCCACGTTACCAAAGCCAACTTGTGGCTTAAAGGTCTATAACGAAATTAAAACGAGCAGAATTTTGCAAGGGAGTTTGAAAATATTTATTAACTTCTGGTGATACCTTATACCTGCCTATTCAGAAAGTGTCAAACTTATATTAATTCCTAAACTTTTATGAGAAGTTTCTTCCGAAAAATAAAATATACCTACAGAGACATGTTATCGATACTGTCGCCCTTACGGAGGTTCAAATCGTGTTCGTTAAAGGTAGCTCATTATAGTGCGCACATAGTCAATTCCTGTATCTTCATTACTGCATTGGAATTCACTCCATTATTGCTTTCTGAGAACAATGTCATATTAGACAATAGCAGGGAGAGTAAGAGAAGGAATAAGAGGGAGAAAGGCAGACAGACAC
>NC_051414.1:11942144-11943121 GCF_015228065.2 Penaeus monodon
GGGGTGGAGGGAGAGAAACAGAGAAAGAAAAGGGAGAAGGGGGGAGAAAAGGAGAAAGAGAAAAAAACACTTTTAGTATTAGAAATAAATAGATACTGTTTATGTATATATTATTAAAGCAGTGTTGTAGTGCTTCTTATATTCTTCACATGTAATCCATAATTTGTGTACTTACTATATCGTTCCAAACTTTCATATCTGCTAATAGTGCAAACACCTTAGCTGTATGTGTATCCATGATATTGATTTCATATGAGACCCAAGCTCCTTTGCCTTCCTACCCCAACAAACAATATAGAATTAATAAATAAATGATGAATAAAAAAAGGGAAAATAAAAAGAAACACACACACATTTATGCATATGAATATTCCTATCAGAATATCACCTACTTCGGTGCACGAAATACAGCGACGGCATAACAACGAAAGAGATTTATATCTGTTACCCAGAGTACGCATTCAGTACTACAAGGAATGGTTCAAATAGTCTTTCAGTCTTTCTTCAATTATCTTTTTAAACATTACGTGAATATAGTAGTTCTTTCTGGACAATTTGTGTTGATCTATTTGGTACAGACCACATCTTATCGATCAATATCCATGAAACCATATATCAATAATCTCACCTTTTCTTCATTCGATAATCCAGTTCTGTACTCTGTTCTATGGAAATGTGCAATATTGTCACGGAACTGTCTAGTAATCATTGTCTATTCATATATTCAGTCAGCCCGATGTCTGCAAGGCTGAGAGTTACATCCATTTCGATGAACCTGTTGGGGGGGGGGGTGTATGGTATTATATACCCATCAACCGTTTGGAAAATGAAACGAAATAAGCAGAAAACAAAAAGAAAAAGGAGAAGAAAAGTAAGAAAACATAAAGAATTAAAGAATAAGGAAAGAAAACAGGAAAATAAGAAAGAAAGAAAGAAAGAGAAAAGAAAATGAAAAGACAAAGAAAGGAAACCAAAGA
>NC_051414.1:11943242-11943660 GCF_015228065.2 Penaeus monodon
ATCTGAACCTCAGTACCCGGCACCCGAGCCTTACCTCCGAGCTACTCCTTCCCTCGCCCCGAAGAGCCAGCGAAGATTTAGACTTTCCTTCGGTCCCACAATTTCATTTTCGTTTCACTTTCCTCGCAGCAAAAATGAAAGCCGCGTCACATTCGCTTCCAGGAGTTTGAAAGGAATGACCTCACTTAACCTCAGCCCGAAGGCCGCGGCTGCTGAAATATCCCTACAAGGATTGCATTAATGTAAAAAGAATCTTACATGACACTCGTAATGGACTTTGTGTGTAGCTCTTTACAGATGTGTATTTCTTGATGTTGATATAAATATGATAGAGGGGGTGCGGGGCGAGGTTTGCGAAGGGGCTCTGCAGTATTCCATTTCGGTTTTTCAGGACGCATATGAACGCACAAAGACACCT
>NC_051414.1:11945019-11945115 GCF_015228065.2 Penaeus monodon
AACCTGGTTACCTACATTCCATCCACTCACAGGAAAAGGAAAAACTGGCAACTCACCTAGACACTGTTGTACTCCGATTCGTCAGATCTCTTTCGT
>NC_051414.1:11945492-11945751 GCF_015228065.2 Penaeus monodon
GGTGAGTTGTCTGATTTTCCGTTTTCTGAAATAGGACGCACTAATAGGGAGCAACATCGTCCTGTGGGTTGACTGAACTTATCTGTGTCTGAGACGTTATAAGCGGAGAGACAAAGAAAATGAGACATGATTAGAGAAATTATTTTAATATCTAGAAATATCCGCAAAACTATGACTGGAAGACACACTACATATAAAGACAAACTGAATACAGAAAGCGAAGAACATTGAAAACTTGTAATAATCGTAAGGAAAATGG
>NC_051414.1:11945795-11945993 GCF_015228065.2 Penaeus monodon
GTCGTATGCAGCATTTCTCTCAGCGGGCAGTTGCACAAAAACTAGAACCTTGGTTTTCCACATAGAAATATTGAAGAATGTGGAACACTTTTTTAGAAAACGCATTTGCCAAAAATACATATCAGTTTAAAAACTACAGTATTATGAATATATCACACGGCTTACCCTGAGCCCAGTTCTCTCTCGATACGAACTCAA
>NC_051414.1:11947943-11949103 GCF_015228065.2 Penaeus monodon
CTCGGACTAAGAAGTGAGCTCACACATAAGACTGTTATTCTTCGATATCGTGCTGTACCAGAATTGCTTCCCAACGCTGAATCTTTCGGAAAATGGAATGGAATTCTTAGGATGAAAAGGAGAGTTTTCAAAATACTGTTTCTAACAAGATATAGCACCGATGTGAAGTTGTATTGGAAAATGTTCTTACTTAATCTCAATTTAATTTAAGACAGGGCAGTGGAATCCTGCGTTCGGTCTTACAAGGGGCACAGAATACATGTATTTTTTAGCACTATGTCACGGCTTAACACAGTTATTGTTATGTCCCATCACATACATTTAAAGTAAGAAACCCTAAAACGTGTAAGCTGAAGAAGAAAAAAAAATCAATTTTATAAGCTGGTCCAGAGAAGATTTTTGTTCATACTGTAGCAAAAAGGATGAAACGAGACATGCAAAGAACAAGTACCATATGCTTTAACACGATATTCATCACTGAAAGAGTACAATCTAAATAGTTAATTGGAAAAAATAGATTGAAGTCACCAGGCTGCCTAATCTGTCCCCATTACAAAACACGTATATATAAGTGAGGCTGCGATATGGCGTTCACTTCCCTGGTAATAGTAAAACTAAATAATTAAAGGATTTTCTGGAGCCAGTTTTAACGAAGGCTTAATGAGGGTTTTTTTCTTCAGTGTATTATGCATTTACCGTAAGTGCTGTAATAGAAAATTCATAAGCAAAGGCTAATTAGGAGATTTATAATTCGATCTTTTTAATGTTCTGTATTTTGAAATGTAAAATTCGTTTCTTTTTTGGGGGGGGAGGTGAAGATGTTAAAAAAGATAAATTAGGGATTCAATATGCAACTCTACGCGGTAATTGGTCTGATTAAATCAACAAATTTTACAAGTGCCGGGAACGTCATAGAGAATTCTTCGCTTAAAAGGATCATAATGTCATTTCCCGTTGTCTGTATCGCCCATGACTGTACTTTTTGGTGGTGTGGGTTTCTGTGTGCGCGGATGGGCTTGTGTGTGGGTTTTGTGCACATGTCTGTATGGCATTGTTAAGTCGTTAAAAGGCAATTCGTTTAGCAAATACTGGGATAAGTATGTACGGTGGTTTGGGAGATATTCAGATGTAGAAGTTAAATACATATATTGATGTGTTTC
>NC_051414.1:11949191-11949453 GCF_015228065.2 Penaeus monodon
AGTACGGATGTCTACGTACATGAGCTTATTTTCAACATTCGGGTTTCATCCCAGCCACTGCACAGGCTTCACAGTTTAATTTATGTATATCGATTACATTCATTAGCGGGCCTGGACGGCAGGTGAATACTGTACTATTATGCTGGCGATGGAAAAGGCAACACAAAAGCACATATTTTACGTCATTTTCCTGTTCAACACGAGGAGAGGTGACGAGGACTGGCAAAGCATCGATGAATTGCAACCGAAAAGTCAACGGTGA
>NC_051414.1:11949977-11950546 GCF_015228065.2 Penaeus monodon
TATTGGCAATACACACAAACACAGAACGAATGAACACCAAACCGAACAACCATCACCCCCCCGCCCCCCCCCAAGAGAGTAGCCAAGACCAAAGAGCTTCTTGAGTGTCTCTTCGCCCTCGACCCCCACCCCCCTTTCTCCAGACCCCCGAGGAAGAACGACCTGATTCTGTTCCTAATTGCCTTCGACCGTCGACCCGGCGAGGAATACAGATGAGGTGGGGAGGGGAAAGGGGAGGGAGGAGGAAGAGAGAGGTGGAGAGGAGTGGGGGTGGAGAGGGATGGGGAGGAAGAGGGGGAGGAGAGGAATGGGGAGGAAGAGGGGGAGGAAGAGGGGGAGGAGAAGGGTGGGGAGGGTGAGTATGCTAAGGGAGATGGGTTGGGGTTGATACAAAAGATGATAGCGTGACTGTCATTAGCATTATCATAATAATGGTACTGAGGTTTACAGTAATAATAACAAAGGTGAAGATGACAATAAATAGAATGATATTTACAAAAACGATACTAAAATAGCGATGATGAGAAAGAGGAGGATGGTGATGGGGATTGTACAGGATTTCTGGTGAT
>NC_051414.1:11951358-11951478 GCF_015228065.2 Penaeus monodon
TAGTCAACCCATTTTTCTCGACCTCTTACTTGTATGGGAACTGGGAACACCAGTTCCCTTTCTAGGAAATCGGCTGTCAACGAGGCATCAGCCGGGCTTCACAACGAGGCGTAGAGAGAG
>NC_051414.1:11951633-11951828 GCF_015228065.2 Penaeus monodon
TGAGCGTGGGACCCGGAGCTAATTATTGCATTACCAAAGGGGGGGATAAGAAAATCTCGGGGGTGTTTTATTACCTGATGATAATTTTCTGTTTTCATTGATATGTTTTATATTGTTAGATGTATTTTTATCTATTCTTTTTAATTAATTGCGACTGGTTAATTCTGTCCCCCAGGATTATAGAAAAAAAACGAA
>NC_051414.1:11953900-11954733 GCF_015228065.2 Penaeus monodon
AAGGGTTTCCATAAATAATGCAAGGTGTAGAGTATTTTATTCTGCGTTTGATTGTGCGAAGGAAAATATGAACACTGAAATCATTTATGCTCACAAACACTTGTTTCTTTGGATTCGTTGCAAAATCTGTGTTGATGACGGTCACCAGGAGATGTTTGCATTGGTGACCGAGATAAACACTTGTGCCATGTACGAACACTTTAGAATAAGCTTTTTTAATACCCTCGAAGTAAGTTGCTCATAATTATTCTCTTAAGTACACTGCCGACACAGGGTCAAGGGAATAGCGACGTATTGCAGTGTTGAGTGAGAATAATCATTAAACTTTTAGTTCAACTATTTTGGAAGGACTCTTTACTCACAATCTTAGTTTATACTACTATTAGTACACCGCGAGTGATACCACCCTCACTCGGGTTGTCAATTTACTGTGCGTAGAGATTCAAATAGACAGAGATTTCGACAATCTCGACAAAGTTGGAGGAGTCGGTGACAGAAACGGATATTGTAATGCAAAGCTTTCTGTTTATTTTCAAATTACTGAGATTATTTGTGAAGGGACATTCATTTGAGAAGTTCTTGCCGGCTGATCTAGTTGCCTGTCCTTGTGAGATAGGATTCTTGGTGCTTATAGCAATTTTAGACGAAATCCCTCAATATACTTTACAACTTTGATCTTTGAAATTTCACATACATCATTCGCCAAACTTTTCTTCGTAATTTCATTGGACTTGCCATAATAAAGCAATAGCAACATGCACGCTATTAAAACAGCATATGTACACATAAAATGAAAAGGAAATATTGAAAATGAAGCTAGAGGAAGAGGAATA
>NC_051414.1:11955581-11955949 GCF_015228065.2 Penaeus monodon
GGGCAGAGAGGAGGGGAGAGGGGGGGGGGAAGACAGACAGAAAACGAGAGCACTGTGATCTTGTTTGATCAGCCTCCATTAAAATTCTATCCACTTGTATATTTTTCTGTTGATACACAAAGATCACAAGCAATTCTTATGCTGCTATCAATTCTTGTAAAGCATTAACAACTGTCTGTTTGTCTATCATGATTTTTTTTTATTATGAATTATCAAATTTCTCAATATTTTCCAATGTTTATCACATTTAATCTTTAATTATACACAACTATACATATTTATCAGTAAATAAATTTATTATCTTTTTATGCGTCTTTAAGAGTTCAAAGTTAAGTCTTTAAACTTTCTTCTAACAATTTTACATATCC
>NC_051414.1:11956171-11956400 GCF_015228065.2 Penaeus monodon
GCTTTCTATAACCAGCTGCTGAACGGAAGCACAGTTGAGTATGTAAAATACAAGCATAAATATGTTGTAATTGCAGTCATAATTTAACTACCGAAATGCCTTTCTTAGCCTCATTAAGCTAAGGTGTAGTCTAATACCTATAGGGATAATCAGAAATGCTTTAGACTCTTTGCTTAAACTATACCCTACTTTTCTTATTAAATTTCAAAAGTAATAATCGCAGATAATT
>NC_051414.1:11957528-11958030 GCF_015228065.2 Penaeus monodon
TGTCTTACCCTTCATAAAATAAATTTCTAGAATAACGCACCGCAAAGTTTTCCGCGAAACAGAGATCCTCTTCTAATCAAAGACAATTATAAGCATTAATTAATTCTCTGAACTAAATTCATAGAACCAATTTTTATTATAAGTTCACACATAACTAATTATCTGAACTGGCCATGTGAAAATACTGGCGTCTATTAAGGCATAGATAATTACATTTCATTAACAGTTCCCAAGAAGGAACAATCACAAAGATTACCTGATGTTCGTGTTTGCATTTATTAAACATCACTAAAGCAAATCACTTTACCGTGAAAAAAAAAAATTACAAAACAGCCTTTACTTAACATTATGACTGCCTGAAATCTCCTTGAACTACCGAGAGAAATGCACAGTAACTATTTTGCAATAAGATGTTCAATCAAAATGATATACGATTCATTCCGAAATAAGAAAAAAAAGTTGATTATCGTTTCAAAACAAAAATGGGCTTCAACCTCCTTTC
>NC_051414.1:11958681-11959010 GCF_015228065.2 Penaeus monodon
AGCCGAAATGTGCATCGGGGAAAAGCCACAAATATCGGCAAATTTGGCTAATGCGGGAGTCATGCCTGCCGAGCGCGACCTGACTTCTGCATCGGCTGCAATGGAAACCCATAGGAGGCGTCTGTTTGGTCGCGCAGTTGCAATGAGACGCGTGCATTTTCGGCGGAAATTCCTGGTTTATTGGATGAACTTTTATTGTTATGCTTCTTTATAACGTATGGAATTTTTATCCAGGTTGATGGAGGAATTTGGTGAAAGTAATATGGTAACGTAGTGGGACAAAAGAGGTAGCTTCTTATTGTGTGGATATATAAATATATATAGATGCA
>NC_051414.1:11959164-11959540 GCF_015228065.2 Penaeus monodon
TGTTAAAGAGTAAAGAGAATCATTCAGAAATGACATTACGAATCGATTCGTTGTTGTATTTGAGAATTAGGATGGAAATGATGCTAATAATAATAGCATTTTATATTCAAATATAATCATTTACATTATCATCTACATAATATCATCAAAAATATAAAAAATCTGCCTTTTTGGCTTAGATTAATTAAAAGTATTCTCTGCTAAATCGTGATCCTCCGCATGTTTTTGTGTTTTAGACAGTGGAAATATCATCTTTAGAATCCTGACAAAAAATCCCGTAGATGTCCATCCTCTTTGCTCCTCATAAACATCACAAGCGTCATACACATCAAAAACATCAAAACGTCAAAAAAAAAACTCAAAAGAAAGAAAAATA
>NC_051414.1:11959649-11959826 GCF_015228065.2 Penaeus monodon
CAAAAACATCAATAAAATAAAAAACATCGAAACCTTCAAAAACATTTTTTTAAGTTTTAAAAAGTCAAAAACATGGAAACAAAAAACAACAACAACGACAAATTATCAAAAGAAAAATCAAAAACTTCAAAAAGTTAAAAAAACACCAAGAACATCATAAACATTAACATATAAAAT
>NC_051414.1:11959879-11961396 GCF_015228065.2 Penaeus monodon
ATAATAAAATCAAAAAACATAAACTTCATAATCTTGAAAAAACATCAAAATATCAAAAACTTCGAAAACATTTTAGAGAATAAAAATCAAAAATCGAAACCATCAAAACATGAAAAGCATTTTAAAAAAAGCATTATAAAAATCAAGAAATAAAAAAAAAATCAAAAACTTCAAAAGCATAAAAATCAAAAACTTATTTTTGAAAATCAAAAACAAATTAAAATGAATCAAAAGTATTCTCTGCAAAAGCGTAATAATCCCATGTTTTTGTGTTTTTAACCAGTGGAAATGTTATCTTTAACATCCCGACTTTAAAAACACCGAAAACGTCCTTCCTCTTTGCTCCTCATAAACATCAGAAAAAAAAACACCGAAAGCATCAAAAACGTCAAAAAGGATATCAAAAACATTTTTTTAAAAAAATAAAAATCGAAAACGCCAAAATAATTTTTTAAAAATATAAGTAAAAACATCAAACACATCGAAAACACCAAAACATTTTTAACAAATAAATAAAAAAACACCAAAAACATCAAAAACATTAAAAAAAACAAAAACATTTTTAAAAATTCAAAAACATCAAAACATCAAAAACATAATATAACATAAAAACATTAAAATTTCAAAACCAAAAACATCTAAAAATGAAAATAACGTCAAAACGTCGAAAACATCAAAAACATTAAATTAAAAAATCAAAAACTTCAAAAGCACATTATAAGATTTCTTTTTTTTTATTCAAAATCTTCAAAACTTCAAAAACTTTAAAAAAAAACACCAAAATATCCAAATACTTTTTTTTTTCTTTTTTATCAAAAACATCAAACACACCAAAACCTTTTTAAAAAATAAGAAACATCAGACACATCAAGAACATCAAAAACTTCAAAAACATTAAAACTCAAAAACTTCAAAAACATTAAAACATCAAAAACTTCAAAAAAAAATCAATCAAAAACTTCCAGAACACCAAACACACCAACGTCAAAAATCGAAAGCTTCAAAGCATCAAAACTTCAAAAACACACAAAAAAAATCAAGAACATCAAATACTTTTTTTAAAAATAACAAAAACATCAAAACCAAAAACTTCAAAAACTTCAAAAACACAAAAATCAAAACTTCAAAAAACAAACAAAAACTCAAGAACATCAAATATTTAAAATACAAAAACATCAAAAATAAAACTTTAAGAACGTCAAAAACTTCAAACTTTTTTTTATCAAAACATCAAAAATAAAACTTTAAAGAACGTCAAAAACACAAAAGCAATTCAAAAAACATCAAAACATCAAAAACTTCAAAACGTTAAAACTTCAAAATACCAAAACATTCAAGCATTTCAAACTCTTTAAAAAAAAAATAAAAACATCGAGCACACCAAAAACATGAAACATCAAAACATCTTAGAAGTCAAAAACATCAAAGACTTCAAAGACTTCAAAAGCATCACAGACATCAAAAACATTTTTTTTTTTATATATAGAAACATTAAAAACGTCATAGACATCAAAAAC
>NC_051414.1:11961547-11961818 GCF_015228065.2 Penaeus monodon
ATATTAAAAACGTCATAGACATCAAAAACATCAAAAGCATCATAAGAATTTTTAAAAAATCAAAAACATCAAAAACATTAAAAACACGATAGACATCACAGCCATGAGAGACACGACAGGCAACGTCTCCTGGAATCAACACCATCATCGACTCGCCAATTTCTTTCGTTGCTCATAACCACATGCAACATCTCTCGCAGCAGCGGGCAACCCAAAGGAACCGACGACTTCTATGTGCAATCTCTTACCCCCCCCCCCCCGCAAAGGTCGC
>NC_051414.1:11962183-11962384 GCF_015228065.2 Penaeus monodon
CCAGGCACAGCGAGCGCCTCCTCCTCTCCTCCTCTCAGCGCAGCTTCCGCGGCCGATCAGCTGCGCACGTCAACATCCCCGGCCACCTCGGGTCATAAATATGTTAATAAGACAATTTAGTTCGAAACTGTGGGGGGATATGACAACTTTTTTCTATATATATTTTTCTATATATTTTTTCTTTATGAAAGTTGGAGAGAC
>NC_051414.1:11963552-11964010 GCF_015228065.2 Penaeus monodon
AGCAGCCTTTTGCTGACCTGTGTTGATATAAGTTTATAGGCTTCCTATGAACATTTCGTAATTCGACAGTATTACTTCCTTTTATATTCTTGCTCGGGAAGTCCCAGACTCTGCACGAGTACCCTAAGAACTCCTCTTCTTTGTTTCACAACTTTTACAATTACTGTCAAAATGATGGTCGAGGGCCAACGCTGCCTAGCAACCGCATTCGAGAAGGAAAGGGACGAAAAGAAAATCAATAAATGTTCAACGAAACGGAAACCCGAGAGACAAAGCACGTGTTTTAGACTTCCATGGTACCATCTCCATGAGTCTAAAACAGCAGGATACTGTGTCTCGTCCGCCATTCTTGCTACGTCTCTCGGGGCTCCCACGTGGGTAGGGCGCCGCTGGTGAATTTCAGTTGTGCATTCGCCTTGTTCTTTGCTCTCTTCGCTTACAGAAAACGGGATCTTCTC
>NC_051414.1:11965971-11966729 GCF_015228065.2 Penaeus monodon
TTCCAGTTTCGAGGGATAGATTTCCACAACAAGTTCTCCGATGCCATATTTTGAACGCAGCCGGACCCAATGTCAATAAAAGTTTCCCCTTTAAGGCTGTCATCAGACGTGCAGTTCCTCACAGAATTTCTTCCACGGCAAATCCCTACCGTTTTCTTTGCCCTTATCTCTTGTCTTCCTGTCTTCCTTGCCTCCCTTCCCTCTCACCAAGTTCTCATTCGTTTGTCTCTCTTTCTCCCTTTCTTCCTCTCCTCATTCCCTTCTTTCTCTCCCTCTTCCATCTTCCATCTGTCTCCGTTTCGTGACTCCCTCTAGCCTCTTTACTTATCTTCACTCCTCACTTATCCAGCTCTTCCTTTAACCTTCCGTTTTTCCTGCTTTCTTATCCCCTCCCTATCTTCTTCCTCCCTTCGCCATACTTATTCCACAATCCCCCTCCTCCCTTATCCCCTTCTTTCGCCTTTTTCTTCCTTTCCTTCCTCCCTCTTCTCGCCCTCCTCCCTTCCCCTTCCTAATAAGTATTCATCTCCCTTTCCCCCTCTTCCGTCATAATCCTCCTCCTCCGCCCTCCTCCTCCTCCTCCGCTCCCTCTCCTCTCCTTCCCCCTTTCTTCCCTCCTTCCTTATCAGTATTCCTCTCCCTTCCTACCTCGTCCACTAACGATCCACCTTCCTACCTGCTTCCTTAACCACATCCCATTGTATACTTAATTCCGTTACTCTTCCCTGAGGCAGCAAGGTGGCGTTTTGATCCAGGGT
>NC_051414.1:11967068-11967260 GCF_015228065.2 Penaeus monodon
ATAGGTACGGGGATTAGAAGATAACGGGAGATAGGAAAGGCAAGAGAAGATAAAGGAGGAGCAGGAGGTACGAGGCACAAGGATAAGAAGATAGGAAAAGGGAAAATGAAATGAGAGAAGACAAATAGAGACAGTTGGAGGTAAGAGAAAAATGAAGAGGAGGAGAAGGTACGAGATAAAAGATAGGAACAT
>NC_051414.1:11967341-11967653 GCF_015228065.2 Penaeus monodon
GAGATAGGTCAACGAAAAAAAAGCAACGAGCTGCGTCAACCTTGCGTCAAGAGAGTTACCTAACTCGTTGCAAAGGATCATGTTGCAGGGATAAAGTTTGTCATCAGTTAACCAGGATGCAACTGGAATAGACGACGGTTGCAATAACGAGATCAAGAACTGAAAAAGCAGGATCTAAAATATGTTGGAAAACAGCTTACATAAAAACATTGATAATGGAAATAAGCGAATCAAAATGAGAATTATCAAATAGACTGTGACATAACGAAGATTTTTTTTTTTTACTTCAATTTGTTACTTACTTCGGTTGTC
>NC_051414.1:11969869-11970725 GCF_015228065.2 Penaeus monodon
GACGCATTCTCATCACTGCCAACAATTAGTATTAATACTATCATATGTCAAAAGAATGAAAATTTTGGGCAAAACCCAAAGTACGAGCCAAGCCCAGGAAGCACCAAGAACAGGTCACAGTCACACTATAAGCAAAACGAGACAAAGAAACACGAAGGGAGGAACCGGCCGTTGGGAGGAAAGGCGCGGACGAAGAATAAGACTCAAAAAGAAAAGGCTACCGAGGCTTTGGAGGCCAGGCGACTCAAAGGAGCTGGGGGTCAGGTGATCATCGCTGCACGGGATCAAAGCCTTGCAACATGATCTTCGCACAATGCCATCATTACAGATGATGCTGACCCTTAGTGTAAGAGAGTGGACGAATTCGAAGAAAGTGTTGATGTTATTGTGGCTTGTTTAAATGGAATAGTCCGGTAATATGGCAAGGGAGTAGATTACTATTCTGGAAGAAATACGAACATGGCATCTTTTTCCAATAGGAGAAAAATGTACCAACACAAACATGGCAACTGAAGACGTAAGTACCACTATATGAAATATATTTTCGCAAGGACAGGAAGATAAATAACAAACGAAAAAATACAGTATGACATAATCATAACATCTGAAAAGTATATCAGGGAGAGGATATAACCAAATAAAGTCTTGAACTAGAGGTAACGAAAGTGAAGACATCTGCAATTCCAAATGCAGAGGGAGTACTTGGACCCGCGACGAAAAGCCTTGAGAAGTCGAAAATCAAATTCGACAACGAAACAAAAGTTGAAGAATAGCGGAAAATTGCTCACTTTGGAAGCGACCATGGCATGAGAAGAATACTTTCTGTAAAAGGAAGATACTGCTGCTTTAAGAGCCA
>NC_051414.1:11971825-11972491 GCF_015228065.2 Penaeus monodon
AAAATAAGTAAAACATACTGAAACACTTATACAAATACATACTACACATTCCTTCACTTTCCCACACTTACATAAGAAAAGGTATTTAAAGCCACATTCACGTCAATGCACAGGGAATTCCTATGATGAGGCTATTACAATAGAAATATGGTTTTAGCGATTAGTTCAAGAGATTGATCATAGGTCGTGGCAGGCGTTGCAGAAGGGAACTGTCATCATCTCAGCCAATGATTGGTTTTATAAGCCTTCGTTTAGCACTAATGGTTCCCGGGTCCGATGATTAATGGTGAGCGAATTCATGGTCTGAGAAGTTATGTCAACCTGAATGGCTGATGACAAATTTTGTGTGTGGTTGGAATTTGGCGGTTTGATTATTTCGAGTTGCTTTATGGATTTGTTTAGATTTTGCTGTTTGTGAGATTGGTATGTGTGTCTTTGTCTTTAAAAGAGCTGTTGGCCTCCAGACTCCCTTTTTGAGCGTGGGTACATCTTTCACTCCATGGCCGTTAGCAGAATGTCACGCTGTGTTGTCTGTCGACAGTTCAGGCTGTGCACTCCTAAAGGATATACCCGTACAGGATAATGGGCCAAGGCATTTCGGGGCACGCGCCTGTGTGTGTTGTATGGTATGTAATCTGCACGCTTGTATTTTAGACTGTTGTCTTT
>NC_051414.1:11972859-11973595 GCF_015228065.2 Penaeus monodon
AGACATCGATGAAGCCTATGCTTGGCTTGCATAGTGTACCGTTGATCAGATATATTGTTCCCTGTATGAGTGTTTCTTTATGTTGGACAAAAGTGTTGTCTGTTATGAGTGTGTTGAGATATGTTAAGCACATTTGAATGAGATGTGTGGGACAAAAGGCACTTAGAACCTGGAATATTACACCCAGAACTTTGTATTGTATTAGCATGGTGTGAATTTGCTGTTTAGTGTGGAGGTTTCTCTATGAGTTATCTGTTGATTTACTGTGTATTGAGTTAGTGATGATGAAATCTTGTACAATGTACTCTGTTTTTGAGAATGTAAATGGTTTGAAGTCTTGGAAAGTGTCTTTCAGTGCCCACTGTAAATTCAAATGACTTGTACATTTATCTTTGGTTGCCATGTTGAAAAATAGAGTCTGGCTGTGGCTCTGGGGGGGCGACAATCCTAGTAGAAATCTGAAGGAATGTAGGTGATAGGGATGTTTTTGTTGACCTATGTTTTCATCTCAACGGCGTGCCGTTCTGTGCAGCTGTCTACATAAATGAGTGTGTGGATCTGTTGTGATCTGTTGGTATACATAACGCTCCTTCACCGTTACTTAGCAGTTTTGTAGTATCTTCAGGAGTTTGTGTGTGGTTCTCAGCTGTGTTTCATTCATATTTAGATGATATGAATGTTACTTTTGAACTTGAATAGTGTGTTGTCTGTATGCGTTTATGACGCAGCCATTCTT
>NC_051414.1:11973669-11975184 GCF_015228065.2 Penaeus monodon
TCTTATTATTTTTTTAGTATGGTGCAGTGTAAGTAGTGTTAGCTTTCAAATGTGTTCCTGAAATAACGTCATTACCCAACAATCGCCACGGAAACATGAAGTTTTGCTGACCCACGAGACGCTGGAATTGCACGTGGGCGGGTATAACGAGGTCCCGGGTTTGTTTCAGTGCCCCCAGCAACTAGGAATTAGGGGGAGGGCCGAAAGGCTGTGATGATAAGCCTTTTACTGAGAAAAACCTACTCGTGACAATTAGTAAAGAACGTGGTCTCCAGAGGATGACGTGGGTTTCTTCTGAAGACCACAAAAGCTTCCGAAGAGTGTGAGTGTAAGCGACTGGCTTCCACATTGACAGAGAGCCCAGTAGCGGCCTAGGAGCTTCCAACTTCGACTGATCTTGGAAAGAATTATGGTATTTCATTGTGATTTGTTGTGCTGTTAGACGTGGCTATGTTGCATAGAAAAGAAGTAGCAGGGGTCCTGTTTTTTCATTATTACAGCATCATTTAGAACTTTCCTATTCTCTTGGAACCTTGACTAAATGCTCAGGTGCTAATGTACTTCCGTTTTTTTACATTTTGCTATCCTATTTTCCTATTTTTTACATTTTTCTATCCCATTTTCCTATTTTCCTTTCACTAGTATTATGTGAACTTTATAGCCATACCTTTCAAAATATCCCTAAACTATCCTCATAAATATTCTTTTAAAACTATTTTGATACAAAATGTTCTCTTGCTCCCTAACTCTCTTAGTTCTTTGTCATTGTCATACGAGGCACGTTGTGTCACGGAGTGCCTGCCACACTGGCGGACTCGGCTGGAAGAATTTCGTGCGACACATTTTATGACATTTTTTATGTAACATTTGTAAATGATTCTGCTTAATAAAGGCAATAAGGGATCTCACTTTTTTCTTCTCCTTCCCTTTAATTCTAGTTTTTTTTATGAATGAATAAAAACTTTATAAAGGTCTAAATATAGTGATCGGTCTGTGCAAACGAAATGAAATGAACAACAAGAAAACACAAGAACAAGGCTATTCCCGTATTTTCTTGTTCTTCCTTTCGCTGTTTTGTTGACGACCGTGTTGAGCAGGAATTCTTTACACGCTCCCCTACCGAAAATTTATAACCCACGGTGTTCCTCCTGTCTTCCAAGCTTTGCAACTCCCCTGTGTGTTAAGTTGCGAAGAGATGAACCTTGGATTGCATGGGCTGGAAAATTGCAGATTGCTTAGTTGATTGATGAGTTGAAGATCGAGAGTTGATTGTGATGTAGAAGGATTAATGGATGTGAGGAACAGATGTGCAATTGAGTGATTAATGAATGAAAAGGCAGGGAATCGATGAGTGATTGATAAATGCACATATGAAGGCTTGCTCGTCCAAAGGTGCTCCCAGACAATTTGCTCGAAAATACGTCTAGCAAATGCTGTGTTAGTTTTATCTTTCATTTATAGAATAAACAATGATTTGTCCGCGTTATTGCACTTGATCTCATGATTGTGGTGCAT
>NC_051414.1:11975239-11975816 GCF_015228065.2 Penaeus monodon
AATTAAAAAAAACGTTTTTTTCGGAAGCGCATACCCTCATGTGTGAAGTGTTGAGTAATGGGTAACAAAAGTAGAATTGCCTGACTGCGTGTAAAAATAGGACCACGTTTGGCTGGTTAGAGAGT
This sequence comes from Penaeus monodon, assembly GCF_015228065.2. NCBI lineage: Eukaryota > Metazoa > Arthropoda > Malacostraca > Decapoda > Penaeidae > Penaeus > Penaeus monodon. Next base: position 11,975,365 of record NC_051414.1, read on the forward strand.
AGATGTACGTAGCAGAATTATTTTGATAAGGAATATTGACTTACAATGCTAAATGACAAGCTATTTCAAGTGACAAAAACAAATGCGAAGCAAAAGGATAAGATATTTTAATGAAAACAAAAGTTGATTTGCAAGTTTAAAAATTCTTATCATACCCGAAAAAAGAAAGGAGCAGAGATAATCAAGATGGAAAAGGAGAGAGAGAAAAATAAGGATATGCAAGACAGACCAAAAAAAAAGACGAGGCTAGGAAAAGAGGAGGGAGAGAAGAGAGAGGAAAATGCCAGCGTCAGCAGCTGAGGACAAGGGCTCCTGAGGTGAATATTAATGGCCATTACGCAGCACTGATCTCATCATATTGTCAAACTTTACTAGTCTTTTGGAAGGAGGCGCCGTGCCTGGGGTCCCTGGCCACCCGTGCAGCCAGCGGAGCCTCTGGGTTCAGCTTGGGG
>NC_051414.1:11976403-11976839 GCF_015228065.2 Penaeus monodon
CATAAGAAGTAAGACGTTGTGTATTACGCCATCGCAAACGATCAATTTCAACAGTCCCTGCGGTATAAATGACGTTGTTGGCGTACACTACGCTGTCCTGTGCAACGGCAGCAGTAACGCAACAACATATATGAACATTTGAATAAAAGCGACGAGCGACAACTGGCCCGTGATTGGGTCCAGCTGGTCCAATTACCGCGGGGCCGTTATTAGATATTGATACATAATAAACTTCATATTTGTACCCTACGCAAATATCAGATAGTTATCGGTGAAAGTAATCAAGGAAATATGTTTGGGTATTGTTTTGTTTTTGTTTTTTGGTATAATTCTTTTGAAAATGTTGTAATGAAAGATATTATAGGGAAAAAAAAATTGTATATCCAACTAACTGCCGTTTTTACGGTATATATGTTTCCGTCTCTTTTTCTTTCTC
>NC_051414.1:11978244-11978359 GCF_015228065.2 Penaeus monodon
ATCAAACACATAGGTCGACAGACAAATATAAAATAAGCCAAAGCACCATGAAACGAAATATTCCAACAATGCAAACCCTAAAAAAAATGAGGAACGCGAAAGAGGAATACAGTCT
>NC_051414.1:11978423-11978601 GCF_015228065.2 Penaeus monodon
AATGGATTTAAGCCGATCCAATAACACAGCCATCGTATCAGTCAGAGGATGTAGCCTTTCCTCTGCCTCTCGGATGAAGAAAACGCGATCACTTGGCTGCTCAAGCGAAGAAAACGAATAGGGGCCACGAGACGCCACCTTTTATTCTTCTCGAAAACAGGTGAATGATGGCGGGGGG
>NC_051414.1:11978673-11978938 GCF_015228065.2 Penaeus monodon
ATGGGAGACAGAAAGGTCGAAATGTTGTATTCGTACTTTTTCTTTCATATTTTAGAGAGATATTGAAAAGATTTTTTTGTTTTCCTTTTTTTTGGTTTTGCGTTTTTTGTTCTGTTTTTCATGTTATTGTATAGAAGTGAAATGCATATGCATGGATGTAGATATGTCCCTTTGTGTTTGCGTGTGTGTCTGAATATGCGTACATGAGTCGTGGTTTTTGTATGGCTATTCGTGGGTATGTAAGTAATCGTGGGCGCGCGCGCGC
>NC_051414.1:11979114-11979410 GCF_015228065.2 Penaeus monodon
TGGATGGGTGTGTGAGTAGACTGTTAAAATACTTAAAATAAAGATTTCTCTTCGTCTGAAATTTTGTAGGAAATTGACAGTGAAATGAATTACCGAGAAAGGGGCGAGAGACTTCTACTGTACCAGATAAATAATGATTGACCAGATTTATCTTATTTTTCATATTTGATAGCCTCATCGCCAAGTCTCAGAAAAAAGACTGTTTACGTGCAGTCTCATTTCAATTTTTTTGATTTCTAGAAAGTTTTAGAGGAAAACATACATCATGGAAATTTACATCTTTTATCACCTGCTGC
>NC_051414.1:11979569-11979856 GCF_015228065.2 Penaeus monodon
AGAGACAAACCCCCAGAAGGTGGTCGACGCACCACACCTACTATACGTCAACATATTGAAAACCTTTTTATGATTTTTCCCCTTTATACTGTTGGAAGACATAACTTTGTTCCGTAACAAAGCCTAAAGTAATAATTATAATATGATGGTCACTAAAGTCTGCTGTTAATTATCAATGTGGCAACGCAGATGACGACGCCTTCCGTTTGATCTAATTAAACAAATTACCTTTGTATCCTTGGACACTATATGTATGAAGTGCATATACATATACTTATATATATGCT
>NC_051414.1:11980051-11980759 GCF_015228065.2 Penaeus monodon
TCCAATCCTAACAGATGAAATGCGAGGGTTAAAATAAAGATAAAAAATGACACGAAATACAGCACCAATAAGCCTCATGGCCCGCCCACAAAAATGCACTTTCACCCTAACAGCTCTACAGTACACAGCGCCAGAATGCCTTGATACAGCATGACGGTTTTAACAATAAAATCAATACACGAACAACATACAAAACACGACCTCTCCACACACCAGCCGGGGCCGGGCCCCTGCCCTCCACGCGTCAAATTCATATTCCAAATGCACATGAAAAGGCGTGTTAGTTGTCCATATCACGGCGCCCTGTCGTTGGGGTCGGAGGGGAGAAGGTGGGGAAGGAGGGTGGGTGGAGGGATGGGAGGGGAGAGGGGAGCGGGGAGGAGAGGCCGGTGGGGTCGGGGTGGGGGAGGGAATGGGGAGGCCGGATGGGACGGTGGAGGGAGGGAGAGGAAGGGCGGAGGAGGGCGGATGGAAAAGTGGAAGGGGGAGGGAGAGGAGAAGGGGATGGGTAAGGTGGAGGGGGGGGGTAGAACATGCGAGGCAATGTAGTGTGGTTGTGTGTGTGTGGGGGGGGGGGGGTCATATTTCATTTTGTTTTATTTTCCTGGTCGTTTGCTCCTGATTTGTGAGAGATGCGGATCTGATTACGAGATTCCATCATCTTCGTACAAAATGAACATGGACAGAGAGGTAGTGCAGAAGGCAAGC
>NC_051414.1:11980861-11981095 GCF_015228065.2 Penaeus monodon
CCGTAGAACGGACAGATATTGCAGGTGATTAAATGCGTGGGCAGATGAGTAAAAGACAAAGCACCTTAATAAGTGAAGTAATTACCATAATAATGAATGAAAGAGCGTGCCTTATTATATTAATAACTCCCTTTGCAAAGCATGAAGAGATGACGTCATTACACGATTTGATCAGTATTTTTGATGTACGCAAGCTATATCTCAGGTGCAGATTGGCCACGTGCGCCCGCCCCT
>NC_051414.1:11981244-11981964 GCF_015228065.2 Penaeus monodon
TGAACACGCGCACAAACACACACCCATTCATGCACACAAGCATCCCCCCTAACAGGCTCCCTGAAGAACTTCCCTGATGCCACACACAAGCACCCCCTCTACACAGACACAGGTATCCCCCTCAAGGCCAGACTGAAGTATCCCGCTCATCACAGACACAGACACCCTCCTCCCTCACACACTGAAGCACCCTTTTTCTCACAGACATGAGTGCCCCCCCCCCCCAACAGAAACACTGATGCACCTCCTCTAAAAGACACAACACCCCCCTCCCCCATCCTCACATACACGAGCATTATCCTAACAGATACATTGAAGTAACCTCTTCTCTCAAACGCACTGATGCACTCCCCCCGCCTCACATATACACTGAAGCAACCCAGCCCCCTCACAAACACAATGAAGCAACCCCCCTCCCTCAAATACGCACTGACTCATGCCCCCCTCACAAACAGAATGAAGCACCCCCCACTCCCATTTCTCACATACGCACTGAAGCACCACCACCCCCCTCCTCACATACACACAGCGCAGCGCATTACACATAACAGTGCATCCGCGGGCCACACAAAGCCTGGCACAGTGCCCCATCAGTCAACGTGTGTGCTAGCGAATCGCGTGGCATTTATGACGATGAGCGTTGTGGTTGAGCTGCATCGAATAACCATCGCTGCCATCAGTCTAGGGCGCTGGTATTTCATAATGATTTGGTGTTGAAAT
>NC_051414.1:11983962-11984864 GCF_015228065.2 Penaeus monodon
CCTATCCATACAAATGGACGTCTAGACAGGTTGACATATACATACACAGTGAATCAATAAAGACACAAGATCGTAGCAGCAGAGTACGTTCCAGAGCTTAACGTGAGCCACTTGGAAACCTCATGGAAGCAAGTTCATGTTCAGTAAGATTGGCGTACGTGAGAGATCTTGTTTCTTGGCATAAGATCGGAGGATCACGAAGCCTTGCTACAAACAGATGGACTAGACTCATGATAGGTTTATTGAACAGCGGTATTATCCAAGAACGAAGTAAAAATGATAAGTGTTCAGGTTGGTAGGCTGTACTACATACCGGGGATGGTTTCTCAGAAGAGAGATCAGCCAGAAAATTGGTTACTGACACGCATTCCCGGGAGATGCCCTATTGATGTGTATACAGGGTGAAAATTGTTCACTGGGAAGACTCTTCTACCCTTGGACGCAAGTTCCCCTAACAAACCTTTGATCTTCATCTCGTATCCGAATCCCAATCTTGCGGCCCAGTTCCTCGCATTGCCCCCCGTTGCCCACCAGTCGTCTATGCAAGCGACCCATCTCAATGAGGCTCTTCTGCACTCGAAATTTCTCTGCATTCCTCTACCTTGGTTTCCTCCCTAGGCACTCCGCAGCTTCAGGTAGTCACCCTCTTGAAAAATGAATGGATAAGCAGATAAATAAATTATGAAAAAAACCAGAGCGTTAGAGTCATTCAAAGAAGTCAAGACCCCATGTTAATCGGGTACTAGTGCTACAAATTTCTGTATATATGCTTCTTTCACTAGTATGGATTCGGAATTGAACGTGAGAGTGGCGACAAGATATCTACGAAGGATGTACTTCATCCTTACAAAATCAAGTAAGGTTAGTTCTGTCAAAATAAAGATACTAGATGCCTCGAGATA
>NC_051414.1:11985516-11985974 GCF_015228065.2 Penaeus monodon
TGTCTTCTGCCTCGTTCGCACTTCAGTGACACTGAACTATTTTCACATTTTGCCTGCACCTAAAAAAATATATTTTTTCAAGACTGACAAAGCATTTAGTGAACTGTATTATTCACGTTGACACAGAACAACAATTCTGCATCGATCTGTATGCTTATGAATTACACTATTGACACCATCCACGCAAGGAACGTATGTCAACAAGTGTAAAATTGCAAATTGTTGGTTTCGTAATATGGATATCAGTCCTCATACACATGCAAGTGAATAAACACGCAAAATACATGTATATACATATACATATACAACGGAGGCTGATATTCGTAGCCATGCACTTATAAAAACGTACAAAATGATATACACAAATGAATATACTCGCACTGGGACAGAAATATACGCACATACCAACGCAGGTGAGTATAATCTCGCAGAAACGGACTGATTCACAGATGCACAAG
>NC_051414.1:11986030-11986377 GCF_015228065.2 Penaeus monodon
CTCCCTCCTCCCGCACGCCCCCTTCCCCTTCACCCTGCCCCCTCCCCCAGCAGCCCTTCGCACCGGAGAGAAAGGCGCCCGTAGTGTTCCTGAAGGGGACGAATGGGCGGCCGCGAGAAAAGGGGGATTGATCGCCATTGGGCCGCGAAAGCTGATTATTAAGACGAAAAAAATGCCGAGGGAGAAAAATGAGGCGGTCACTCGATGAATAACGATGCCGACGGAGGTGGATTAATCATAGGGCGAGACGGACGGCGCGGCGCTCCCGATGTCCAGGGGGGGGGGGGGGAGGTCGGCTGGACGCTGCTTCCGGTCGGTCTTTTTCCCGGGTGTGAGGTCTCCGGGTC
>NC_051414.1:11986557-11986711 GCF_015228065.2 Penaeus monodon
AATGTTTATAAAAAGTACGTAGCAGGACTTGGTTGTTTACGCTTGGTCTCAAAGGCATTTTGGTTGTTGTGTCGCTATTTGAAGCGGAATTCAGTGCAGTTATACCCACTAATCAGTCAATTCAACAATCCGTTTCACACTTTCTTCGTTCAGA
>NC_051414.1:11986940-11987175 GCF_015228065.2 Penaeus monodon
ACTTTCTCCCCAATATTTGCAGTGCCATTCATCTTCTTCATATTCGTGCGCGTGCAATCATCGCGGCCCTTGAGTTATCCCCTTGAGTCATTAACTTATTCCTCTTTATCAACTTTCCCTTATTTGTTTATCCGTCGGTCTCCCCCTCTTCGCCTGTCATCCGGTACCGGGGCTCTCTTCTGTCTTCCTTTGCTCCCTCGTTCGCTTTTTCTTTCGCTTTTTATTGGACTATATT
>NC_051414.1:11987381-11987498 GCF_015228065.2 Penaeus monodon
ATACCCACTCTCCTCGCCCCCTGTCTCTAGTCCTTTTTTCTCGCTCCCCGCACACTATCACTTCCCCTCGCCCGCTCTCCCCTCAGCTCGCTTTCCTGCTCTCCCCCCTCCCTGTCC
>NC_051414.1:11987604-11987713 GCF_015228065.2 Penaeus monodon
ACTCACTCCTTTCCCCTTTCTCACAAACGGTAGTCCCCTCTTAAGAGAGTGTGTGTGTTTGCTTGCTTTTTCCTTCTCTCTTATCTCTGCCTCTTTTGCTGCTGCCGTT
>NC_051414.1:11988489-11988655 GCF_015228065.2 Penaeus monodon
GGCATGGCTAGGTCTAAAAGGCTCGGTTCCAGCCTCTCCGTTTGGAAAGTACCAAGTCAGGACGAAGCTATTGACAGCACGGCACTGGATTAAAGGCAGTTAACGGTGAAATTGTCAATCTTGGCCTTGAAGATTTTTTACGTTTGTATATATGTGTGTGTGTGTC
>NC_051414.1:11988997-11990114 GCF_015228065.2 Penaeus monodon
CCTCATCCCTTCTTCTCCCTCTTCCCTTCTCCCCCCCCGCTTCGCCTCTCTCTTTCCCCTCACCTACACGCTCCCCCACACTCTCCTCACACCCTAGATCTCCCCTCAGAGTGTGTATCTCTCCCTCCTTACCCTCGTTAACTCTTTCTAAAGAGTTTTCCCGCGATATAGTGACTCGGCCTCTGTTGCCCATCGCTTTGTGGAGCTTATGGTGTCGGTGTGGTTCTGAGATCGGGATAGTGATGGTGATGAAAGGACGTTATTTGTGGTGATGATGGCGGTTTTAATTATATTATGGTGATATTATAGGTATTGATATTATAATGATATTGTAATGATATTTTAGAGTGTTCATTGTTTTTAGGATAGTGACAGAAATTATAATGCTATATTACTGCTATATATGTATCTTAGGACAATGGTAGTAAAAGTAGGACATTATTGCTATAGCAGTAACAACGTGAAAATGTTGATATCGTTAGTGAGAGGGACATGACTTAGGAAATGATAGGATTAGTATGATGTTTAAGGAATTATTGCATTGGCGAAGATATTTAGATAGTAACAGTGGCCATAGCTTTACGTAATGCAAAGTGATAGCGGTGATAGTTAATTAATTATTAATCAATAACCGTGACCAATTATATAATTATAGCAATGCCAGTGACAGCGTGGATATTGTTAAAATAATGACAGTGACCTGATCATGTTCCTCCCCTTTTCAGTGCCACTTACGCCAAGGCAATGTCAGTGATTGCAAAAATAAGTGACAGCAATGTGCACAAAGGATAAGTGCAGTATTACCATCAAACCACAAAATTAGTAGCAATCAGTTTCTAATAATCTCTCTCTTCTGTCGAGCGGATTTCGAAACGCCAGCAACATGCGAGGCGAGGTATCGACTTATGGGAATCAGATATGAACATGAGACTCTCGCTATTGATGTTCCTATACGTCATGCATTTTCCGACACATTATAATAGTTTCTGTGATTTCTGACGACTTTTTTCTTCTTCGCTGCAATCCATGTTGATGGCGTGTAGCGTGCCTTTGCATCGTATTGCAGATGACGAATTTTATGAGAGAGTAAGCTTTATTTGCGCATATTTTCTTTATG
>NC_051414.1:11990217-11990847 GCF_015228065.2 Penaeus monodon
AACCATACCCTTTGCTATTTCACCGTCAATATTACCATATCTTTTATAATTTGTATTTCAGTGAGTCTATCTATAATCCTCTTTAAGGAATAATACATATTTAACGTACTTGTATATGCTCCTTCTCGAACGCAGACGCAAATATACACACCAACGTACATTAACGCATCAGTAAATACTTCACTTGCTCATCACATGCTGGTTTGCGCCCCCCCCCCTCCCCGATGCGTGTCTGCGAGCGCCCTTGTCCGCCTGCACTCGGGGCCAGTGAAGTCTATCATCGGCAAAAGGGAATTCTTAACGACGGCTCGGAAATCAGCGGCACAGACTCGCCCCACAGATAACAGCATCCGGAAATTCGACGGAGGAAAGCATCTGGAAGTAAAATTGGCCAAACAAAATAACATCGACTTCCGCACAGATAGCGTAAGTTCCTCCAAAGACGGAAATCTCTGTTTAATACCCTTGTCCCGTGGGAGCGAAAGGAGCTGTAACTGCAAGCATTTAAACGCAATTGTAACTCCTTCATCCGGCGAAGGAGATTTTAACAGCTTCCGTCTGACGCTTCCTGGGAAAACTCTAGAGAATTTGCCCGCCAAATTTGGCTCATTCTCTTTGAGCAATCTGATT
>NC_051414.1:11990884-11991138 GCF_015228065.2 Penaeus monodon
GCCAGTTTCGCCCTTTAATGGCACCGGAACTACGAAAGAAAATAATGAAGTTAATTCGGCTTATACTACACAATTACAGGTCGTTTTTTCGAGAATAAGTAAAGCACAATCTTCTCTCACTTGCTTCTGTAATTACATTAAAAATGGACGCGCTGTTAAACTTTACTCTATCTGAGTATGTACGAAAAAATAGGAGTGATAATATTGTGTCAATGAAAATGTTCATATAAGGGATGATCACAGTAATAGAAATG
>NC_051414.1:11991395-11991581 GCF_015228065.2 Penaeus monodon
CATATTTTTTTTTTTTTCAAAGTAGCGTTACCATCACTATTTTCATTATCATTATTACCCTTACTGAATATTAATATTACCATTTCTTCATCTTTTTCACATTAATATTTTTAATGGAAAACCCAGCAGGTACTGTACACACCACACCTTGAACAAATTTCATTAAGGCAAGGAGCACAGCACAGT
>NC_051414.1:11991616-11991888 GCF_015228065.2 Penaeus monodon
AGAGTCCTTGAAACCAGGGGAATGCAGTACGAAACAATAACGAGATTAGGAACAATAACAAAGGGAAAAATGGGGGATTGAATAGACACCTGTTGTCCCCCTTGGATGGCCTGTACAGTATATCTGCATGTTGTGAAATCACTCGATACGAGAGGCTGCATGGCCAGAGCTCAGCTGCTCTTGTCTCCCAGCCCTAAACAGTGCCAGTGCTCGTCTTTTAACTGATCTGCGATTTGATTCCATTCGGTCGATATGTTTGTACGGGTATTGAG
>NC_051414.1:11992474-11992657 GCF_015228065.2 Penaeus monodon
GCAATGGCATCCATCTTGGCGAAGCAATTTCTCGAAACAGGTTGCCCCAAAAAGGCGGCCTTGTGAAAATAACTCCCGGATTCTCATTAAAGGCTAACTTTCCTGCTTGCGTCGACTCAACTCCCTCGAACTCTTCGTGGAGATAACGAACGAGAATAATTTCCACGTTCCTTTGCGACGATA
>NC_051414.1:11993768-11993896 GCF_015228065.2 Penaeus monodon
CTTTACCTGTAGTTCTGTAAATATTACGTTCTGTTTTTTCTCATTGGAATTCTTTATATCTACTCATAACTTCCTCGGTTAATATTGACCGTGTGTTTCCAAAAGTTTTGAATTATGCTTCCTCAAAA
>NC_051414.1:11995827-11995965 GCF_015228065.2 Penaeus monodon
CTTTACCTGTAGTTCTGTAAATATTTCGTTCTGTTTTTTCTCCTTGGAATTATTTATATCTACTCATAACTTCCTCGGTTAATATTGACCGTGTGTGCCCAAAAGTTTTGAATTATGCTTCCTCAAAAGTTTTCTTGT
>NC_051414.1:11997405-11997514 GCF_015228065.2 Penaeus monodon
ATTAACACCAGGGCTGTGACCGTCATATTTATTAGGGGCGGTTTGGATTCATTAACATAATTCATTTTCAAGCCTATCTATTAGGATAAAGTCGAATATATGCATTACT
>NC_051414.1:11997575-11997943 GCF_015228065.2 Penaeus monodon
CGTGCAAATCAAATGAATAAGCAAAATTTGACAAAACTAAAAGTGAACAACAGAAGAATACTGTTAAAAAAAGAGATTGGTGTAGAGCTTTCGTTGTTACTGAGTGTTGGTTGATGGAGGATGTAAGAATGATTTCCATATTGAGGAGCTGCTGTTGCATGAACTGCTTGCCAAGACTTAGAAATGTTGGCGATGTATGGAGTGATCTGTGTCATCTGCGTGATTTCTGATTGCCGAAAAGAATGGTTTGATAATTCGGATGTCGTTCGGTAAGAAATACCCAGATGCTATGATGTGTTTTTTTTTGGATGGTTGGTGGCTTTTCCAATATATGATGCCTTACAGCTATCACACGTAGATTTGTGCAA
>NC_051414.1:11998049-11998372 GCF_015228065.2 Penaeus monodon
GAACGTTTGATCTTAATTCAAATGGTATTGTATCTTCGAATTTGAAAAGGTTTTGGATAGCGTTCTCTGTTCTGAAAACAGTCTTAGTCCCATATGTGGGTAGAATTCACTGATAAGTTTGGATAATTTATGCTTCATTTGAAGGCTGGGTGGACCTGTGTAAATGATGGGAAATTAAAGCAGTTTCTTCGGTACAGTAATATTAAAGCTTTCATTATTGACGATATTGTTCTGAATTTTACCGATATATATTGGTAAAATGTTTGGGGAAGCCGCTATTGCAGGGGAGGTTACGGATGAATGAAAGTTCTTGAGTTATGTAG
>NC_051414.1:11999115-11999758 GCF_015228065.2 Penaeus monodon
ATGTAAAGGAATTCCGTCTTTGTGTACCTTTGGGAGCCCGTACATAATTCCAGGAACTGATCCCTTTCTATACAGATTCTGGTAGATGTATCGAGTTATTACGTCATTCGTTAACAATCTGGATAGTCTGATAATTTTACCTTCACAATATAGCATGGCTAAGAAAATGCCTTTAAAGACCAAGCTGAATTTGTTCTTATATGATATAATATCCATCATCTTTTTAATGTAGTCCTGTTTGTTTAACAAAACAATGCCATTCCCCTTGCCAGGCTTAGTAACAATCACATGATCTAATTTAGACAATTCTTTAAATGCTAAGAACTCATCTTTGGGTAAATTGGTATCTGTGATAGCATTAATAAAAAGATTTAAAGGCCAAATATTTAACGTAGGTGGCAACATAATTAGAACCTTTGCAATGCGGATCATAGTGTTCCATTTCCTCAGGTCATGATGAAATTTCTCAAAAGTCGTAAAATGCTGTAGTAAGTTGAGGCGATCTGCTAAAAGGAGAATTTAAGACCTCGTGACAAACTCTCTTTTGCACATCGGAGACTGGCTTGAAAATGGATTTATATTAATCAATCCGAAACGTCACCTAATAGATATGATGGCCACAGCCAAGGTGTCTATCTTCTTT
>NC_051414.1:11999890-12000046 GCF_015228065.2 Penaeus monodon
AAAAAAGGAGAATGCAAAGGAATAAAAACTGAAAGAAAGACAACCAGTTAAGGCAAAGGGAAAGAGTGAGAAGGAAAGTGAGTGAAACCGTATTTTTGTACCTGACACCCCGTAAGAGGATTCTCAGCACAAAAAAATAGTGAATAATTGGAAAAC
>NC_051414.1:12002498-12002589 GCF_015228065.2 Penaeus monodon
AAACATAAAATATAATACTGCAAAGAATTATGAAGACTTTCGAAACTACAAAAGGAACATTATAATTTTTTCAAGAGAAACTAGTAGAATT
>NC_051414.1:12004037-12004237 GCF_015228065.2 Penaeus monodon
CGTTGCACCATTGGCTTCCATAAAAACCTATGTGTGTCCTGAATCCTTGACATAACGACATCATACACTAGAGTTAAGGAAGAACAAAATATTTCCACTTTTATGACGACTGTTTTATCCGCTGGGAGGCGCTCGAGTATAACTGATAAACATTAATAAATGTAACGATTTGTCATAGTACATTATATACGTGGATGTGC
>NC_051414.1:12004875-12005006 GCF_015228065.2 Penaeus monodon
GTTCACATCACATCAGTCGGATAAAATGTCAAGGTGACATAAAGAATCGCCTCGGCGTTTGCATGCGTGGATATTTACACAACAATTGGAGTCCTCCCGGTACTGATATTGGTGGAGGGTTATTTCTGTGC
>NC_051414.1:12005684-12005911 GCF_015228065.2 Penaeus monodon
ATAGTGTCCACGCATGGACGATTCGTACCTCTTTACCCACCTCATACGAGTTAAAAATCAACTGCCAGTTCACACACTAATACTACAATACAGTGCCTGGTCCCCTGTGATCAAATCGTCAATAGAAAGCACATTCTAATCTAATATGCAAACCTCACACAAACTCCTCAGAAGTAAGTTTGGCGTTTCTAGCTCCCTGGGTCGTCCCGGGATCGCTTCGCTGGCGC
>NC_051414.1:12006053-12006597 GCF_015228065.2 Penaeus monodon
TCGTGAGAGACCGAGGTGGGATTAAAACAAGATGAAGGTTATATAAAGAAAAAAAAATAGAATCAAAAACAAGTATTGAAATGACACTGATCATTTTACGATGACGAATAAGGACGTAGGGGACAGTATCTTACCGTATTACCCTTTTCTTTATTTAGTTATTCATATAAGTGTCCATTTTTTGCTATCTACCCTTTACTCTCCCCTTCTACAGATCGCAGGCCCACAACGGTAAATTATCCCCCCAGCTCCCCCCACCCCCCAGGCATCACACCCTATGATAACTGTCAACGAAAAAATGTAGTCGATACCGAGTCAATACTTCGATTGCCGCCGGCCAGGTAAACAGCAACAGTAGGTCGATGGGAACTTAGTCATGTTATATTATATCTATCACAGGTGACGTCAGCTCCGAGGGACAATGATATATGGGCAATAAATAAATATACCTGGAGTTATTCATCAAAAGCTTTTATCAGTCATTCTTGGTGCAAGAATACAAACGCACGCACATGCCTTCAAAGTTTTACACGTGCTTTCACTG
>NC_051414.1:12006834-12006910 GCF_015228065.2 Penaeus monodon
TCACATTTTTAACACGAATACAGAAACCATATACATGAACTCCTACGCACACCCACACCACTCACATGCACATATT
>NC_051414.1:12007135-12007955 GCF_015228065.2 Penaeus monodon
TTTTAATTCGGTCTAATTCAGTTAGTGTCTCAAACAAACAAAACTAAAAGTAGAAATAAAATACAGTTTAAACGGAGAAAATATGTCAATGATAAAAGCGGCACTGAGTACTGATGCGCACTTTTACACAACGAATAGCATCGGAAAACACTCTATCTCTCTAAAAATGGATTTTACTCTTCCACCTCTGGCCAGTACTTTAGCCGTTGGTGGCAGCACACAACTGGTAACTCTTGTCTCAGATCCGAATGTAATGCGCAATCTAAGTAGAATTAGATTTTATCTTTCATTTTGGTAGATTTGATAATAATCAAATATTGCTTCGTGAGAAAGACAGTCGGTGAATCGAAAGTTGAAAAGGGATCTTAGACAGTTTCTATGACTTTTGATTTATATATCTGTTATTACATGTTTCAATTTCCATTCCGTTGTTTGCTTACTGTGGATATTAACTCGTTGAGTATTACAAACGACCGAAAAGTCAAATCTTTTGCGAAATAAGTCTTAGTTGATATTTTCAGTCATCAAACCGGGGAATACTGATATGAAGAATATAAACAAGTGTCAAACACAAAGAAAAAAAAGAGATGATATATACGCCTAATCAACTTCAGACAACATGAACTCTTCATAAAAAGTGCGTTGCAGGAGTAACTGCAATCCATTCTATTTTCTTTTCATTTTCTTATCAAGTGAAACCCATCTCTGATTGGATTTAAAGATGGGCGTGATTATTACAACCGTCTTTCTAATCCTACAAAGCCTTATTTTTGTTTGTTTATTTGTAGGGGCGCGGGAGGGGGGGGGATTTGTCAGTAGG
>NC_051414.1:12008403-12008619 GCF_015228065.2 Penaeus monodon
CAATCATTTTTGTCACTAACTGATATTATGATGAAGAAGATAATTATATTGACGAAACTATTACAAAAGCTAAAGCTAGTTAAATGTTTATTATAATCCTTTTACGTAATATCAATGACCGGAAATTATATCTGAAAATGGTATAAACAAATATAGTAAAATTGATAATGATGCCAGTAATTAGACCAGCATTAATGGATATTTCAGCTTAATGAT
>NC_051414.1:12010610-12010824 GCF_015228065.2 Penaeus monodon
TAGCATTACCAATGTAGATTTTTCCTATCTCCACCCTAAGCCTCATCCCATACATCTGCCAATATTTTTTTTTACATCTGCCTTTCCTTTCCCCCCCCCCCCCCACCAATCCGAGCTTGGGACCGTCACCTAAGCAGCCTGGCTTACGGCTCAGGATTCATCTTCAACATATTTCATACCCTCAGCTATCCTGTTAAACGCACTGCAATGCAAA
>NC_051414.1:12011124-12011625 GCF_015228065.2 Penaeus monodon
TTGGACTGTATATGTACCTACACACTGGCAATGGTTACATGTCACATTTGATGTTCTTCTATGAATAGGTAACTACAAGCATATTACATTACTGATCTAGCGACGTTTGTGCCTTTATACATCAATAGCTTAATGTCATTTATTGATATTTGGTGATATGTTTCTTCAACTCCCAATCATTCATCATTCCTCCCTGTTTATTCAAATGAAATAAAACAGTCGTATACATTGCAGATTCCCGTGCATTTTAGAACACAATTTCTATTGTTCTCCTCGAAAACTGCAATGCAGAAACGTATTTTACATTTTTAGTTTTCATCAGAACTGCACCACAAAATCATAAAGTGCTGTCAAATACATTAATTCTGGTAATAGCTGGCTACTTTGAACGAATTGCTTCTTATTAGTCTTGACTCCCGAGGTAGCGCTGTAACGTTTTTTATATTAGCTTCGGTGAAGATTATACATACATACGCATAGACACCCACCCACGCACGCACG
>NC_051414.1:12019199-12019764 GCF_015228065.2 Penaeus monodon
GACTTGCAGGGCAGTCCGACTCTGATGACAGCGGCTACAGATGTTATACACGTGATGCTGATGCCAGCAACTACGCCATGCCGATGTTGCTAACAGCAGCTACATAGGGTATTAGGGTGAAAGATGGACAGGACACACTGCTTTCTACTAAAAGCTGCCTTTGCAATTTTTGCTCTAATTTCTATATCACATTTCCCATCATCAGTTATTCATGATCCCAAATAATAAAATTTACAAGTTGTTCTATTCTTTTGGTATTTAGAGTGATATTCACAACTCTACCATCATGTCTCGATATAACTATAATCTTTGCCTTCTTTACATTGATCTTCATTCCATATTTTTGTGATATCTTATTTACTCTACTCATTATTATCTATAATCCGTCCTCAGTTTCAGCTGTAAACCTTACATCTTTTTAATAATTCTCCTCCAACATTCACTTCCTCATTGATGTCATGTAATCTGCCAACATCCTCTGTATAGGTTGAAAATATCAGAGGAGCCTTGTCGAATTCTTCTACCTATTGTGCATAGATCTGATTCTTCTCCCATAACTCTGACC
>NC_051414.1:12019968-12021251 GCF_015228065.2 Penaeus monodon
GACCCGTGTGGAAGGGGGTGCTAAGAATCTCAGAATCGGAGTTAAATGAATTGTTCTCATCGAAGAGTGCAGACAGTATTGGCTCTGCACATGACCAACAACCAAATAAAAAGCATGAGAATCGGAACATGGAATGTAAAAATAATGTAAAGGAAAGGAAAGTTCGAAAACATTAAAAGAAAAATTAACAAAATGGATTAAGCATTTTAGCTTAGTGAAGTGCAATGGAAAGAGAGCAAGGATATCGTTAGTGATGGAACAAAGATGATTAACACAGCATTAGTACAAGGACAAGTAGAAGTAACAATTACGTTAGATAGAAAAACTCAAAGCAAGTGACAAAGATTGTACTGCACAGCGAAAGACTGATCTTGGTAAGAGTGCAGGCTGAACCTGTAGATCTGTAATTATACAGGTATATATGCCAACATAAGAGCATGAGGATAAGAAATTGAGGGATATATGAACAACTGAATGAATTTAATTTGAGCCAGAAAAGGGAATTGATTATTGTAATAATGGGAGGAACAGCGCATTGGAGGAAGAAAGGGTGGAATGGAAGTAGGACCATTCGACCATGGTACCAGAATGAGTTGAGGAGAAAGGCTTGTTGAGTTCTGTCAGCAGAGGAACATGAGAATGAAAAAGACGTAGATACACATGGAAAAAGACAGGAGATGCTAGTAAATTTCAAATAGACCATATCCTTGTTCGGAAAAGGTATAGAAACTGTTTGTGCAGCGCCATCAAAAAAAAAAAAAAATTACATAGATAATGACAGAAATCAATTCACATTCATAAGTTTCATTGTTGATATTTTTCTCCAGTCGATACTTTGTCATGTTCCCCATGTACTTAAAAACACCTGCAGTCGTTTGGGCATGGATTCAACGAGGTTGTTAAAGCAAGTGAGGCCCGTGTTACACCACAGCTCCTTCAGTGCCTCATTTAGGTCGTTGATATTGTTGGGTCTTGCCTCTTGAACCTTGTTTTCCATGTTCAGTTCAGGGGAATTATCACTGAGAAGAGTTGCAACTGCCTTGGAATTTTATCATCATGCATAACAATATCACAAAATGTCCCAAAATGTATACAAATTATTTACTGATACACTGATATAATAATTTTCCTTCACAATTACATTCTTGGAGAGGAAGTGCAGTCCTCCCCTGCCCTTATATCCACTGAATGCAGCCCACAAAATTACACTCTCAGGGTGCTTCACGGTCATAACCGTAAATTTCGAATTACACCGTGACGCGATACTCGGCAGATGCACGGGT
>NC_051414.1:12021310-12021949 GCF_015228065.2 Penaeus monodon
CTAGTATGATGTCCAATCTTTATCATTCTTTCAAAACTTAAACCTTTTTTTCTTCACTGCTTCTGTGACCATTGGCTTCCTAGCAGTACGGCGACTGGTAGATCCAGTCCTTCTGCAGGCGATGGCGAATGATTACGACGATATGGAGAAGCTAAGGGTGCTTATTTTTGCGTGGAACAGCGGTTATGCCAGGATCTAACATCACTTCTTGTTTCAGCATCTTATCAGTCCTTTGTGATATCTTCCTGGGCACGCCAGATCCCACCCTTCTCTGTGGTACCGTCCTGGCTGACAGTTATATCGCCGCCCCGTCAGCTGATAAATACCCTCTCTTAACACCCATATATCTCTGGCCACAGTAATCACCGACTTACCTATCTCTAGCAGAGACAAAGCACATATTTGTATCGTCTTCCAATCCACTGAGTGAAATTATCTGACTTCAAACTTGCCAAAGAAGTGGAAACTTTCTCTATACCACTTTAAAAACCCCGCCAAATACAGTGAGCGGTGAACACGGGTGGCAGACAGGAAGCTGATAAGGCATTACTAGCTCCTCTTACTTTTCTAATGTGGGAACAGCAAGTGAAATATTTTCACGCATTTTCCGTGTTTTTTTTCTCCGGCGTTTAGTATAGT
>NC_051414.1:12022047-12022258 GCF_015228065.2 Penaeus monodon
AATAATTAATGTGACTTAGAAAATATGGAGAAAATAACTGAAAGAGTCCAGAGTAAAGTAACTGAAAGGATCAAGGAGAATAAAAGAGAGGAAATATGTGAAAATTTCAGTTAGATTGCAGGGTTGGATCAAAGCTGTTGTATAATAAAGTAAGACAGCTAACATAACCAAATGGAGGAAGTAATAGTAGAAATGTTATTAAGGATGGATA
>NC_051414.1:12022667-12022877 GCF_015228065.2 Penaeus monodon
TATCCATCCTTAATAACATTTCTACTATTACTTCCTCCATTTGGTTATGTTAGCTGTCTTACTTTATTATACAACAGCTTTGATCCAACCCTGCAATCTAACTGAAATTTTCACATATTTCCTCTCTTTTATTCTCCTTGATCCTTTCAGTACTTTACTCTGGACTCTTTCAGTTATTTTCTCCATATTTTCTAAGTCACATTAATTATT
>NC_051414.1:12022975-12023614 GCF_015228065.2 Penaeus monodon
ACTATACTAAACGCCGGAGAAAAAAAACACGGAAAATGCGTGAAAATATTTCACTTGCTGTTCCCACATTAGAAAAGTAAGAGGAGCTAGTAATGCCTTATCAGCTTCCTGTCTGCCACCCGTGTTCACCGCTCACTGTATTTGGCGGGGTTTTTAAAGTGGTATAGAGAAAGTTTCCACTTCTTTGGCAAGTTTGAAGTCAGATAATTTCACTCAGTGGATTGGAAGACGATACAAATATGTGCTTTGTCTCTGCTAGAGATAGGTAAGTCGGTGATTACTGTGGCCAGAGATATATGGGTGTTAAGAGAGGGTATTTATCAGCTGACGGGGCGGCGATATAACTGTCAGCCAGGACGGTACCACAGAGAAGGGTGGGATCTGGCGTGCCCAGGAAGATATCACAAAGGACTGATAAGATGCTGAAACAAGAAGTGATGTTAGATCCTGGCATAACCGCTGTTCCACGCAAAAATAAGCACCCTTAGCTTCTCCATATCGTCGTAATCATTCGCCATCGCCTGCAGAAGGACTGGATCTACCAGTCGCCGTACTGCTAGGAAGCCAATGGTCACAGAAGCAGTGAAGAAAAAAAGGTTTAAGTTTTGAAAGAATGATAAAGATTGGACATCATACTAG
>NC_051414.1:12023673-12024966 GCF_015228065.2 Penaeus monodon
ACCCGTGCATCTGCCGAGTATCGCGTCACGGTGTAATTCGAAATTTACGGTTATGACCGTGAAGCACCCTGAGAGTGTAATTTTGTGGGCTGCATTCAGTGGATATAAGGGCAGGGGAGGACTGCACTTCCTCTCCAAGAATGTAATTGTGAAGGAAAATTATTATATCAGTGTATCAGTAAATAATTTGTATACATTTTGGGACATTTTGTGATATTGTTATGCATGATGATAAAATTCCAAGGCAGTTGCAACTCTTCTCAGTGATAATTCCCCTGAACTGAACATGGAAAACAAGGTTCAAGAGGCAAGACCCAACAATATCAACGACCTAAATGAGGCACTGAAGGAGCTGTGGTGTAACACGGGCCTCACTTGCTTTAACAACCTCGTTGAATCCATGCCCAAACGACTGCAGGTGTTTTTAAGTACATGGGGAACATGACAAAGTATCGACTGGAGAAAAATATCAACAATGAAACTTATGAATGTGAATTGATTTCTGTCATTATCTATGTAATTTTTTTTTTTTTTTGATGGCGCTGCACAAACAGTTTCTATACCTTTTCCGAACAAGGATATGGTCTATTTGAAATTTACTAGCATCTCCTGTCTTTTTCCATGTGTATCTACGTCTTTTTCAATTCTCATGTTCCTCTGCTGACAGAACTCAACAAGCCTTTCTCCTCAACTCATTTCTGGTACCATGGTCGAATGGTCCTACTTCCATTCCACCCTTTCTTCCTCCAATGACGCTGTTCCTCCCATTATTATCAAATAATCAATTCCCTTTTCTGGCTCAAATTAAATCATTCAGTTGTTCATATATCTCCTCAATTTCTGTATCCTCATGCTCTTATGTTGGCATGTATACCTGTATAATTGCCAAATCTACAGGTTCAGCCTGCACTCTTACCAAGATCAGTCTTTCGCTGTGCAGTACAATCTTTGTCACTTGCTTTGATGTTTTTTCTATCTAACGTAATTGTTACTTCTACTTGTCCTTGTACTAATGCTGTGTTAATCATCTTTGTTCCATCACTAACGATATCCTTGCTCTCTTTCCATTGCACTTCACTAAGCTAAAAATGCTTAATCCATTTTGTTAATTTTTCTTTTAATGTTTTCGAACTTTCCTTTCCTTTACATTATTTTTACATTCCATGTTCCGATTCTCATGCTTTTTATTTGGTTGTTGGTCATGTGCAGAGCCAATACTGTCTGCACTCTTCGATGAGAACAATTCATTTAACTCCGATTCTGAGATTCTTAGCACCCCCTTCCACACGGGTC
>NC_051414.1:12025171-12025754 GCF_015228065.2 Penaeus monodon
GGTCAGAGTTATGGGAGAAGAATCAGATCTATGCACAATAGGTAGAAGAATTCGACAAGGCTCCTCTGATATTTTCAACCTATACAGAGGATGTTGGCAGATTACATGACATCAATGAGGAAGTGAATGTTGGAGGAGAATTATTAAAAAGATGTAAGGTTTACAGATGGCCAAGGCATAGTTGCTGAAACTGAGGACGGATTATAGATAATAATGAGTAGAGTAAATAAGATATCACAAAAATATGGAATGAAGATCAATGTAAAGAAGGCAAAGATTATAGTTATATCGAGACATGATGGTAGAGTTGTGAATATCACTCTAAATACCAAAAGAATAGAACAACTTGTAAATTTTATTATTTGGGATCATGAATAACTGATGATGGGAAATGTGATATAGAAATTAGAGCAAAAATTGCAAAGGCAGCTTTTAGTAGAAAGCAGTGTGTCCTGTCCATCTTTCACCCTAATACCCTATGTAGCTGCTGTTAGCAACATCGGCATGGCGTAGTTGCTGGCATCAGCATCACGTGTATAACATCTGTAGCCGCTGTCATCAGAGTCGGACTGCCCTGCAAGTC
>NC_051414.1:12027013-12027217 GCF_015228065.2 Penaeus monodon
TATCCATCCTTAATACATTTCTACTATTACTTCCTCCATTTGGTTATGTTAGCTGTCTTACTTTATTATACAACAGCTTTGATCAACCTGCAATCTAACTGAAATTTTACATATTTCCTCTCTTTTATTCTCCTTGATCCTTTCAGTACTTTACTCTGGACTCTTTCAGTTATTTTCTCCATATTTCTAAGTCACATTAATTAT
>NC_051414.1:12027313-12027947 GCF_015228065.2 Penaeus monodon
ACTATACTAAACGCCGGAGAAAAAAAACACGGAAAATGCGTGAAAATATTCACTTGCTGTTCCCACATTAGAAAAGTAAGAGGAGCTAGTAATGCCTTATCAGCTTCCTGTCTGCCACCCGTGTTCACCGCTCACTGTATTTGGCGGGGTTTTTTAAGTGGTATAGAGAAAGTTTCCACTTCTTTGGCAAGTTTGAAGTCAGATAATTTCACTCAGTGGATTGGAAGACGATACAAATATGTGCTTTGTCTCTGCTAGAGATAGGTAAGTCGGTGATTACTGTGGCCAGAGATATATGGGTGTGAAGAGAGGGTATTTATCAGCTGAGTGGGCGGCGATATAACTGTCAGCCAGGACGGTACCACAGAGAAGGGTGGGATCTGCGTGCCCAGAAGATATCACAAGGACTGATAAGATGCTGAAACAAGAAGTGATGTTAGATCCTGGCATAACCGCTGTTCCACGCAAAAATAAGCACCCTTAGCTTCTCCATATCGTCGTAATCATTCGCCATCGCCTGCAGAGGACTGGATCTACCAGTCGCCGTGCTGCTAAGAAGCCAATGGTCACAGAAGCAGTGAAGAAAAAAAGGTTTAAGTTTTGAAAGAATGATAAAGATTGGACATCATACTAG
>NC_051414.1:12028006-12029294 GCF_015228065.2 Penaeus monodon
ACCCGTGCATCTGCCGAGTATCGCGTCACGGTGTAAATTCGAAATTTACGGTTATGACCGTGAAGCACCCTGAGAGTGTAATTTTGTGGGCTGCATTCAGTGGATATAAGGGCAGGGGAGGACTGCACTTCCTCTCCAAGAATGTAATTGTGAAGGAAAATTATTATATCAGTGTATCAGTAAATAATTTGTATACATTTTGGGACAATTTTTTGATATTGTTATGCATGATGATAAAATTCCAAGGCAGTTGCAACTCTTCTCAGTGATAATTCCCCTGAACTGAACATGGAAAACAAGGTTCAAGAGGCAAGACCCAACAATATCAACGACCTAATGAGGCACTGAAGGAGCTGTGGTGTAAACACGGGCCTCACTTGCTTTAACAACCTCGTGAATCCATGCCCAAACGACTGCAGGTGTTTTTAAGTACATGGGGAACATGACAAAGTATCGACTGGAGAAAAATATCAACAATGAAACTTATGAATGTGAATTGATTCTGTCATTATCTATGTAATTTTTTTTTTTGATGGCGCTGCACAAACAGTTTCTATACCTTTTCCGAACAAGGATATGGTCTATTTGAAATTTACTAGCATCTCCTGTCTTTTTCCATGTGTATCTACGTCTTTTTCAATTCTCATGTTCCTCTGCTGACAGAACTCAACAAGCCTTTCTCCTCAACTCATTTCTGGTACCATGGTCGAATGGTCCTACTTCCATTCCACCCTTTCTTCCTCCAATGACGCTGTTCCTCCCATTATTATCAAATAATCAATTCCCTTTTCTGGCTCAAATTAAATCATTCAGTTGTTCATATATCTCCTCAATTTCTTATCCTCATGCTCTTATGTTGGCATATATACCTGTATAATTACCAAATCTACAGGTTCAGCCTGCACTCTTACCAAGATCAGTCTTTCGCTGTGCAGTACAATCTTTGTCACTTGCTTTGATGTTTTTTCTATCTAACGTAATTGTTACTTCTACTTGTCCTTGTACTAATGCTGTGTTAATCATCTTTGTTCCATCACTAACGATATCCTTGCTCTCTTTCCAATGCACTTCAATAAGCTAAAAATGCTTAATCCATTTTGTTAATTTTTCTTTTAATGTTTTCGAACTTTCCTTTCCTTTACATTATTTTTACATTCCATGTTCCGATTCTCATGCTTTTTATTTGGTTGTTGGTCATGTGCAGAGCCAATACTGTCTGCACTCTTCGATGAGAACAATTCATTTAACTCCGATTCTGAGATTCTTAGCACCCCCTTCCACACGGGTC
>NC_051414.1:12029498-12030081 GCF_015228065.2 Penaeus monodon
GGTCAGAGTTATGGGAGAAGAATCAGATCTATGCACAATAGGTAGAAGAATTCGACAGGCTCCTCTGATATTTTCAACCTATACAGAGGATGTTGGCAGATTACATGACATCAATGAGGAAGTGAATGTTGGAGGAGAATTATTAAAAAGATGTAAGGTTTACAGATGGCCAAGGCATAGTTGCTGAAACTGAGGACGGATTATAGATAATAATGAGTAGAGTAAATAAGATATCACAAAAATATGGAATGAAGATCAATGTAAAGAAGGCAAAGATTATAGTTATATCGAGACATGATGGTAGAGTTGTGAATATCACTCTAAATACCAAAAGAATAGAACAACTTGTAAATTTTATTATTTGGGATCATGAATAACTGATGATGGGAAATGTGATATAGAAATTAGAGCAAAAATTGCAAAGCAGCTTTTAGTAGAAAGCAGTGTGTCCTGTCCATCTTTCACCCTAATACCTATGTAGCTGCTGTTAGCAACATCGGCATGGCGTAGCTGCTGGCATCAGCATCACGTGTATAACATCTGTAGCCGCTGTCATCAGAGTCGGACTGCCCTGCAAGTCCGT
>NC_051414.1:12039716-12040398 GCF_015228065.2 Penaeus monodon
ATAGCAGGTTGCCACACTTTCAATCGAAGCCACACTAAATAGCCTTTTGCCCCGGGGTGATCCCTTTTGATCTTTAGGCTCTTACACCGATCATATATTTAGGTATGGAGAGTTTTGGGGGTTTAAATTCTTTGTAGACGCGGGATTCATGCACAGGCCTAGCAATAAAACGGGAAACATAGAACAAAATTTTTCCCACCCTTCAAGCAAAGGTATGTTAGCCCTCCCGCAACCTATGCGTTGGTGATATAGCCCTCATTTCTGATCCCCACCTACAAGGGGAATTGGGGCATTTGGGGAAGGTCTCCAGGTATCCTGGGCTGATGGCTTGTTAGACAAGTTTTTTACATATACTCTGGGATCAAAACCCGGGCCCTTTGAAAACTCCCTTTGGGAATGGATGTCGATTCTGCTCGGATTAGAAAAAACGCTACTTAGCAACACGGTATCGTGATTTGTTTGACACAATGTGGGGGTGCCCGTTTATAATTCGGCAGGGCATGCTGCTGGCATCAGTTACATGAAACACTGTAGCCCGTCACAAGTCGGTATGGCGTGGTTGGGGGCTCCATCTCTAGGGCTTGGGCTGATAGTTCCCCATGGGTTTCGATGGGGAAAAGCCATAGTCGTGATATTTTTGGGGATATATTCTAAATTCCCCCCCCCCCCCCCTTTCCTGGTT
>NC_051414.1:12040553-12040710 GCF_015228065.2 Penaeus monodon
GTGTCCCCCATGTTATTGTTGGTTTTTTAAGCAACAGGATATAAGGACATTATTATGATCAAAAAAATGCATTCTTTCGTAGTTGAAATTTATGTACTGTAAACCGAAGAAAACCTAAATTGAATTAAAACGTGACTATGATTATTATTGAAAGACC
>NC_051414.1:12040821-12041167 GCF_015228065.2 Penaeus monodon
TTTCCCCTATTGCTAAAAAGAGGGGGACCCTTCCAACTCTTTCGTTGGATAACCAATCCTTGATATTAGGCCCAAACAGTTAAATGCTTTTAATTCCAAATTCCATGGACGTTACATGCGCAGGGGGACCCCAAAAAAAATCTTGAAAAATTTTTTTGTCCCAGTTCAACCGTGACGAGATAGATTTCCCTGGACCTCACTTTTTTTGTTAAAACATTTTAATGTTAGGGTTGCTGAATATATATATTTTCGAGTAGTATTATGACCAAAAAAAAAACGAAAAATCCAATCCCCAAAAATTAGCAGCGGGAAAATTGTAAGTTTTTAAAAGATATTTGTAAAAGGT
>NC_051414.1:12042665-12043117 GCF_015228065.2 Penaeus monodon
TTTATTGAGCGGTAAATTTCATTCATCCGTGCAGCAAATGGAGGGTTTTGGGGTCCCGTCAAAGGAAGGGTCTCCATAAACATAATTGTATGCCCTGCCTCCCTTGGGTAATTTTGCATGTCCTGGTGCGTCCTCATCTTTCCGGTTTTTTCTACTTCAACCCCTGCCTGCGTGGACCGTCCCCGAAGAGCCCCTTGCCGGAAGCCTTGGAATATTTGGTACAGCAGGGCCCCCGGTACGAAACGACCCGGGTCGGGGACTACCTTTCATTTGATGCTGCCAAACCCTTTGGGGACTGGGGTCATTTTGTTGTTCCCCCGCTGGGCCTGGCCCCGTACGTCCCCGCGCAAGGCTAAAGGGGATTTTCCCGGGCGATTTGGAACACCCGGCTTCACGGGGTTCCTAGACTAAGGGCCTCTGCACGACCGTGGGCCATCAACGGCAGTTTTCTT
>NC_051414.1:12043146-12043982 GCF_015228065.2 Penaeus monodon
GCCCAAAACAGTACCCGGGCCCAAAACCCCCTAAATAAATAGGGTTGGGTCAGGTAGGGGATAAGCCCTAAAAAAAAAAACTGCCATATGTATATTTTTTTTATATTTTATTAAATCTCAAATAAACAAAAAGATCAGTAAATCTTTATGTTTTTCTAAATCCTTTGTGTTTTGAGATATGAAATGCATGCTTGCGTTGACTTTTATGTAATACTGTATTTGTAATATGTTAGAATAAAAAAGTCAAAAGAATGTTTTTTTTTTTGCTTTGGCCAAAAATGAACAAAATAATTCAGAAATTTTTGGCATCTTTCAATTTAGTGAAATTCTTTTAAACTCTTATATTCGAAATTGAACGGGGCAAAATCCCGAGACGACGGTGGCCCACCTTATGCAAAAAAACACTGTCATACATAACAGCAAAGTTTTAAAAATCATATCGGGGTCTGACATTGCCAAAGCGAACTTTTGCAGTAACATGTAATCACCTGTTTGTGAATTTCAGGCCCCAGAGCACCGGGGCGGCCGTAGTAATATGATCAATGAGCTTTAACGGGGCATAACTGCACGATTTCAGTTTTAATTCCTTTTGTAATATCATCAACAAGCGGCGTTATGTAGCATATGAAATTTTTATAATCAATGAACCCCCTCGTAACAGTTTAGAAAAGATAGGAAAGCACTGTAAAAAGTTTCTTTTTGCTGCCGGGGATTTGTACCCTCCCTTGTTTTTAGAAACCCAAGCCAAAAATTTATTATTGAATGGTCATATGATTGTGCATAAATATTACAGTGTAATGGCACGTGTTTAAAACTTTTTATCTTTATATATTTAT
>NC_051414.1:12044811-12044982 GCF_015228065.2 Penaeus monodon
ACATGTTACAAAAAAACACACACAAAAATATTATGTCTCGCGCGCGCGCCGTACCCAACACACATCGGATTCATTGTATTTCCAATTTAATCAAAGTAAGTAGATAAAAAACTACATAAGTTAACCAAACCATAAAAAAAAAAATTTTGAATCGAGGAAATTTAGTTAGAG
>NC_051414.1:12045235-12045413 GCF_015228065.2 Penaeus monodon
ATAGGCACGTATCCTTTTCAGACACTTAAAATGATCAAACAATACTGATTACCAAAACAAAAAAGGTCGGGGTTTGTCATTTTAACAAACGTGCTTAAAAAAAAATCATAAATTCTCAGTGAAAATCAAAACAAACGAATTACTATCTGGTATCCCATCCCTCCACAAAGTTTATTTA
>NC_051414.1:12045564-12045660 GCF_015228065.2 Penaeus monodon
TCCCTCTAACCCCCAAACGTACCAATTGAAATTTATATTCCTTTGTAAATAAATTACATCCTTTAAGTTTCGTTGATCATTGTTCACTAATTTTTA
>NC_051414.1:12046594-12047004 GCF_015228065.2 Penaeus monodon
TTCTCCTCTCTCTTTTTTGTTATATATAAAAATATTTTTAAAATATTTTTAAAATTTTATAAAATTTTTATACATAATTTTATAAAATGTATATATATTATTTTAAATATGTAAAACATTATACTATACTTTTTGTAATACGTCTTTGTCAGATAACCCCAAACGGGCGGTACCGAATCTCACGATAGTGTTAAACCGCAGGGCAGTTTTTTATTTGTATCCATTTTCCGATATTTGGAGGTCCCCCGTTTAGTGTTAAGTGCCCGCGTCGACAAACGTGAGTTACAATTTTGTAACCCTGTAATTAAAACTATATTATAATATACATGATGTTGTTCAAGTTTTCTTTTCACCTAAAATTTGTGTGAAGTAACTCTGATTTTATACCTTACATAAAATGTGGTTTTGTG
>NC_051414.1:12047388-12047452 GCF_015228065.2 Penaeus monodon
TTATCCAAGCTTTCCTCGAATTTTTTTAAAAAAAGGCACATATCTACGGGTGAAAAACAATTAC
>NC_051414.1:12048396-12048609 GCF_015228065.2 Penaeus monodon
CACACACACACATTTTATGTGAAGGGTATAAAATCAGAGTTACTTCACATAGAATTGTATAGGTGTAAGAAACACTTTGAACAACATCTATGATATATTATAATATCAGATTACTTACATGTGTACAAATTGTAACTCACGTTTGTCGACGCGGGCACTCTAAGCACTGAACTGGGGACCTCCTAATATCTGGAAATGGATACGAATGACCAA
>NC_051414.1:12048664-12048728 GCF_015228065.2 Penaeus monodon
TCATCTGACAAGCAGACGTATTACAAAAGATGATATATGTATATATGTGTTACATACTTCTACA
>NC_051414.1:12051623-12052388 GCF_015228065.2 Penaeus monodon
ATATATATATATATAAAGATAAAAAGTTATGTAACACTGTGCCAGTTACACTGTAATATATTATGCACAATCATATGACTCATTCAATAATAAATTCTTGGCTTGGGATGCTGAAACAATGGACGGTATCAAATGCCGGGCAGCCAAAAGAAACATTTATCAGTGCATATCCTCATCATTTCTATACTGTTACGATCAGGGTTCATTGCATTATAATAATTTCATATAGCTACATAACGCCGCTTGATTAGATGATATATACAAAAGGAATTAAAACTGCAATCGTGCAGTTATGTCCGTTAAAGCCTGCATTGATCATGATTACTACTGGCCGACCGGCTTGCTCTGGGGCGCTGTAACATTCACATAACAGGTGATTTACATGAATTACTGCAAAAGCTTCGCATTGGCAATGTCAGATCCCGTATATGATTGTTAAACGTTGCTGTTATGTATGACAAGTGTTTTTTATTGCATATAGGTTGGCACGCGTCAGTCTCTGGGATGTTGTCACAGTTCAAGTTCGAATATAAGAGTATATAAGCAATTTCACTATAATTGTAAAGATGCCTAAATTCTGAATTATTTTGTTGCATTTTTTGGCCAAAGCAAAAGGTAAACATTCTTTTGACTTTATTTATTCTAACATACTTACAAATACTAGTATTACATACAAGTCTAACAGCAAGCATGCATATTCATATCTCAAAACACAAAGGATATTAGAACAAACATAAAGATTTTACTGATCTTTTTGTTTATTTG
>NC_051414.1:12052537-12053026 GCF_015228065.2 Penaeus monodon
AAGAACAACTGCACGTTGATGGCCCACGTGTCGATGCAGATGGCCTTCAGTCTATGGTACACCTCGTGAAGCCTGGTGTTGCCGAACTCGTCCAGGAAAATCGCCTTAGCCTTGCGCGTGGACGTACAGGCCATGGCCAGGCGGGGGAACAACAAAATGACCACCAGTGCCCACAGGTTGGTCAGCGACTACAAATGCAGGTAGTCTACCGAGCCGGGCTCGGTTGTCGTATCCGGCGGCCTTGCTGTACTGCAGACATACTTCCAAGTGCTTCTCGGGCATGGGCTCCTTCGAGGACCGGTCCACGCAGTGCATGGGTTGAAGTAGAAGAAACCGGACAAGATGAGGATCGCGACCAGGACATGCGAAATTACCACAAGGGAGTGCAGGAGCACTACAATTATGTTTAGTGGAGACCCTTTGCCTGATATGACGGACCAAACCGATCCCATTTGCTGCACGGACTGAATGAAATTCTGTACACGGCTC
>NC_051414.1:12054486-12054860 GCF_015228065.2 Penaeus monodon
ACCATTTATCACAAATCATCTTTTAAAATTCATTACAATTATCCACCGTCTGCATAATTTTTCAGGTATTGGATTTACGTTTTTTTTCCTGGTCATACATACTACTCAGAAAATATATATATTCAGCAACCCTAACGATTATATATGTTTTAACAAAACAGTGAGGTCCAGGCAACTCTATCTCGTCACTGGTCTGAACTCGGTGACAATAAATTCTTCAAGATTTATTTGGATCCCACTGCTGCATGTAACAGTCACATGGAATTTGGAATTAAATGCATTTAACTGTTTGAGAGCAGCATAATATCACAGGTCATGTGGTTATCCATCACGAAATGAGTTGGAATGTGTACCCACTCTTTTGAGCAATAGGG
>NC_051414.1:12055338-12055867 GCF_015228065.2 Penaeus monodon
TAATTCAGCACATATATCAACAACAAGTATCACGACTATGGCATTATCCTTATCGAAACCCATGGGGAAACTATCAGCCCAAGCCCTAGAGATGCTGATGCCCGCAACCACGCCATACCGACTCTGATGACAGTGGCTACAGATGTTATACATGTGATACTGATGCCAGCAGCTATGCCATGCCGATATTGATAACAGCGGGTACACTCCCCACTTTGTGTCAAACAAATCACCGAGTACTGCGTGTTGCTAAGTAGCAGTTTGGTCTAAATCCTGAGCAGAATCGACATCCATTCCCAGAAGGCATAGCTTTACAATGGGCCGGGTTAGATCCCCAGAGCTAGTATGTAGACGAACTTGTCTAACTAAGCCATCAGAGCCCAGGAATACCTGGATGACTCTCCAAGATGCCCCCAATTCCTTCGTAGGTGGGGATCAGAAATGAGGACTATATCACCAACGCATAGGTTGCGGGAGGCTCAATCATACGCTGTTGCATCTGAAGGGTGTGGAAATATTCTGTTCTATG
>NC_051414.1:12055907-12057102 GCF_015228065.2 Penaeus monodon
CGTCTACAAAGAATTTAACCCTGAGAAACGTCATCCATACCTGAAATATATGATCTGGTGTAAGAGCCTAAAGGATCAAAGGCATCACCCGGTGCAACAGGCTATGAGTGTGGCTTCGACTTTGAACAGTGTGTGTAACCTGCTATCATCGATCCTTTGCATACCAATAATAGAGGCTAAGATTTTCCTTATAGACCTAATTTGTCGTTCCCATACACCACCCTCGTGGGAGGCCATGGGAGGATGGAAAACCCACTCAGTGGTCTCTCCTGTGTAATGCTTTGCATATCTTATTATCTGTAGCCCAGCTGTGTGTTTTGCATGGATGTACTTGTTGACTCTCATTATGAATCGCATGAGGTTATTGATGAATTCGTCTGTATCAAAGGGAATGCAGGTAAAGACGCATCCAAAACACTTTACAGTTCTTCTCATGTATGCCACGTTAAATAGCCCAAAGCAGTCTACTCCAGTGTGGGTAAAGGCTGGACTATTAGCTGATGTTCTTTCCTAAGGCAATTCACCCTGTCATTGTGTTAGTGGTTTGCTATTAACCTGGTGACAAGTGAAGCAGTTCCTCAGGATGCGATCAATGAAAGGTTGACCTGCCACTATCTAGTAATGTTTCCTCACATTAGCCAAGGTATGTTCCCCTTTTGAGTGTCTTGCAAGAAAGTGTGTATGTCATGGACAGTTAGGGCTGATACAGGGTGATCTTTAGGAAGGAGGATGGGTCTTGCACTATAATCACTATATCACTCACTCTATACATCCAACTCGGATCACACCTGTTGAACCCTTTGTACATACTTGATAATAGCTGTTCGTGCTGACTACAATTCCGTTACTTTGAGTTGGGATTTTTCCAGTCCAGGGCGACCTTCCATTATCCATGGCGAGAGTCAATGCAGCCAAGCTACCGCTCTTTGTAGAGTGTACCAAGATGAGTACCATGCTAGGAGCTTGTTAACCCCATTGGGTCTTTCTCTTTTAACATCATGACTGTGCACTCCCTATTTACTTCTGGATCCTCACCTAGGTCATCATTGTCACTTGGTACAGGTGACCAGGAGTCCTCGGGCAGCTCTAAAGAGCTGGAGCCATTTTTCCACCTATTCATTACATATCCCTTTTGTGTTAGGGCCTCGCATCTAGATTTTTTTTTTTTAATTAAAAAAGGGGTTTTTAATTTTGG
>NC_051414.1:12057202-12057377 GCF_015228065.2 Penaeus monodon
TGGGGGAAAACCAAGGGGTCGGGGCTTTCCCCTGACGAACCCCGGGCCACCCGTTTTCTCCCTGGAGACCCCTGGGGGGATTCCCTTGGGGGGGGTTGGTTTGGGAAGAGAAGGGGGGGGGATCCCCCGGGGCCTTTGCCGGGGGGGCCCCCCCCGCGGCGTTAGCCCTTGATGA
>NC_051414.1:12077750-12080524 GCF_015228065.2 Penaeus monodon
TCAGGACAAAGTTAGGATTGTCTGGAAATGGTCGACTAGATTTGACGAAAAAGGGAGCTATAATTTTTGGTGCTTTTGTGGAAGAAGTACCAAAGAATAAACTTCAATGCCCTTTGTTGGAGAAGGCAATGAAGTGGTTCTGGGAAATAGATGAGGGTGAAGACCCAGATAAGAGAGGACAGTCGGTGGAAGACCAATAGCTTATAAATATGTGGAAAAGAGAAGGGAACAGAATTAGAAACCAACACCAATATCCGATACCCTTCAGGGAAAGGGACCTTTCTATGCTGGACAACTTATCAATGGCTCTCAGAAGATTAGCAGGACTGAAGGCCAGGTTGATCCATGATAAAAATCTTATTAGACGTTATGTCAGGGAGATGGAAGAACTGGTAGAAAAGGGATATGCTGAAAAGGTTTAGAGAAGAGAGTTCATCCTGGGAAAACATGGTATCTCCCACATCATCCAGTGTTTAACCCAAATAAGCCTGAGAAGACACGTGTTGTCTTTGACTGTGCCACTAAATTCAATGGGGTTACTCTAGACAACCAAATTATGCAGGGATTATAGGAATCATCATTCGTTTCAAGGAAGGGAGGGTGGCACTGTCTGCAGACAATGAAGCCATGTTTCATCAAGTTTCGGTATATCCAAAGGATCATGATGTCTTAAGGTTCCTTTGGTGGCCGCAGGGTGACTTTGCAAGGCTACCTATCGCATACCGGATCACCAGGCATCTTTTCAGCGGAATATGGAGCACCGTACGTGCTGCCTTTGCGTTTCTCAAAACCTTGGAGGAAGGTGGGGCAAGGTCCAATAATGCTAAACGGTGTTTCTATGTTGATGATCTTCTGCTATCTACTGAATCTGAGAATGAGGCCAAACTCCATGTTCAAGAATTACAAGAAAATTTGAAGAATGGAGGTTTTCATTTAACAAAACGGATGTCAAATTATAAGAATGAGGTAGCTGGAGTAGCACAGCAAGAAAGAAGTCCTGGTGTTAAGAATATCGATCTGGCAAAAGATGAAATACCTATGGATAGAGTATTAGGGGTGCTATGGAACCTGGAAGATGACAATTTAAAAATATTGGTGACTCCCGACAAACCACTAACCAAGAGAGGCATCTTGAGTACCATGAGCTCTGTGCTTGACCCATTGGGATTCATAGCTCATTTTACTGTTAGGGAAGATGATTTTTCAAGATAAAGCATGCAGGAAAGAAGGATGGGATGAACGACTCTCATAGGAAAATGTTAAAAGATAGACCTTGTGGCCAGAGGAACTTGAAGATATGAAGTTCTACATGGATCATTGCGTACTTCCTCTCCGATTTGGATGACAGTGGATTCATACAATGCAGCTTTGTCATGGCACGCACTAGACTAGCCCCCATCAAAACTACCTCCATCCCAGATTACAATTGCGTGCTGCGGTTCTGGCAGCTGGTTCTGATACCAAGATACGAAAGGAAATCTTCCTGGAGGCATGATTGTTCTGCAATACTTCAGGAACACGTCAAAACATTCCATACCTTTGTAGCCAACAGGTTGGGAATCATCATAGAATATCATCCCCTCAGCAATGGCGGGATGTGAGCTCTAAAAACAATATAGCTGATGATGCCATCAGAGGTCTATCCACACAAAGACTATTAATGAATAGGTGGAAAAATGGCTCCAGCTCTTTAGAGCTGCCCGAGGACTCCTGGTCACCTGTACCAAGTGACAATGATGACCTAGGTGAGGATCCAGAAGTAAATAGGGAGTGCACAGTCATGATGTTAAAAGAGAAAGAACCCAATGGGGTTAACAAGCTCCTAGCATGGTACTCATCTTGGTACACTCTACAAAGAGCGGTAGCTTGGCTCCATTGACTCTCGCCATGGATAATGGAAGGTCGCCCTGGACTGGAAAAATCCCAACTCAAAGTAACGGAATTGTAGTCAGCACGAACAGCTATTATCAAGTATGTACAAAGGGTTCAACAGGTGTGATCCGAGTTGGATGTATAGAGTGAGTGAATATAGTGATTGTAGTGCAAAACCCATCCTCCTTCCTAAAGCTCACCCTGTATCAGCCCTAACTGTCCAAGACATACACACTTTCTTGCAAGACACTCAAAAGGGGAACATACCTTGGCTAATGTGAGGAAACATTACTAGATAGTGGCAGGTCAACCTTTCATTGATCGCATCCTGAGGAACTGCTTCACTTGTCACCAGGTTAATAGCAAACCACTAACACAGTGACAGGGTGAATTGCCTTTGGAAAGAATATCAGCTAATAGTCCACCTTTCACCCACATTGGAGTAGACTGCTTTGGGCCATTTAATGTGACATACATGAGAAGAATTGTAAAGTGTTTTAAATGTGTCTTTACCTGCATTCCCTTGATACAGACGAATTCATCAATAACCTCATGCGATTCATAATGAGAGTCAACAAGTACATCCATGCAAAACACACAGCTGGGCTACAGATAATAAGATATGCAAAGCATTACACAGGAGAGACACTGAGTGGGTTTTCCACCCTCCCATAGCCTCCCACATGGGTGGCGTATGGAAACGGCAAATTCGGTCTATAAGGAAAATCTTAGCCTCTATTATTGGTATGCAAATGATAGCAGGTTGCACACACTGTTCGAAGTCGAAGCCACACTCAATAGCCTGTTGCACCGGGTGATGCCTTTGATCCTTTAGGCTCTTACACCAGATCATATATTTCAGGTATGGATGACGTTTCTCAGGGTTAAATTCTTTGTAGACG
>NC_051414.1:12080564-12081095 GCF_015228065.2 Penaeus monodon
CATAGAACAGAATATTTCCACACCCTTCAGATGCAACAGCGTATGATTGAGCCCTCCCGCAACCTATGCGTTGGTGATATAGTCCTCATTTCTGATCCCCACCTACGAAGGAATTGGTGGCATCTTGGAAGAGTCATCCAGGTATTCCTGGGCTCTGATGGCTTAGTTAGACAAGTTCGTCTACATACTAGCTCTGGGGATCTAACCCGGCCCATTGTAAAGCTATGCCTTCTGGGAATGGATGTCGATTCTGCTCAGGATTTAGACCAAACTGCTACTTAGCAACACGCAGTACTCGGTGATTTGTTTGACACAATGTGGGGAGTGTACCCGCTGTTATCAATATCGGCATGGCATAGCTGCTGGCATCAGTATCACATGTATAACATCTGTAGCCACTGTCATCAGAGTCGGTATGGCGTGGTTGCGGGCATCAGCATCTCTAGGGCTTGGGCTGATAGTTTCCCCATGGGTTTCGATAAGGATAATGCCATAGTCGTGATACTTGTTGTTGATATATGTGCTGAATTA
>NC_051414.1:12081560-12081934 GCF_015228065.2 Penaeus monodon
CCCTATTGCTCAAAAGAGTGGGTACACATTCCAACTCATTTCGTGATGGATAACCACATGACCTGTGATATTATGCTGCTCTCAAACAGTTAAATGCATTTAATTCCAAATTCCATGTGACTGTTACATGCAGCAGTGGGATCCAAATAAATCTTGAAGAATTTATTGTCACCGAGTTCAGACCAGTGACGAGATAGAGTTGCCTGGACCTCACTGTTTTGTTAAAACATATATAATCGTTAGGGTTGCTGAATATATATATTTTCTGAGTAGTATGTATGACCAGGAAAAAAAACGTAAATCCAATACCTGAAAAATTATGCAGACGGTGGATAATTGTAATGAATTTTAAAAGATGATTTGTGATAAATGGT
>NC_051414.1:12083529-12084017 GCF_015228065.2 Penaeus monodon
GAGCCGTGTACAGAATTTCATTCAGTCCGTGCAGCAAATGGGATCGGTTTGGTCCGTCATATCAGGCAAAGGGTCTCCACTAAACATAATTGTAGTGCTCCTGCACTCCCTTGTGGTAATTTCGCATGTCCTGGTCGCGATCCTCATCTTGTCCGGTTTCTTCTACTTCAACCCATGCACTGCGTGGACCGGTCCTCGAAGGAGCCCATGCCCGAGAAGCACTTGGAAGTATGTCTGCAGTACAGCAAGGCCGCCGGATACGACAACGAGCCCGGCTCGGTAGACTACCTGCATTTGTAGTCGCTGACCAACCTGTGGGCACTGGTGGTCATTTTGTTGTTCCCCCGCCTGGCCATGGCCTGTACGTCCACGCGCAAGGCTAAGGCGATTTTCCTGGACGAGTTCGGCAACACCAGGCTTCACGAGGTGTACCATAGACTGAAGGCCATCTGCATCGACACGTGGGCCATCAACGTGCAGTTGTTCTT
>NC_051414.1:12084166-12084915 GCF_015228065.2 Penaeus monodon
CAAATAAACAAAAAGATCAGTAAAATCTTTATGTTTGTTCTAATATCCTTTGTGTTTTGAGATATGAATATGCATGCTTGCTGTTAGACTTGTATGTAATACTAGTATTTGTAAGTATGTTAGAATAAATAAAGTCAAAAGAATGTTTACCTTTTGCTTTGACCAAAAAATGCAACAAAATAATTCAGAATTTAGGCATCTTTACAATTATAGTGAAATTGCTTATATACTCTTATATTCGAACTTGAACTGTGACAACATCCCAGAGACTGACGCGTGCCAACCTATATGCAATAAAAACACTTGTCATACATAACAGCAACGTTTAACAATCATATACGGGATCTGACATTGCCAATGCGAAGCTTTTGCAGTAATTCATGTAAATCACCTGTTATGTGAATGTTACAGCGCCCCAGAGCAAGCCGGTCGGCCAGTAGTAATCATGATCAATGCAGGCTTTAACGGACATAACTGCACGATTGCAGTTTTAATTCCTTTTGTATATATCATCTAATCAAGCGGCGTTATGTAGCTATATGAAATTATTATAATGCAATGAACCCTGATCGTAACAGTTTAGAAATGATGAGGATATGCACTGATAAATGTTTCTTTTTGCTGCCCGGCATTTGATACCGTCCATTGTTTCAGCATCCCAAGCCAAGAATTTATTATTGAATGAGTCATATGATTGTGCATAATATATTACAGTGTAACTGGCACAGTGTTACATAACTTTTTATCTT
>NC_051414.1:12087925-12088139 GCF_015228065.2 Penaeus monodon
TTGGTCATTCGTATCCATTTCCAGATATTAGGAGGTCCCCAGTTCAGTGCTTAGAGTGCCCGCGTCGACAAACGTGAGTTACAATTTGTACACATGTAAGTAATCTGATATTATAATATATCATAGATGTTGTTCAAAGTGTTTCTTACACCTATATAATTCTGTGTGAAGTAACTCTGATTTTATACCCTTCACATAAAAATGTGTGTGTGTG
>NC_051414.1:12088540-12088638 GCF_015228065.2 Penaeus monodon
ATCCAAGCTTTCCTCGAATTTTTTAAAATCAGGCACATTCATCTACGAGGTGAAAAAACATATTACATATATATGATGCATGTATATACGCATACATC
>NC_051414.1:12090121-12091093 GCF_015228065.2 Penaeus monodon
CTGAAGTCGTCAATGCACTGGGGTCCAATAACGCCAATACCTGGTCTCCATGGTTACAATAGAAGCTGGCGTCCAAAAGCCCTCATGTCTTGTCTAACACCAGCTCCAACAGCATTTTTAAAACTCGTATCCAAGGCCTCCAACAAGCTGGTGCCAATGCCTGGTCTTCTGTCCAAGAGCGCCAATGCGTCGGTATCCAATAGCCTGCATGCTTCGACTAATGCCAGTCCCATCTCCATTTTTGGGAATGGTGTCCGAGAACGCTAATGCCTGGTCTTGTGCCAAGGCCAAGTGCTGGCATCCAAGAGTCCAGATACTTCATTTAATGCCAGTCCTATCTTTGTTTTTGAAACTGGCGTCTGAGAACCCGATGCCTGGTCTCCATGGTTACTGTAGAGGTTGGTGCCTGAGAGCCCTTATGCCTCATCTAATGTCAGCTTCATTTCTATCCATGAGGCTGGTGTCCAAGGACACTAATGTGCTGGTGTCTGAGAATGCCAAAGCCTAGTCTCCGTAGTTACCGAGGGCCATCATGCCTCGTATAATGCCAGGCATGGCATTATACGAGGCATACGTTCTCGTCAACGCAGTGTCCGAGAACGCCGACGCCTCCTAACCGGCAGTATAGTCCTCCTCGGTGTCCGAGAACGCCGATGCCTAGTCTCCGGGGTTGCACTAGGTATCGGTGATCGAGAGCGCCAACACCTTCCGATGATATCTGGCTTCTGTGATTTGACTACTGGTGTGAAGCAGGCCTCAAATGTCGACAAGGAGAGGAACCCTCGTTAGGAGATGCGCCAAACTCAATCATTCTCAACTTCCGATATTGTCAATTTAATCTGTAGTTCATCTACTGACTACTTAATAGTATTATTTCACCTTAATTCCTCTATTACTTGATAGTATCCTTTCATCGTACCTCTTGCCGTGGTGAAATGGTACTCCTGTCTTTACATATTCGAATTTCCTATA
>NC_051414.1:12091229-12092600 GCF_015228065.2 Penaeus monodon
ACACCTCTATCCATTCGTTCTTCTACATCTCTTG
Source organism: Penaeus monodon (assembly GCF_015228065.2). Taxonomy (NCBI): domain Eukaryota; kingdom Metazoa; phylum Arthropoda; class Malacostraca; order Decapoda; family Penaeidae; genus Penaeus; species Penaeus monodon. The sequence goes on from NC_051414.1 coordinate 12,091,264, forward strand.
ATTCATGACTTCTCAGCGAAGGATTTTCCGTTTTCCCAGATATTTCCACTCGATATACTTCGCCCGCCATAAAGTGTTTCACTGTAGTCACCTTTTGACTTTATGTTAAAAATGAAACTCACAGTATCGCACTCAATTTACTATATTGGTAAACATGTTGAAACCATGTGGACACAAGACATACATTAACTTCCATTCAAGACTTACATTGGTCTTTTTATCAATATGACATATCACTTGAGATACATATAGGGAAATGCTTTCAATTCAGATCCACCTCATTTCTGTGTCAACTTACACATGTTCTATTATATCAATTTACACTACAATATACTTCACATGGTTTCAAAACATACACGTCAGAAAAATGCTACACCTTGAAATGCCCTAGACATACTGCCCTCTTGTTATTATCTGCCACAGTCTGTGGAGATAGACAAAGCAATATTTGTTTGTCCAGCTGAATTTGACTGTCTGGACTCTGATGATATGTATAAGCAGAGTGGTGATAGTACAGATAGGGTCATGACAATCTCAGATATTATGTAGGATACAAGGCTACATGCAGCTTCAATGTATGTAGAATGTACAGCTACACAGAAAACCATTGGTAGGAGGGGTGTCGAAACATTCATTAATTAACAGAACCTTTATGTTATGAAAGGGTTGGTATTTTGGGGTTCGAAATGGTCTTGTTCTGATTCAAAACGTATCGACATGATCTTATTCTCGAAAACGATGGACTACGACTTGTAATATGAAGACAAGTCACAGGTCTTCTAGGATACAAAACTAATGTGTGATGAGAAAACTCCAACGCTGCGAGATAAGTATGTATGGCGTCAACAAACAACAGGTAGGTAACGACAGCAACCCTCCCCTCCTATTTCCCTTTGCTCGATATTTTGAAGAGAGATGTTTGTTTTAATAGAAATGAACGCCAAAACATTTTCATATATGTTTATTTTTATATCTCATGCAGGTCATGCAGTGTTATCATTTAACAGATTTGAACCAGAAAAGTGATCGCGAGCAAGAGGAGTGTCCGGATCAGCGCAGGGTTGTTTGGGTGGATGCGCGAAAGTAGTGTTGGGGAGGTGATGGACGTCGGTCCTGGCTGATTTACTTGCAGCAGATATGTAGAAATCCTTGAGGAGGTTTTCCTACCAACAGTTAGGGTTATGGGGTTTCTTGAAACGGATCCCTTCTATCTCATTCAGGACAACAACCTCATCAATACCAGCCGCATTGTCCAAGATTGGTTTCGTGAACATCCCGCTTCTGTCATGTCTTCCCAGATATCCGGATCTCAACCCAATTGAAAACGTGCGGGCAGC
>NC_051414.1:12092669-12092907 GCF_015228065.2 Penaeus monodon
ATAGGAAAGTCTATGCTGTGAGGAAGGTGTGCATTGACAGCCAAGTTAGTGGCGTCTATGTCTCGACGCTTGGGGTGTTTTGGTAGTAGGGGGTCGGAACACAAAATGTTGAACAGGAATATATAACCAGTATCTTATTTTCCTTGCTTTGCCTTTAATGAAATATGTCAATAGTCATTAGGTAATATAATAACAATAAACCGTGTGAGTAGTACCTATCTGGCAATACCTAACACAT
>NC_051414.1:12092992-12093158 GCF_015228065.2 Penaeus monodon
TACGCCATTATAAATTACCCGCGAATTTGTAGCCTCTTAATTCGTGATTTACCAATAGTAGTGGAAAATCAGGATACCAACAGTTTCCTAGTGTTAACAACTATATTTCAAAAAGTTTCGTTGTTTGTGTTAGAATGCTTAGCATAATTTTCTAACGATAGTTTTC
>NC_051414.1:12093536-12094495 GCF_015228065.2 Penaeus monodon
GGATAATTTTCTATATAATTTTCTCACTCTGTAGTACACATATAGGTATAAATTATTCTGCTGGAACCCCCTAGACCCCTGAAAATCTTAGCCCCGATATCAAGGGAAAGCATGACGGGTACCAGGGAAATTACGGGCATTTCATAATGTAAGTCACTAGTCCTCCAGGGAACTGCCGACACCCGACCCCGCCCGGGAAAATAAAGAGTCCTCCATATATCCACAGCACCATAGAACACATATCCTACATGCGCCTGTGTGATTCTCTCCTCACGGCAATACAACCTAGGACTTATTGGCAACTATGCCGCTGAGATCGGAGGGTGTTCAGCCAGGTGACCGAGGCGCGGTGCGGCCGGGAGGAGATCCAAGTCACGGAGTGTGAACTCCCTCCACACTCGGCCATCGCAACGGCTATGGATTGTCATCCGCATGTCCCACTCCTGTTATGATCGCTATAGAACACTTGTTTTAAACCCATATAGATCATGGGTTCCTAAAGAGGGGAAAGTCGAGCTATCGGCACCGACTTTCCTCAACAGATGGGGACACAGTCAGTAGATCTATATGGAATAATTTGTGCCGTTTAGTGTCTGATACTGCCATAAGTCCTGACATATCTATATCCTTTCACTCCATCATCCTATACCACTGCCACTCCTCATGCTGTTGGCGTCTCCCCAGAATCTGCACAGGACCCGCCGAGGATAGCGGGTCACCGCCAGCTGGAATTCCCTACACTTCACTCATTATACGTGGCTCACTATATCACACGTTAGTATCCAGCATCTTTGGGGACATTCCAGTACCCTTGTGATTTTCTCATGCTCTACAGGCACCCCCCCCCCACACGTTATACATTTCAGTGACTTATTGATTGTTCGTTGTTATTAGAGATACGTTTCTATTATATTATATTCATATTTTACCCCGCAATTTCCCTACTACCCTAGTAGAGG
>NC_051414.1:12094831-12095557 GCF_015228065.2 Penaeus monodon
AAGTTTTCCTTCGTTTTATTTGTAATTTTGTGATCGGCCAGAAGCAGTGACACTCTAGCTATGCTATATTTGATGCATTAGTCGATAAACTGTAACCCTTACTTACTTATGCTGGTAAGAAAATCCAAGGAAATAAGATCACAAAATAGAGTTTGGTGGTAGTGGGCTATGTTTGGAGTCCAGTCCTTATGGACGATCTTGATGGTTACTTTAACTTGAGATAAGGGCCAAAATACCAAATCGCCTAAACTGTTACCTCAGCATCCATACAACCGAACAACAGCCTCTTGTCTATGTGACCTGGCATCCCCGGGTCTGCCCTCCTTGGAGGCAGTGAGTGAAGGTGAATCAGTGTTGACCCCAAGAACTCATTAGAAGAAAACTGCGTAGGAACTATAACAAGAGATTTTAGATTATCTCTAGTACTAGTGCGGAGTTAACTGTAGATTTCCAGTCCATTTGTAAGTATTTTAACGAAATAAATCTTTAAGTTCTCTTTGCACACATTGTTTCATATAATCCCATTTTGTCATTTCTACCTTACAGGACGGTGAACAAGAAGGGAACCACACCACAGATATACGGGGTGGGATAAACGCAGTGGTAGACGAAACAAAATGAAACTACACTTACACTAGTGACATCACTTGAAGTACATAGACACGAAAAATACAATATCTATTAAAAGAGAAACCTATTAGTCTCCTGGACAATGATGACATATAT
>NC_051414.1:12095600-12095856 GCF_015228065.2 Penaeus monodon
TTAATTCATCGGAAGCTTTTCCAGGATTAGTGATAAATACTAGGGCAGAATGTTGCCATACTGATCTGAAGTTTCAGCGATCAAAAATAGTATTAAATGACCTTTGGTTAAGGTATACAAGAGGACCGCACCGACTAGTAGATATTTTTGAATCATGACGTTGTAGGCAATGAAAAACTGAATTGATTGATATCAATATTAATATGCAAAACACTGATTAAACTACGAAAATGTAGCGCGGTGAATGACGCGCTGC
>NC_051414.1:12096021-12096283 GCF_015228065.2 Penaeus monodon
GGCTTCTCATGTACATGTCATATGTATCAATCTTAACATTTTGCTTATATAAACCTAAGATGGTATTGAAAATGTTTTTTGTGTTTCATAATGACTTTGTTTCGTCAATTAAGGCCTGCGTTTGTTATTATCATCATAATTTTTTTTTTACAATTACTTAATTTCATACTTCGTGCGCGTAAACTAAAGATGGCCAATTTGACAGCCGGTCAGTTTCAAGTATGGCTAACCGGTGTCAAGACTGCGACAGTGACTTTGGTGT
>NC_051414.1:12096456-12096755 GCF_015228065.2 Penaeus monodon
CAAGTGAAACTGAGAAATGGATTCGCTTTTGAAAAGAACATACAATTATACTGAATACCAGATTGCCGAACGGACATGAAGAAAAAAAAAATCAGATGTAACAAATCACGGAAAATAAACAATAGGCGTGTACGATGCCAATTTCAAGGATCAATATTCAGGTATACATGGTTTGATAGAAGTCACATAGACATTAATACGAATTTGTTTTTCGTTAATCTATATTTAAGAAATTATTCTCATGAATTAGTTGCAGACGAACTAGGCTTATCTAAGAAAAACTATATGTGACTGGGTTT
>NC_051414.1:12106416-12109017 GCF_015228065.2 Penaeus monodon
TATTTTTATATATAATTTTATATTATAATTTTATCTATTTAAAATTATATTAAAACCCCTATATAATTTTAATATAATATATTATTATTATTATAAAATATTTATATTATAAACTATATTTATTTATATTTATTAATTAAATTAAATTTTTTTAAAATATTTCTTTATCTATATATTAATTTTACTAATATATATATATTCTTATATATATTAATATTATTTATATATTTTTAATATTACAATTTAATTTTTTAATTATATATATTCTTTTTTGTTCTTTTAATATTTTATATATATATTTTATTTTTTATTATTATATTTTATATAAAATATTCTTTTATATTAACCAATTTTTATTTCTATATAATTTATATATATTTTAAAAATATTTTTTATATATTTATTATTTATATATATATATTTTATATTTAATATATAAATTTATTATATATAATATTTTTTATAATATATATAATATATATATATTATATATTATATATTTATATTATATTAAAAATATTATCTAATATTCTTATTTATTATCTATGTTTTTATATATCTACTTTATATATCTTTTTCATTATATATATATATTTTCCCTTTTTTTTAAATCTATATTTATTATATATAACTATTTTTATATTTATATTATATTAAAAAGATATATATATATATAATTTTATTATTTAAAATAATATATTATATATAATATATATATATACTACCATATTATATACCTATTATTTGTGTTTTAAAATATTTTATATTATTTTATAATAATATATTGTTACCCCCCCTTATTTTAAAAAAGGGGTAAATTTATAATTTAAATAATAAAAGATTATATATATATTATATATTTATATATATTTTATATATTTCATTTTTTATTATATATTTTTAATTATATATATATTATATTTTCAAATTTTTTACATACTTATTTTTTATATATTATTATTATTTTAAATTATTATTATATATATCTATTAATTATACCTTTTTTATTTATTATATTATATATATATATATATATATATTTTTTAAAAACTATTTTATTTTAAATTCATATTTTATCTTATTTATTATTATTTTTATTATATAATATTTAATTTTATATCCATATTTTACATTTCTATATAATATTTATTTTTTTTTTATATTATTTTTATTATTAACTATTTTTTTTTATATCTTATTTTCTTTTTAATTTTTCTTTTTCTATTTTTTTTTTTTAAAAAATTTTTTTATTTCCCCTTAAAATTTTTATTATTTTATTAAATTATATTTATTTTTTTTATTTTTATTTATATTTTTTTTAATTATATTATTTTTTTCCTATTATTTCAATTTTTATATTCTAAATATCTTAAAATTATTTGTTTTATATTCTTTCCCGTTTTTTTATAATTTCTTTTTCTATAATCTTTTTTTTTTTTTTTTTCCCCTTTTTCCATTTTTTTGTTTTATATATTTAAAATTATTTTTTCTTTTTATCTATTTTTTTTTTTTTTTTTTTTATATCTTTCCCTTTTCTTTTTTTTTTTTATTTTTTTGGTTTTTTTTTTTTTTCAAATTTATATTTTTAAATTTTCTTTTTCCAAATTTCTTATTTTTTTCTTAAATTATTTTATATTATTTTTTTTTATTACTTCTTTTTTTAAATTTTTTTTTTTTTTTTTTCCCCTATATTTTTTTTATTTATATATCAATTAATTTATTTTTCTATTCTTTATACCATATTATATATATTATTTGTTCTTTTATTCTTATTTATTATATTATATTTTATAAATAATATATATAATTATTATATATCCATTTAATTTCCTATTATATTATTTTTTAATTTATTATTTTAATATTTTTATCCCCTTTTTACCTTTTTTTTTATTTTTATTATTATTATATTTTTATTTATAATTATATATATTTTTCTTATTTTTAAATTTTTTTTTTCTTTTTTTTATATTTTCTTTTTTTTTTTTTCTCTATGTTTCTTTTTTTATTCTATTTTTTTTTTATCTTTTTTTGTTTTTTTTTTTTTTTTCCCCCATTTTCTTTTTTTCTTTTTCTATATTTATTCTTTTTTTTTTCTCTATTTTTCCTATATTATTTTATTTTCCTTTTAAATATACAAATTTTAATAAATTTTTATTTACTTTACCTCTACCCTTTACTATATTTATATTTTACCTTAATATTTTAATTATTTATTTTATATAATTTTTAATTTATATATTTTATATATTTATTATATATATTTATATTTATATATATTATAAAATTTCTTTTTATATTATATTTTCCCCTTTAAATTATTTTATATCTCTTTATTATATATATATATTACATTATATACCTTATTATACATATATATATATATATTTAATTTATATTTAAAAATTTATTTCTTTTTTTCCCCTATTTTTTCTTTTTTTTTTTTCTTTTTCTTTGTGTTTTCTTTCTTATTTTATTTTATTTTTTTTTTTTTTTTTTTTTTTTTCTTTTCTCGTTTTTTGGGTGTTCCATTTTTTAAAATTTTTTCTATTTTCTTTTTTTTATTCTCTTTTTTTTATTTTCCCTTTTATATATATATTT
>NC_051414.1:12114078-12115280 GCF_015228065.2 Penaeus monodon
AAAGATAGAAATAGTAGATAGATTTGTAAAGATAATAAAAAGATAGATAAAAAGATTATAGAATAATTTTTTACATAATTCCATGTTTAATTATTTTTTTGTGTGTAATTATATATATTTTATATATATATTTATATATTATATATAATTTTTATGGTTATATATAGGTATATATTATATATATATTATTTATATAATATATATAAAAAATATATTATATATTAATATTATATAATATTATAAATAATATATTTATTATATTTATATATTTTATATATATATATTAAAAAATTTAAACCCCTTTTTAAAATATATATAATAATAATTAATAATATATTATTATTAAAACCCCACAAAGTATTTTTATAAATTATAATTATAATATATAATATATTATTTAATATATTAATACTTTTTATACCTAATATTTTATATATATATAATATATTTTTATTATATTTTTTATATACAAACCCCTATATATATATATATTACCATATTTTAATATATTATATAAAATATTATATATTATTTTATATATATATATATTTAAAATACCCCCATTAAAATTAATATATTTATATAACATATTTTATATTATACATTATTTTTATTATTTATATATATTATATATAGTATTATATTATATATATTTTAATATAATATTAAATTATATATATATATGTAATAATATCTATATAATATTTATATATAATTATATAAAATATAATAATATTACATTTATATATATATTATTAATTTATATTATATATATATTTAAAATATAATAATTAAAAATATAGGATTTATATAATATATATATATTATATTAATTAATTTTTAAATATTATATTATATTATATTAAAAAATATATTCTATTATTATATATATACTATAATATCCCAAAAATTTAAAAAATTTATGTTTTTTATTTATATATTTATCTATATTAATATATAATATATATTATATATTTATCTTACCTGTATTAAATATTTATCTTTATTTATATTTCTTTCTATTTTATTTATATCTATTTAAACAACCCCCAAAACACAAACCACACCCCCCCAAAAAAAACCCAAAAAAATCTTATATTATATTTTTATTATATATATATAACCCAAAATTTTTAAAAATATAATATAATATATATATATTTTATTATCTTATTTTATATAATTTTAATTTTATATAATAT
>NC_051414.1:12115326-12116168 GCF_015228065.2 Penaeus monodon
CATATATATTATATTATATTTTTATTATATAATTATATTTTAATATATAAAATATTTAATAATATTTTACATATAAAATATAATATTATATAATTTATATATATATATATTATATATATATATTTTATTTATTTATTATATATTATATTATATATATTATTATATATATATCTTATATATATTAATAATTAATAAGTATAATATATATTTATATATATATATAAATATAATTTTTATATATATCTATTTTTTATTAAAAATTTTATTTTATAATATTTTTTTTAATCTTTTATTTATATATATAATATTATTTTTTAAAAATTTTTTTCCCCCTTCAATAATAATTATATATATATAAATTAATCATATATAATTTAATATTATATATATATATATATTTTAATAATATATATTATTATATATAATAGTTTTTATAAAAATAGATTATATTAATTTTATTAAAATATTATATAAAAAAAATATAATTTATAATATATAATATATTATATATATATATAATATATATATTATAAATTAAACTTATTTTCCCCTTTTTTTAATTATAATAATATATATATTTTTTATATATTTTATATTATTTTATATATATTTTTAATTTACATATACTTTATAATATTTTTATATATAATCTCTTTAATATTTAATAATATATATTATCTAACTAATTTTATATATATAACCATTTTATATTATATATAATATATCTATATTTTATATTTACCATTTATATATATAATTTTATTATATTATATATTATATATTATAATTATATATAAAACCAAAATTTTTTAAAATTTTTTTTATAATTTTAAAAAATTTTA
>NC_051414.1:12116206-12116577 GCF_015228065.2 Penaeus monodon
ATGTAAAATTAAAATATAAAATTTTATTTTTATATATTTTTATTAATATTATATATATTTTAAAAACCCACCCCCCCCCAAAACCCAAAAAATTATATATAAAATTTTATATATTATATATTTTATATTATTTATATTATATATAATTATATATACATATAAATTATTAATTATTAATATTATACTTTTATATTATCTTTTAATTTATATTATTATATATATTATAAATTATATATATATTTTTATATATAATATAATATATTTAAAAATTTTCCATTATTAAATATTATATATTAATATAAATTATATTAATATATATATTCACCACAAACCCAAAAAAAAAACAAAAAATATAAATATTTCATTTTTTG
>NC_051414.1:12116726-12117823 GCF_015228065.2 Penaeus monodon
CATTTATTTATACTATTTTATATATATTATCTAAAATTTTATATATCTTTTTGAAAAGAATCATATATATATATATATTATATATAATTTTATATTATATTATTTATTATATATTTAAAATAATAATAAAACAAATTTAATCATCATAATAATTTAATATATATATAATTTTTTTATATATATTTTAAAATATATATATATTTTATATAATCTAATACTTATCTTTTTTTAAAAAATATTACTTTGTTTGGTTTTTTATAATTTTATATGTATTTCAAAAATTATCTTTATTTATTTTTGTTGATATAATAATTTTATATATTTTTTATTTATTTTAATTTTTTATCTTAAATATTAAAAATTTTCAAATCTTTTTTTTTTTTAACCCCTTTTTTTAAATCTTATATCTATAATATATTTATATATATAAAACAAATTTATAACCCCCCAAAAAATTATTTTTATATATTTTTATTTCTTGATTTTTTTTTAAAAATTCTTATTTATTTTATTTTTATCTTTCTTCCCCTTATATCTTTACCATTTTCTTATAATTCCCCATATTATTATATATTTAAAAATTTTTAATTTAATATATTTAAATTATATTTTATATATTTTTTTATATATATATATTTTTATATTATCCCTAATTTTTCCTTTAATCTTTAAAAATATTATTTTATTTTAAAATTTAGTTATAATTCAATTAATTTATTATATTTTATAACCCTTTTTTATTTTTTCTATAAAAATTTTTTTTTTTCTTATTCTTTTTATTATTATTTTTATCTATTTTTTATTTTTTTTCTTTTCTATACCTATTCCCTTCTTTTTTTTAACCTTCTCCTTTATCTTCTTCTTTTTTTTCTCTTTCTTTTTTCTTAATTTCTTTCTTTTTTTTTTATTCTGTTTATTTTCTAACTATTTTTTTTCCCTTTTCCCTTTAAAAATTTCTTATTTCCTGTCTCCTTTTTCTATTTTTTTATCTTTATTTTTTTTTCTTTTCTATTGTTTTGTAATTTATTTTCCTTCTATTTTTTTTTTTCTTTTTTTTTTTTTCTTTTTCCCCCCCCCCCCCCCCAAAAAAACCCCCC
>NC_051414.1:12117930-12118383 GCF_015228065.2 Penaeus monodon
ATATTATTTTATTTTTATTTATTATTATTTTTATTTTATATAACTCTCTACATTATATTATTTATATTTTACCCTTTTATATTCTTTCTTTATTTTTTTTCCCCCCCCCCTTTTTTATTTTTATATTTTTTTTATTTTTTTTTTATATATTCTTTTATCTTTTTTATTTTATATATTATTTTTCCCCAAAACCCAAAATATTTATTGATTAATGGTTAATATTTTAAATATTATATATATATATTATATTCAAATATTATATTTTTTATAAAAAATTTTATATTTTTTATATCATTATATATATCTGTTTTTATATTTTATTTATTGAATATTATATTTTTTATATTATCTTATTTTCTCTATTATTTTTATATATCTTTTTTTTTATTAGATATATATAAATTTTTAAAATATATAATATTTTTTTATCTATATATATTTTATTTTTTTTTG
>NC_051414.1:12118439-12118672 GCF_015228065.2 Penaeus monodon
GTGGTTTTTTATTTTTCTTTTTTCTTTTTATATATTTTTATTTCCCTGCCATTTTTCTTTTTTTAAATATTTTTAAAATTTTTTTTTTTAAATATTATTATTTTATATCTTTTTATATATATATTTTATTTATTTATTTTTTTTTCCCCTTTTTTTCTTTTTTTTTTTTTCCCTGTCCAAACACACACCACCACGGGGAAAGCCCCCACCCCCCACACACCTTTATATTTTAA
>NC_051414.1:12118749-12119192 GCF_015228065.2 Penaeus monodon
CTTCAAATTATATATTTTAAATTTTTTTAAAATTTTTCTGTTTCCCCTGTTTTTTTCCCCTTTTTTTTTTTTTTTTTTTTTTATCTTTTTAATTTTTTTTGGGTTTTTATATATTCTTTCTTTTTTAATTTTTCTTTTTTTTTTTTTTTTTTTTTTTTTTTTTTTTTTCTTTTTTTTTTCTTCTTTCCTATTATTTTCAAATTTTTTTCCTTTTTTTTTTTTTTTTTTTCTATACTTTTTTCCCCTTTTCTTTTTTTTTTCCCCCCTTTTTTATTTTTTTTATTTTTTTTATTCTTTGGGCTGGTGGTTTTTGTAGAAAATGTGTGTTGTCCTTTTTTTTCTTTTTCTTTTTATTTATTTTTTTTTTTTCCCCCTGTTTCTCTCTTTTTTTTCTAATTTTCTTTTTTTTTTTTTTTTTTTTTCCCCCCCCTGTTTTTTATATA
>NC_051414.1:12119281-12119360 GCF_015228065.2 Penaeus monodon
GTGGGGTTTTTCCTTTTAGTTGGAGCCCGGGGTAAAACCCCGGGGGCCCACGGGTAACAAATCTCTTATGTAATGCTTA
>NC_051414.1:12119579-12119649 GCF_015228065.2 Penaeus monodon
CCCCCACCCCAAAATTAACCCAATACCTATTATATATACATAAGATAGATAAAGGTAGATATTTTATTAC
>NC_051414.1:12123410-12123528 GCF_015228065.2 Penaeus monodon
AAAATAAAAATTTTTTAAAACACAACCGCTAACTAGTAAACATCACATAAACTTCATTTTAAAATTATACACCTCTATCATCAAAACATTTTATATTAAAATTTTAAAATTTTTATTA
>NC_051414.1:12123913-12124010 GCF_015228065.2 Penaeus monodon
CACCATCCCCCATCACTATGCCGACTTTGGCTTTTGCTTTATTTTGCTAAGGGGGAGATTCCGTTGGGGACTGAAAATCCCATCGGGGAAAGCGTCT
>NC_051414.1:12124091-12124224 GCF_015228065.2 Penaeus monodon
GTCCATTCTAGGGTTTCCCCGCCCTGTAAAGTTTTTCTGAGGTTTCTTCACTCGGACGAATGTTGACGATTTTTCCAAAAATCGGTTTTGATCCCCTAGCTTTTTATGTCCGTTTTCCCTTTGTTCCTGCCGT
>NC_051414.1:12127236-12128044 GCF_015228065.2 Penaeus monodon
AAATCATAAGACATGTGTCCTGGTTTACTATGTTAGTAGCATTGGATTTTTATGTTTGTCCTTCATTTCCATTACACTTTCACCTCTAGCTTGAGTTGTGTATGACTTCTCTAACTCTTTAAATGCATGTAATTCCATTTTGAACAGGAAAAATGTCAGTGTCTTCTGGCCTATTACTTCACGAAACATCTTGTATTCTTGAGGTAAGAATCATTGCTGTTAGCAGACTATCACTTATCATCTCACTGTCTTGAGCGAAGTTGCTATTGCCTTTGTTTTCACTATATAGTCTGTAAAAGTCTCGTCTTCGGTCACCTTCAGTGATGTCAACTTTGTATACAGCGAAAGTATTCTTGGCATACTCTTACCTCAGGATCTTAATGGCTTCTTTCCGTCGTTCTTAGTGCCTCGAGAGCTATCATCTAGCTCTTGTACTAATTCACCATAACTCTTCGGTTTTCCTGCTCATTGGGCTGGTCTGTGGTGATGACCTCGTGGAGTTTTCTTGTCATCAAATAATCACAAATTTTATCTTCCCACAACTCTTACCGTTCTTTATCACCGCTAAATCGTAGCCAGAAGCTGGACCCCATAACTTGTTGGGATTTCTGTGGATGTCTTGGAAATGAGCAATCAGGCAGATCATGTGAGGATGAAATCATACTAAAATGATAATGTGTAAAAAATTCCTTTAACTTATATATCTTTGTATAAACTAAATATTTTGCTCCTATAAACACCCACACCCACAGAGGAACATAACCATTCAGAGAGAGAATACTGAAAAGTCTGACATGAAAAAATAAAT
>NC_051414.1:12129109-12129222 GCF_015228065.2 Penaeus monodon
TGAATAAGAGGGAGAGAGGTTAAAGGTCCTACGCCCCCCCTCCTTTTATAGACTTTTAGGCCTGAGTTGTCATTGACTCTTAAAAAGCAATTCTGATTGGTTAACCGAGGGAA
>NC_051414.1:12129299-12129427 GCF_015228065.2 Penaeus monodon
ATAATCCAAGTTCGTCCTGGCACAAAACCACCTCAGCGTGTCCGGGGTGGCGACGTCATCCCGCATCATAGGGCATCCTCAGTGCGTCCGGGCCGGCGACGTTATCCCGCATCGTCGGGCATCACTAC
>NC_051414.1:12132858-12132958 GCF_015228065.2 Penaeus monodon
ATTCTGACACACAAAGAATAAATATCCTTTCACTTACAAATTTAGTATTTTCACACATAAGAAACACTTATCAATGAAAGATGTATCTCAGCAGATGACA
>NC_051414.1:12133761-12134289 GCF_015228065.2 Penaeus monodon
ATTCTCACTTCAGGAGTACGAAAACATACTCTGCACCTGAATATTTCTCAGTTTTTTTTTCTATTACTTTCTATATAAACATAAATGCAATTAAGGCACTTAACTTTCATTTTATAAGCATTTGTGCAAAAACTTATATAATTTTCTCAGTTGAAAACAATTTATCTGAGGAAAAATCCTTTCTGCAAAAACTCAAAGTAAAATTGTTTTCTTGTATGGGGAAAAATAATTTCTCTTGTGATTATTTTGTGTGGAATTCTAGAAAGCAATTCCTCTTTGATTCACAACACAAATGAAGTTCACATTTCATGCAAAACACTTATACCTTACCAGTGCATCCTGGCAGCTTACATGTGCCTCTTTTCTCAGAAATGATTGGGAAGTGCCTACATATCCAGTCTTATGTCTTTGTCAGGAATAGGCTTAGTTGCTCTCCCAGTTTTTTCTTGGTAATGTATGCAGCATTTGTTACATTACTCGACGGTTTTCTCTTTTTACCTCTACTTTTTCCACTTGGCAAAAGAGAAG
>NC_051414.1:12134570-12134655 GCF_015228065.2 Penaeus monodon
GGGATTCGATTGTATCCTGATGATACAACTGTATCATCAGGAAATTCCTCCCCATCAGAAGACGGCTCTGAAAGATGCGAAATAT
>NC_051414.1:12136196-12137226 GCF_015228065.2 Penaeus monodon
AGATGACAATACTCATACAAATGATAAATAATAGAAAAACAAACCTCGCAATTTTAAGCGCTTCTAAAAAAATAGATAAAAAAGTTCAATGCAGCCATAGCAATACACATTTTTTTCTCTCTCGAACCAACATGGCCATCAACAACTTCGTTATAATTTTACTAATTTATTTTATTTCAAGAAATAGAAAGTACAATCCCATACAAATGAAGTTCAAAAGTTCAAAAGATTGCACCGTCCTACGCACGTTTCTTTACCTAATTAAATGTCTTTTCTTGAGCTAAAATTATGGATAATAATAATACATAATGAAACAACATGTAAGTAGTAGATGCGACCTTGCAAAAAAAATACAAATTTAATAAGTAATTATTCAGTTTAAAAGAGAAGCTATTCATATCGGATAAGACATGACATACTTATTTAAAGATTAATAGAAGTATATATGTGATCTGATAAGAACTGCTAATCTAAAAGGCACTACTTATTTTCCAGAGAGAGAAAAATCTGGGTGAGAATACTGGTGAAAATCAAAACAGTAGTACACGTGCTGAGAGGCCGGACCACATTGTGTCTACGGGGTCGAATTATGTGTATTTTATAAACTTCTTCGAGAATTGCCTTAATGTCTATACTACTAGGAGATTTATATTCGTAAAAAGGTGAACTGTATATATTTAATTTGGGGATTTATTTGTTTCTGAGATTGTATATATAATTTCATAACTTGTAGCTGGGGAATTTAATCAAGGACAAGTAATTGATGAGAAATGTAATGTTTAAAATATCGTAATGTTAGAAGCAGCACAACTCCCCAACAAATAACTCCAGACTTCATGTACTGGTGAATTTTCAGTTTCAGCCTGCTTCGAACTTTGGAAACTTTTGAATGGAATACTCTTTGTTTTAGCTCCGTTTTTTCTGCTGTTTCGTCGCAGTTTACTCGTTGACGTAACGGGTTTCAGACTTTTTGTCTATATCCCCTGGAACCTTTTCATGATTTTTCTTTCTTTTTATATCATAAATATAT
>NC_051414.1:12141134-12141354 GCF_015228065.2 Penaeus monodon
CTTAATTGAGTGTGTTATTAATTATTTAATTGGCATAGTTTCTTGTTTTTATAAATTTTTTGCCATTTGAATACATTCATGTTGTTTTATTGTTTGTCTTAAGAACATTGTATTTGTTAAGGCTTTTAATGCTATTATCAGAGTGGACTTAAAACATCCTGTTGCTTCATTTTTTACAGTTTCTAACTGTTTTAAATCTGTGTTTTTTATTGTTCCATAT
>NC_051414.1:12141430-12141508 GCF_015228065.2 Penaeus monodon
ATAGTGTGGACAGTTTTTTTTTTTTTATCATATCTATCCTGTTTTGAGTTGAAGTTTTAATTTTATGTATATGGGATT
>NC_051414.1:12142989-12143059 GCF_015228065.2 Penaeus monodon
GCCTGTAGCTATTCTTAGGGCATTGTTTTGTATAATTTCTATTTTTTTCATATCTGTGTTATTGGCTGTA
>NC_051414.1:12144793-12144907 GCF_015228065.2 Penaeus monodon
AAATTCTTCTTTTAGCAAATTGAGTTTTTGTTCTGTATCTTGAATTGGCTGATTATTATCACTAAGATTAGCAAGAATTCGTGTTAGCATACGGCGGTTAGCAGTCGAGTCATG
>NC_051414.1:12145594-12145865 GCF_015228065.2 Penaeus monodon
ATTAACCATTGTTTATTGATTTCTTTTAGAATTAGTCTTAATATGTTATCAGGTCTTTTTATAAAATTCAAAAGTGGTTTCATCTGGTCCGAATGCCTTTTCATTCTTGGTTTTGTTTAATAATCTTTTTTATTCTACCAACCATTGTTATTTTTTTGTTTAGATTTATAGTATCAGGAAGGTTTAGTAGTTTATCTATCTCTGCTTTAGTAGATATTATTTTTGGTTCTTTTCTAATGATCTTTTTATATTCTTCTTTGAATAAAGCTAG
>NC_051414.1:12145930-12146085 GCF_015228065.2 Penaeus monodon
TGCCTTTTTGCTTTTTATAAAATTCCAAATTTTAGGGGGTCTTAAAATCTAAAGCATTGCAAAAGTTTTACCAGGCTTTTCTCTTTTCTGTTTCTATTACTTGTCTGCTTTGTGCCACGAGATTTTTGTGTTCAATTTAATTTTCTTCTTTAGTT
>NC_051414.1:12146658-12146755 GCF_015228065.2 Penaeus monodon
CCTCTCTTAAAATATTGTTACATGGGTTATAAATTACTAATACATTTAACCATTTGTTATTAAAAGGTATATTAATAGCTTGGTTTACTTTATATAT
>NC_051414.1:12147017-12147128 GCF_015228065.2 Penaeus monodon
TGGTAATGACCATGATATTGGTGACTGTTCTGTTATGTAGTCTTCTGTGTTTCTGCTTCAAAACTTTGTTTCTTTTTTGGAGTTTATTTGTTTTCTTGTGTTTTATCTCCC
>NC_051414.1:12149528-12149914 GCF_015228065.2 Penaeus monodon
CAGTAAAACTTGAATCCATATTCATGGATTCAGTAGTAATTATCAGAGTGAGAGATATTGTTCCTGTTATTGGTGAATGGATTTTTCATTCATGCTTGCCTGTAGAGGCAGTCACCAAATGCAGTAGAATTGCTTATTAGTCAAGAAGGTTAGAAGAAAGCAATCAAAATGTCTTAATATATGAATGACAGTGTCAACTAACAGTGTTATAACAATACATAAAAAAATGGGGTTCATCTCCTGAAGAAAACTAAATTGTTTTCATACAGTGCTTTTTCTTATAATTTTTGTACACTTTCATAGGCATGCAATCTCATTCCTGTATATGGTTGCTTGCTATTAGTGTTGTATAATTCATATTTTAGCACTGAAAGACATACATTGCA
>NC_051414.1:12150993-12151676 GCF_015228065.2 Penaeus monodon
CTGAAATATAGAATTAATAAAAACAAAAAGAGAAACATTTAAACTCATATTTTTGTCAGATTTTTTTTCTCTTACATATAAAAAGAATTTGGGGCTAAGCAGTAAAAGGATCAATTAGTGGTATTGTCTAACAGTATATGCTAGTTTTTGTAGAGTTACTCACACTTTGGTTGCTTTTACTGTATGCCATCATCACTCAGTCACTTGCAGCTGTATTATGTTAGTAATATTAATGTAGTCATCTTCATCTTTGCTGCATACTTCGCCTGTGACTATTTAATTTCCATAATGTCATGTTATGACTTTTCTATGATAACCATAAGACCTTCTAATGCTGAAAAGCTAACTGTATATAACTTCCTACTCTACTAATTAAAGTAGAATATTATGAGAAAGTAATTTATAATAATTTTATTTATCAGTTTCAGGAAAAAGATAAGAATACAATGCATCAGACTGACTATCCTCCTTCAACACGATACTGGGGCACAGTAGCTAGTGAAGATGCTCTTGGTAATGATGCAAATCCTGCAGAACCAAACAATCAAGCTTCAGTTCTCCTGGCTCAACTTAATGAACGGGCTAGACTGAGAAAGGCTAGGAAACTTGATTTGGAAGTTGGATTAAATGAGGGTGAAGGTAATTATGTGAAAGAAAATGAAAATCACTCTGAGGAGAGTTAC
>NC_051414.1:12151719-12152347 GCF_015228065.2 Penaeus monodon
GTCAAACAGATCAGAATGATGTCAGTCTTACAGCAGTTACTGATGCAGAAGAAACCTTTATAAATGGAGAAGAAAGTGATGAAGATTCACTCCTCAAAAAGAAGAAGAAACATTCAAAATATGTGGAGAAGGATATTGGGGATAAAACATCACAAATGAATGAAAAAGTAGAGTTTAATAAAGATTGCCCTCATAAAAAAGGGAAAAAGCATAAGCTCAGAACTGAAAGTATAAACCTCGAAGCTGATCCACTAGAAGATAACAGACAAGCTGACAGCAATACCTCTGCTTTAGGAGAGAATAATACGGTAGAAGGCATAGGTCCTTTTATTGACAGCAGTTTTGGGGCATTGTCTGAAAAAGAGAAAAAATGCAAGAAAAGAAAAAAAACAGAATCTGAGGATGATTCCCAGCTTGAAGGAGGAGATATGGAACCAAGCACACAGTTGTCAGAAAATAATAAAAAGAAGAGGAAAGTCAATGAACAAAGTACAAATTCTTTGACTCATAACAATAATGCAAGTGATGAAAATGCAAAAAATCTGACTATGGAAAATGGAGTTGCAGACAGTGATGCTGATACTGATGAGGGGGATTTTGAGCCACCTGAAGCAAGTAAATTGCAAAC
>NC_051414.1:12152409-12152543 GCF_015228065.2 Penaeus monodon
AACAGGCAAGACATAATGGAGAGATTGGGGGATTTACTTTGGTGGGAGAAGTTTCATCTGCAACCAAACCAAAGGTATGCAAATATAATTTACTTTTTTCTTAAATCTACTTTTAAAGCGTGTTGGGCTTAATA
>NC_051414.1:12153295-12153428 GCF_015228065.2 Penaeus monodon
TATTAAGCCCAACACGCTTTAAAAGTAGATTTAAGAAAAAAGTAAATTATATTTGCATACCTTTGGTTTGGTTGCAGATGAAACTTCTCCCACCAAAGTAAATCCCCCAATCTCTCCATTATGTCTTGCCTGT
>NC_051414.1:12153491-12153708 GCF_015228065.2 Penaeus monodon
GTTTGCAATTTACTTGCTTCAGGTGGCTCAAAATCCCCCTCATCAGTATCAGCATCACTGTCTGCAACTCCATTTTCCATAGTCAGATTTTTTGCATTTTCATCACTTGCATTATTGTTATGAGTCAAAGAATTTGTACTTTGTTCATTGACTTTCCTCTTCTTTTTATTATTTTCTGACAACTGTGTGCTTGGTTCCATATCCCCTTAAGGGAACC
>NC_051414.1:12153728-12154089 GCF_015228065.2 Penaeus monodon
CCTCCTTCAAGCGGGGAACCATGCTGTCAATAAAAGGACCTATGCCTTCTACCGTATTATTCTCTCCTAAAGCAGAGGTATTGCTGTCAGCTTGTCTGTTATCTTCTAGTGGATCAGCTTCGAGGTTTATACTTTCAGTTCTGAGCTTATGCTTTTTCCCTTTTTTATGAGGGCAATCTTTATTAAACTCTACTTTTTCATTCATTTGTGATGTTTTATCCCCAATATCCTTCTCCACATATTTTGAATGTTTCTTCTTCTTTTTGAGGAGTGAATCTTCATCACTTTCTTCTCCATTTATAAAGGTTTCTTCTGCATCAGTAACTGCTGTAAGACTGACATCATTCTGATCTGTTTGACC
>NC_051414.1:12154119-12154812 GCF_015228065.2 Penaeus monodon
AGGGCTTTTCTTGTAACTCTCCTCAGAGTGATTTTCATTTTCTTTCACATAATTACCTTCACCCTCATTTAATCCAACTTCCAAATCAAGTTTCCTAGCCTTTCTCAGTCTAGCCCGTTCATTAAGTTGAGCCAGGAGAACTGAAGCTTGATTGTTTGGTTCTGCAGGATTTGCATCATTA
Source organism: Penaeus monodon (assembly GCF_015228065.2). NCBI lineage: Eukaryota > Metazoa > Arthropoda > Malacostraca > Decapoda > Penaeidae > Penaeus > Penaeus monodon. The sequence continues at coordinate 12,154,301 of NC_051414.1, forward strand.
CCAAGAGCATCTTCACTAGCTACTGTGCCCCAGTATCGTGTTGAAGGAGGATAGTCAGTCTGATGCATTGTATTCTTATCTTTTTCCTGAAACTGATAAATAAAATTATTATAAATTACTTTCTCATAATATTCTACTTTAATTAGTAGAGTAGGAAGTTATATACAGTTAGCTTTTCAGCATTAGAAGGTCTTATGGTTATCATAGAAAAGTCATAACATGACATTATGGAAATTAAATAGTCACAGGCGAAGTATGCAGCAAAGATGAAGATGACTACATTAATATTACTAACATAATACAGCTGCAAGTGACTGAGTGATGATGGCATACAGTAAAAGCAACCAAAGTGTGAGTAACTCTACAAAAACTAGCATATACTGTTAGACAATACCACTAATTGATCCTTTTACTGCTTAGCCCCAAATTCTTTTTATATGTAAGAGAAAAAAAATCTGACAAAAAATGAGTTTAAATGTTTCTCTTTTTGTTTTTTAATTCATATTCAGTCA
>NC_051414.1:12154912-12155335 GCF_015228065.2 Penaeus monodon
TTTGTGTTTTTTTGTTTTTCTTATTTGGCTTTGTTTTTCTCTTGTGTGTGTGCGGCTTTTTTGGTGTGTGCTCTTGTGTGTGTTCTGTTTTTTTTTTGTGTGTGTGCATCTGTGTGTGGCGGGGTTTGTGTGCGTCTGTATGTGTGCTCTGTGGTGTGTATGTGTATGTGTTGGTTTGGGCAGTGTTTATCTGTGTGTTGTTTTTGTCTGTGCATTTTCTTGGTCTTTTCTTCTTCTGTCTATCTTTTTGGTGGGGGGGGTTCTGTGTGGGGTTCTGAAGTGTGGTCTGATACCTGATTTTGTATGTCTGCATCGGTAGTCGTGTTTGTAACTGGTTTGTGAGTTTTAAATGTTTGTCTTTGTGGGGGTTTGGGTCATGTGTGTTGTGTGGGTGTGTGGTGTTTTGGGGGTGGTGGGGGTTTT
>NC_051414.1:12155884-12155974 GCF_015228065.2 Penaeus monodon
TTTGGTTTTTTTGGATTCTTGTTGTCTGTTATGTTTTGTTTGTCTGGGGGGCTGGTTGTTTATGGGTTTTTAAGTGTCTTTTTGTCTATT
>NC_051414.1:12156046-12156149 GCF_015228065.2 Penaeus monodon
GGGGTTGGGGGGGCGGCGTGGGTGAAAGGGGCAGGTGTGATGGGGGAGGTGGATGTGCGTTTTTTGTAGTTGGTATGCTTTAATCGGTGCTGTTGTTTGGGTC
>NC_051414.1:12156220-12156353 GCF_015228065.2 Penaeus monodon
TTTTGGACTTTTTGTGGGTTTTTGGTGGGGGTGGGGGGGGGTCTTTTTGGTTCAAAAGTGTTTTGGGTTTTTGGGGGTCTGGGGCGCTTGTGTACTTTCCCGGGTATTGTGTCGCCATTTTTGTTTGGGGCCA
>NC_051414.1:12156480-12156643 GCF_015228065.2 Penaeus monodon
CATGTGTGTGAAATTGTTGCATGGTTTTTGCATTTGGTGTCATGGTGTGTGATGTTGTGTGCATGTGTGTGCATGTGTTGGTTTTTGGAAAGTTTGTGTATGTTTGTAAATTGTGTTGGGTTTTTGTTGGTTGTGTGTGTTGGTTTGTGTCATGTGCGCCCAT
>NC_051414.1:12156807-12157167 GCF_015228065.2 Penaeus monodon
GGGGGGGGGGGTTTTTGTTGTGTTGGGCCTGTGTGGTTATGTGTGGCCCGTTGCCCTGTGGTATCTGTGTGCGCCCGTGTGATCTGTGTGCGCCTGTGTGATCTGTGTGCGCCTGGTGTACTGTGTCGCCTAGTGTGTCTTGTGCCCTATTTTGTATATCGTGGTCTGTTTTTGAGTGGTTTTTTTTTTGGACGGTGTTTTTTGAGTGTTTCTGGTGTGTTTGGGGGGGGGTGTTTTTGTGTGTTTGGGGGGTGTGTGTGTGTGGGGTGTGTGTGTGTGGGTGTTTGTCCATTTCTTGGGTTTTCTGTGTGCTTCTCTGTGGGTGTGGTGTGTGTTGGTGTGGGGGCCATGTTGTGTGGG
>NC_051414.1:12157228-12157409 GCF_015228065.2 Penaeus monodon
TCTGTGTTGGTTCTGCATGTGGGGTATCTATGGTGTGGGTCTTGGTGTGTGTGTCTTGGGTATGTATTGTGGGTGTTCTGTGTCTGTCTGTTGTGTGCGTTGTGTGAATGTTATGTCTTCGATGTCTGTTTTGTAAGTTTGTTTTGTGAGTAGTATGTTTTACTTTGTGTGTGTTGGTTTT
>NC_051414.1:12158123-12158272 GCF_015228065.2 Penaeus monodon
CTTTGATTTTTTTGAACGGGGTTAGGGGAAAAGGAGGAGGGATAAGCAGGGGAATAAAATTGGGTCTTTTTAGAAAAAGGAAATTGGGGGAGGAGGGATTAGATGGTGAAAAAGGTAGAAGAAAGAGAACTGGGGGAGAATGGATTTTT
>NC_051414.1:12158323-12158734 GCF_015228065.2 Penaeus monodon
TCGCGGGGGTTTTTTGGCCCAATTCTTGAGGTCAGTTTAAATTTTGAACACGCACAATTTAAGTTTTTAACGGGATTAAAAATCATAGGAGCCCCCAAATAACACTGTGCTGCCCTGAATGGAGCTTTTTGAATGGTAGACCAGTTTCCCCTGGGAGCAATGTGGATACATTTTTTTGGGCGGGGTGGCGGTTTTATGACCATTTTGGCCCCTAGGGAGCAGGTGTGGTGACAGTTTTTGGGCTGGGGGGCCGAATCACCAATTTTTTGACACGACAAGGAAAGGTCGATACATCTTTTTTAAAAATTTTATTTTGGAAATATTGCGTAGACTTACGTTGGTTCTGAAAAGAATATGTAGCACTGACTCCCACTGCATAATAGTCCACGGCATGCAGCTTTGTTTTCCAGT
>NC_051414.1:12158879-12159075 GCF_015228065.2 Penaeus monodon
CTGGACGATCAGAAGAATGCGAAAGGAAAATTTCCCCTTTTTTTTGAAGACTTTTTTGAAAGAGAAAGGGGACGTCGGTAGGGGGGTGTAGAGGGAAACCAAAGAAATTTACCCACTTTGATGGGAAAAAATGAAAATTAAAAGGGGTTTCAAAAGGTGGAAGCGTAGAAATGAGGAGAAGAGGATGGGATGGGAA
>NC_051414.1:12159341-12159915 GCF_015228065.2 Penaeus monodon
AAAAGTTTTGGTTTCCTTTGTGAAACAGCAAGTTCTCAGTAAAAAGCTTTTTTAAACTCAATAAAAAAGCTTCTGACATTTTTTTTGAGTTTTTTTCTAATAGACGGTAGATTATATTCTATTTTTATAAAACTTTTTTTTGCAAAATGGGGATTCCCCTTTTTGTTTTTCAAAACCAAATTTTCTTCCTCTTCTTTTTAAAAGGGGTTTTTTTTTTTTTGTGTTTCGACCAGTATTTTCTTTTTCTACATGTGATAGGGGAAAATGTGAAAAATCTGGCCAAAGGGGCAAAAAAACAAAAAGAGTGAAAAACACGGTACTTTCAGGGGCATTTTTTAACTTTATGCTGCATTTTTATTATTACTGTGCACCAAGGGATAGGATCACAAAGGGTAATAGCAAACCTTATGAGTTATGTAGTTTTCTTATAAACATTTCATGATATTTAACCTCTGTAATAATTTAGAAGAAATAGGAGAGTGAGAAATTTTATTGTATAATTTTACAGAAGATATTCTAAAAAAAAACTTAGATTTTTTGTTTAACTTTAAAAAATGAATAGAACCCAAATAAT
>NC_051414.1:12159956-12161526 GCF_015228065.2 Penaeus monodon
TGAACTGAATTTCATGACATTATTCACATGTAAATATCATGAATATATTAGCATCTTTTAATATTCTTTTGTAAACAAAAGCAATTCCATCAAATACAAACTTGATTCTAACTATTAATAATCATAATATTTTCTTGCATTAACTGGAAAAAATGCTTACCACATCGACAGGCTTCTTGAGATGTGCCATGGCTGTAGTTTGATTTCCACCTTTAATGATTCTGAAAGATCAAAGTGGAAAGATTACATATCATTCATGCACAGAAATTTTAGAAAACAAAAGCCAAAGCAAGTAAAACCCAAAAAAACAATTCAGTAAAACTTGTTCATGTGACTCCCCCATCTTTCCCGAAAACCCGTCCCTATCTCCAACCCCGGGAATTTTAGAACCAAAAACCCTTTACCCGGCCCACAGATCCTGGAATATGGTACAAAAGGGGATGATGCACTGAATGCTTATGGCAAGACTATGTTTTATCCCTTTTTTGCACAATACAAAAACACTCAAAGCTACAGGTCCAAAATCACTTGGGGTCAGGTAGCGTTCTTTGCAACTTTAGGTTTAAAAAAGATAGAATAACCGATCAGGCAACAGTCAATAAAATATCTATAAATTACTTTAAAACTTGTTTGCCTAAAGGGAATGGCATCACCATCCCGCATTATATAATAATGCTTTTTCATATTGAACTCGGTCACAATCTCCTATCCATACATTGTGTATTAAGAACTACAATATACTCACCTAGCAAAGATATCCTTAATCCTTGATAAAAGGTCTCATTACCCTTTACTTAATAGAAAAACATCAACAGATGAAAAGGGACGAAGGAAGGTTAATGCTTAAAACATGCTTGTACATTGCTTTTTGACTTTATAAATAATCTTCGAACACAGCTTGAAATATGAATAATTATAATCAAGAATTAGAAATATCCATCTTTACTTTCAATTTTACTAGTCATTCCCTTTATATTTTAACCTGCAATTTCTGTTATACTTCATGCCTTCCCCTACTTTCAGAGGCCAGTCTTTGAAGCTTGGAGGTTTCCATGCATTGAATCATATATATGAATAGCAAGAGGTGAGAGAAATCCATACTCATCTTGTAGTGCTTGACACTGCTAATATATTCTATAACTTTATCACAACTGGCATATATTCTTCATGTACTAAAAATGTTCTACTATATTTCAGTGTGATTACATATCCAATTTTCACTTTCACCACACTTTAGTATCCATGTTAGCAGCTCCTGCTCCTCATCTAACAGGTTTGGCAGACTTGTGAGGAATCAGAGTTTTTTGTTGTGGGGGATCTAAATCATATTAAGCTTAAACATGACTGATATTGGCCTACTATATAATAAAAAAGAAAAATGTATAGTGTCCTTATAATTTACACATCCACAGGGAATATGTGTGGAGAGCAACTGCACTTCTCTTTGTGCTGAATGAGGTTATAATAAGGAGGCTCATTATGACTTTCCACATATAGCTTTAACTGGTTCCTAATGTTACTCCGTAATTTTTTAGTTTCAAACAGACATCCAACACTGCAATACTTATTA
>NC_051414.1:12162054-12162348 GCF_015228065.2 Penaeus monodon
TATAAACAAATTTTCCAATTGTGCTTATTGTTTCTTGATTTGATCTCGACTGCTAACCACCATACTGTTAACAGTCAACACAAAGTCTTGCTAATCTTAGTAAAGTGAAAGCTTATGAACTCAACTTTTGAACTAGACCCGGGCGATCTGCCTGGAAATAACAATGGAATGAATTTTGATTCCCAGAAACAAAGCAGGCGAAGAGACAGTGACAGTGAAGATTACCCAAACTCCAAACAGGCTCGTAACGAAGAAACCGGCAGACAAACCGCGGAACCCCTACACTACACTTCA
>NC_051414.1:12162849-12162943 GCF_015228065.2 Penaeus monodon
GTTATTTTTTCCCCTTTCTGTGTGGTTTTTCTTTTTCTTTTTCTTTTGGGTGGTTTGTCGGTTTTTTTTTTGGTTTTTGGTTTTTGTTTTTTTT
>NC_051414.1:12163723-12164308 GCF_015228065.2 Penaeus monodon
TAACCCTAAAAATTGGAGCCCCCCAAAAAACAAAGGGTGAAGGGGGGTTTAAAATTTTAATTTTAAGGGGGGGTGGGAACGGTTTTTGGGGGGGTTTTTTTCCCTTTTTGGGGGGGGACAGGCTTTTGAGGACATTTGGGTTGGGAATCACTTTTTTGAATGCGGAGGGTCAAAACCCCTTTGGAAAAAATTTTGGGTTTTCGTGGGCACTTGGGGCGGAAAAAAATGGGGAAACCCGGGGGAAAAAAAAAAGGGCACGGGGAAGGTTTTTCCCGTTTGAACCCCGGTAGAAAACAATTTGGGGGCAGAAAAAAGGCAGGAAAGATTTAAAGGGGGGGAATTTTGGGGGTTTTTAAAAGGGAAATTTGGGCAGGGTTTAAAAAAAAAGGGGGGAAAAAAAAAAAGCCCCAAAAGGAAAAAAGTTTTCAAAAAGGAAAAAAAAATTTTTTTTTTGGGTTAAAGGAAGGGTAAATGGGGGGGGGGAAAAAAAAAAGCCCTACTTAGATGGGGGAAAAAAAAATGAAATTAAAAGGTTTGCAAAAGGGGGAAAGCATAAACGATGGGGAGGAGTGGGTGGAGGGGAAA
>NC_051414.1:12164488-12166836 GCF_015228065.2 Penaeus monodon
TCAAACTGGGGTCAAAGGATATGCAGGGGTCAAGAAACCAATAAATAAATTTTAGATGGCTAGATAAAGGGGGAAAGCCTTAAATAAGTTAATGGTTGCCTTTGGAATCGCGAGTTCTCAGAATAAAGCTTTTTAATCTCAATAAAAAAAGCTTCTGACTTTTTTGTTTAGTTTTTAAACAAGTAGACATAGATTTTATTCTAATTTTCATAAAAAAACATTTTTTCATGCAAAGGGGTTTTCCTCTTTCTGTTTTTCAACCAAAAAATTTTTTCCTCTTCTTTTTATAAAGGGGTTTTTTTTTCTGGGTTTTTCGACCCAGTATTTTCTTTTTCTACAGTGAGTACTGGGGTAAACGTGAAGAAAATTGGCCAAGGAGAAAGAACAAGAAGAGTTGAAAATACGGTACCATGGTATCATTTTTAAATTTATATCGCTTTTTTTTATTACTGGCACCAGGGATAGGATCAAAGGGTAATAGAAACCTTTGAGTTATGTATTTTTTTCTTAAACATTTCATGATATTTAACCTCTGTAATAATTTAGAAGAAATAGGAGAGTGAGAAATTTTATTGATAATTTACAGAATGATATTTCTGAATAAAAACTTAGCATTTTTTGTGTAACTTGTAAATAGTACTGAATAGCAACCAAATAATTTTCATTTTAAATTTTTCCGTAATTTACCCTTATAAATTTAAATGAAGAATTTCATGAAAAATTATTCACAGTAAAATCAAATATATTTTCATTTAATACTTTGTAAACAAAAGCAATTCCTCAAAAACAAACTTTGATTCTAACATTAAAAATCATATATTTTCTTGGGATTAAAATGGAAAAAAAAGCTTACCACATCGAAGGCTTCTTGGAGTGCCATGGGTTTTTAGTTTTATTTTCCCCCTTTAAAAGATTCTGAAAAAATCAAAAATGGAAAGAAATTTTCATATCATTCATGCACAGAAATTTTAGAAAACAAAAGACCAAAGCAAGTAAAACCCAAACTTAACCAGATTTCTATGTAAAAAACTTTTTTTTATGTGCCCCCCACTTTTTTAACCCCGAAAAAACCCCCGTCATATCTCCCCCGGAATTCAGAACCAAAACTAGTTCTACTCCAGGCCTAAAAAAACCTGGGAAAACTATGGGACAATCAGGAATGATAGGCACGTAAGCCCCTTTTGGGAAGACATTTTTTTTAGTCCTTTCCTGCCACAACTAAAAGGGGAATGCTCAGAGCTCAGGGTCCAATATCACTTGGGAGTCAGGTAGCAGTTCTTTGCAACTCAGGTAACAACAGCATAGAATAACTGAGCAGCAAAAGCAAAACAATATCTATTTAAATTTTCTTTAAAAAAATTGTTTGCCTAAGGAAAAGGCATCACCATCTGCATTATATAATAATGCTTTTTCATATTGAACTCGGTCACAATCTCCTATCCATACATTGTGTATTAAGAACTACAATATACTCACCTAGCAAAGATATCCTTAATCCTTGATAAAAAAAGGGGGTCATTTACCCTTTTACTTTAAAAGAAAAACATCAACAGATGAAAAAGGGGCGAAAAGGAAAAGGTTTTTAAAGCTTAAAACATGCTTTTTACATTGCTTTTTTTACTTTTTAAATAAAACTTCGAACACAGCTTTTTTAAAATGAAAAAAATTATAATCAAGAATTAGAAAAAATTTCCCTCTTTTTCTTTAATTTTTTCTAGTCATTCCCCCTTTATTTTTAACCTGCAATTTCTGTTTTTTACTTCATGCCCTTCCCCTACTTTTTAGAGGCCATCTTTGAAGCTTGGGGGGGTTTTTTCCCGCCATTGAATCATATATATGAATAGCAAGAGGTGAAGAAATCCTACTATCTTGTAGTGCTTTTACACTGAATTTAAATTTTATAAACTTTTTTTCACAATGGATATATTTTCATTTAAAAAATGTTTTATATATTTTAGTGTGATTACAAATTTCCAATTTTTTACTTTTTACCACACTTTAGTATCCATGTTAGCAGCTCCTGCCCCTCCTCATCTAACAGGTTTGGAAAGACCTTTGTGAGGAAATCAGAGTTTTTTGTTGGGGGGGGATCTAAATCATATTAAGCTTAAACCTGACTGATATTGGCCTACTATAATAAAAAAGAAAAATTTTATAGTGTCCTTTTAAAATTTTAAAACACATCCACAGGGAATATGTGTGGAGAGCAACTGCACTTCTCTTTGTGCTGAATGAGGTTATAATAAGGAGGCTCATTATGACTTTCCACATATAGCTTTAACTGGTTCCTAATGTTACTCCGTAATTTTTTAGTTTCAAACAGACATCCAACACTGCAATACTTATTA
>NC_051414.1:12167363-12167664 GCF_015228065.2 Penaeus monodon
TATAAACAAATTTTCCAATTGTGCTTATTGTTTCTTGATTTGATCTCGACTGCTAACCACCATACTGTTAACAGTCAACACAAAGTCTTGCTAATCTTAGTAAAGTGAAAGCTTATGAACTCAACTTTTGAACTAGACCCGGGCGATCTGCCGGGGAAAAACAATGGAAATGATTTTTTGATCCCAGAAACAAAGCAGGCGAAGAGACCAGTGACTTTGAAGATTACCCAAACCCTCCAAACAGGCTCGTAACGAGAAAAAACCGGCAGAACAAACCGCGGAACCCCTACACTACACTTCA
>NC_051414.1:12168708-12168938 GCF_015228065.2 Penaeus monodon
CCCATCAGTGAAATCAAAATTTGAAAAAACAAAAGAACAAAATCTTGCACATGAACGTAATATGAAAAACAAAGAACTAGTAAATTCCCCAATAACATGGTCACTTCCAACGCCTCTAACTAAACCTTCAACACCAGACAGAAGAATAGACCGTGATGAAAATAAGCCATCATGGATAGAAATTGTATGAAGAATAGTTAAACTAATGTCAAACTTAAAATCTGAGAACT
>NC_051414.1:12168969-12169359 GCF_015228065.2 Penaeus monodon
AGAAGCAATTCCAATTATAAAAGAAAACATGGAATGTATATATGGATAAATTAATACTCTGGAATGCCAGATCCATTTTAAATAAAATGACAGAAATTGACTATTTAATAGATAAAGAAAATCCAAAAGTATTCGCAATCTGCGAAACTTGGTTAACTAAAAATGACAACTTTAAAATAAACAATTATACAATACAAAGAAAAGATAGAACAGAACAAAAGGGAGGAGGTCTTGCCATTTGTATACATAACAGTATTACAATACAAGAAAATAAACCTCAGTGAGAGACAAAATAATAAAATAGAAAAAATAGCTATAAAAATTAGCTACAAGAATAAATGGCTAAATTTAATATTAATTTACAACCCTTGCAACCAAACAGAACAACTA
>NC_051414.1:12169943-12170298 GCF_015228065.2 Penaeus monodon
TCCAAATGACATAAACAGAATTGAATTTAAAAAAAACTACAGATTAAAGCAAGAACCATCATAGAAAAAGAAAAAAAAAAGAACAGGGAAAACTACTGTACTTCACTTGACTTTAACACACCTTCCAGAAAGATTTGGAATTTCATAAAAAAAACTAGCAGGTAAAAACATAATTAATTCTTACCCATTAATAGATAATAATCAGCCAATTCAAGATACAGAACAAAAACTCAATTTGCTAAATGAAGAATTTCAAGAAACAATAAAAAAAGCAAAAAGATTGCTAACAAAAACAGACATAAAGAATTTTACAGAAAAAACAAACACAGAAGGAATAAGTAAAAATCTCACTTTA
>NC_051414.1:12170909-12171234 GCF_015228065.2 Penaeus monodon
CAAACCCGGGAATTTTTTTTATTAAACCCCCCCTGGGGGAAAAATTAACCCCTGAACGGCTTAATCAAACCTAAACTAAACATAATATTCACCTTATCATACCAGATATACATTATAACCTTTCCAGTGTACCCAAGAGTTTTGAATGTACTTTTTTTAATGTATGATAAATGCCATAAACCCTTTAGTGTCTGCACATTTTTTTTTAACCAAAACCTTTAAATGTATAATAATGAGTATTGCATGGCAAAAAGTATATGAAAATAATACTGTGGTGAAATTAAAACTTCATATCTTTATTTTTTTTTCTTACAAATCAAGAAAC
>NC_051414.1:12171260-12171397 GCF_015228065.2 Penaeus monodon
GGGGGGGGGAGGGGTTTAGACTATAGTAAAGTCTATATCCCCTGGATCTATGTTCTTTCTTACTTTTTTCTTATATTATTTCCATTAGCTTTGTTTTCTTCAAGAATATTTTTTGGGTGTGTCCCTTAAAATTGTGG
>NC_051414.1:12171769-12171883 GCF_015228065.2 Penaeus monodon
GTCTCATGTAGGTTTTTTGGGGTTTGTTAGTTGGCCCTTTTTTGCCGCTTTATAGCTTTTCGTTTAAATCTTTGGTTTTTGTGGATGGGGATCCCCTGTATTGTTAGTATCTGT
>NC_051414.1:12171974-12172127 GCF_015228065.2 Penaeus monodon
GGAAACTGTGTTTGGATAATTAATTTTCCTTTTTTTATTGCAAAAAATTCTGCCCCTTTTTTTTTTCATCAGGTAATTTCCATATTTTGTTATTTTTTGTCTTGGTATAAAGGTGTGAGGTTTGGTTTTTTGCAAATTTTAGCTATCGTAAAA
>NC_051414.1:12172562-12172627 GCF_015228065.2 Penaeus monodon
GCCTGTAGCTATTTTTAGGGCATTTTTTTGTAAATTTCTTTTTTTCATTTCTGTTTATTGCTGTA
>NC_051414.1:12173719-12173981 GCF_015228065.2 Penaeus monodon
TAAAGTGAGATTTTTACTTATTCTTCTGTTTTTTTTTTTTAAAAATTTTCTTAGTCTGTTTTTGTTAGCAATCTTTTTGCTTTTTTTATTGTTTCTTGAAATTCTTCATTAGAAAATTTGAGTTTTTGTTCTGTTTTTTTTAATTGGCTGATTATTACTTTTAATGGGTAAGAATTAATTATGTTTTTACCTCTATTTTTTTTTTATGAAATTTCCCCAAATCTTTCTGGAAGGGTGTTAAAGTAAAGGGAAAAGTACAGTA
>NC_051414.1:12174016-12174130 GCF_015228065.2 Penaeus monodon
AGGGTTCTTGCTTTAATCTGTATTTTTTTTAAAAATTTCAAATGTTTATGCATTTGGATTTTTCCTCCTTTTACAAAAGGGCTTTGTTTCTTTGTTTTATGATTTCTTTACATT
>NC_051414.1:12174565-12175311 GCF_015228065.2 Penaeus monodon
ATGGGGGGTTCCATGCAGGGTTTGAGCATTAAAGTCTCTTTTAAAATTTTGGGGTTTGTTCATGTTTTTATGTAATGTTGTAATTTTAGTTGGTCTGTTTGGGGGCAAAGGGTTTTTTAAATTTAATATTAAATTTAGCCATTTTTCTTGTAGCAAATTTTTTATAGCTATTTTTTTATTTTATTTTGTCCTCACTGAGGTTTATTTTTTGTATTGTATACGGGTATGTAACAAATGGCAAGCCCTCCTCCCTTTTTTCTGTTCTTCTTTTCTTTGTTTTGTAAATTGTTTATTTTAAATTTGTCATTTTATTAACCAAGTTTCGCAGTTGCGAATATTTTTGGGGATTTTTTTTTATCTATTAAATAGTAAATTTCTGTCATTTTTTTTTAAAAGGGATCGGGCATCCGAGTATTAAATTTTATCCATATATACTTCCCATGTTTTCTTTTATAATTGGGAAAATTGTTTCTTTTATGGTCGGTTTGGTTATGATTAGGGAGTTCCAGATTTTTTTAATTTTTTGACATTTTTTTAAACTATTCTTCATAAAATTTCTATCCATGGGGCTTTTTTTCATCCGGTCTATTCTTCTTTGGGTTTTAAAGGGTTTTTATTTGAGGCGTTGGAAGTGACCATGTTTTTGGGGAAATTTATATTTCTTTTTTTTTCATATTGTTCAGTGCAAGATTTTGTTCTTTTGTTTTTTAAAATTTTGATTTCACTGAGGGGTTTGATGGTTTGGG
>NC_051414.1:12175345-12175775 GCF_015228065.2 Penaeus monodon
GGGGTGTTTCTGAGCTGGGTTATGTTGTGTTTGTTTTAAAGTTTACAAAGTTGGGGTTCCTTTTGTTTTTGTTGTTTTTATATTTTTTGGTTGTCCTCTGGTTTTTGGGTGTTTTCAGAGTTTGGTTGTGTTCTCTGCTGTTGTTATTTTGGTTTTTTGTAGAGTTTTGTTGTTGTTGTTGTTTTTTGTTTATTTTAGTTTAAAAGATGGGGGAAATTTCTTAATTTTTGGTTTTTTGGGGTTTTGTTTTTTTTGTTTATATCTTGTGCTTTTAGTGTTCCCACAGTCCCTTTTTATGCTAGGTGGTTACCATTAGAGAAAAAAAAATAGAGGCATGTGAACAAAACTTTAAATTTATGACCCAAACTGATTTCATTATACACTTAATTTATTTTTTCATGAAATTTTACCTGACCTACATAAAGGCATT
>NC_051414.1:12176141-12176822 GCF_015228065.2 Penaeus monodon
AATTTAAATTGTTTCCACCCCCTAGGATTTACTGATTTTCTATGAAGTATTTTGAAATTTGATTTATTAAGTCCATCTTTTATTTTTTTTATTGGATTGAAAAAAGTTTGAAGTGATTATTTTTTAGTTACATAATTAGTACACATTTTTTTGGGGAGAACTTGTTTTCTGAAGTTAGTGTAGGGGTTCCGCGGTTTTTGTCTCCCGGTTTTTTCGTTACGACCCCTGTTTGGGGGGTTTTGGGGTAATCTTCACTGTCACTTTCTTCGCCTGCTTTTTTTCGGGAACAAAATTTATTCCATTGTTATTTCCGGCGATCGCCCGGGTCTAGTTCAAAGTGAGTTTATAAGCTTTCACTTACTAAGTTAGCAAGACTTGTGTTTATGTTAACATTTTTGGTGGTTGCATCGAGATCAAAAAAGAACAAAAAAGCCAATTTGGGAAAATTTGTTTAATATAATTCCAATTTCTATGGAAAGGGAAAGTTTCCGTAAAAGGAGAGAACAACAAAAATAAGACACTCATTTGTTATTTCCTTTGCAATTTTTACCAAAAAATTTTTGCTACACATAATATTTTTTGGAAAAAATTTTTCATAATCTATCCCCAAAGATAAAAAAAACCCAATGATAATTCCATAAAGAAAGGCTACACACTAATACACAAAAAAATTATTTAATG
>NC_051414.1:12176852-12179401 GCF_015228065.2 Penaeus monodon
GGTTGCGCAAATGCCGCATGGAGAGTAAGCAATGGTGAAAAGGTGTGGGGGCCCCGGGGCAGAACCACCTTTTGGGAAAAAGATTTTGCATGGAAAGGTTTGTGGTTTTTTACAGTGAGGTTATGGGTTCCCAGGAGTTAGGGGGCTTAGTCTAAAATAGGTGCAGACACTTTTTAAATAATTTAAAAAACTTTCATTGTATCATTTTAAGGGAAACAAAAAACGATTATCAGTTACACAGTGAAAATTGAAACATAATAAATATTTCATGTTGGAGTCTGTTTGAAACTAAAAAATTACGGATAACATTAGGAAAAGTTAAAGTATATGTAAAGTCATAATGAGCCTCCTTATTTAACCTCATTTAGCAAAAGAGAAATGCGTTTTTCTCCACACATATTCCCTGTGGATGTGTAAATTTAAAGGACACTATACATTTTTCTTTTTATTTATAGTAGGCCAATACAGTCATGTTTAAGTTAATATATTTAGATCCCCCAAAACAAAAAAACTCTGATTCCTCACAAATCGCCAAACCTGTTTGATGAGGGAGGACTGCTAACATGGATACTTAAAAAGGGGGTGAAAATGAAATTGGATATTTAATCACCTGAAATTAGTAGAACATTTTAGTACATGAAGAATATATGCCAGTTGTGATAAAGTTATAGAAATATTAGCAGTGTCAAGCACTACGATGAGTATGGATTTCCTCCCCCTTTGCTATTCATATATATGATTCAATGCATGGAAAACCCCCAAAAGCTTCAAAGACGGCCTCTGAAAGTGGGGGAAGCAAATTTAAAACAGAAATTGCAAGGTTAAAATAAAAGGGAATGACTAGAAAAATTGAAAGTAAAGTGGATATTTCTATTTGATTATAATTATTCATTTCAAGCTGTTTTTCGAAATTTTTTTAAAAAGTAAAAAAAGAATGTACAAGATGTTTAAAAGCTTTAACCCTTCCTTCGTCCCTTTTCATCTGTTGATGTTTTTCTATTAAGTAAAGGGTAATGAGACCTTTTATCAAGGATTAAGGATATCTTTGCTAGGTGAGTATATTGTAGTTCTTAATACACAATGTATGGATAGGAGATTGTGACCGAGTTCAATATGAAAAAGCATTATTATATAATGCAGGATGGTGATGCCATTCCTTAGGCAAACAAGTTTTAAAGTAATTTATAGATATTGTATTGACTGTTGCCTGACTCGAGTTATTCTATGCTGTTGTTACCTGAGTTGCAAAGAACTGCTACCTGACTCCCAAGTGATATTGGACCTGTAGCTTCTGAGCATGTCCTCTTGTAGTTGTGCAGAGAAAGGACTAGAACATAGTCTTGCCATAAGCATTACAGTGCCTATCATGCCTGATTGTACCATAGTCCTCCAGGATCTTGTAGGCCTGGAGTAGAACTGAGTTTTGGTTCTGAAATTCCAGGGTTGGAGATATGACAGGTTTTCTGGGTAAGATAGATGGGAGATCACATGAACAAGTTTTACATAGAAATCTGGTTAAGTTTGGGTTTTACTTGCTTTGGCTTTTGTTTTCTAAAATTTCTGTGCATGAATGATATGTAATCTTTCCACTTTGATCTTTCAGAATCATTAAAGGTGGAAATCAAACTACAGCCATGGCACATCTCAAGAAGCCTGTCGATGTGGTAAGCATTTTTTCCAGTTAATGCAAGAAAATATTATGATTATTAATAGTTAGAATCAAGTTTGTATTTGATGGAATTGCTTTTGTTTACAAAAGAATATTAAAAGATGCTAATATATTCATGATATTTACATGTGAATAATGTCATGAAATTCAGTTCAGTTAATATATATGGTAAATGTACAGGAAATTTAAATGAAAAATTATTTGGTTGCTATTCAGTACTATTTACAAGTTACACAAAAAATGCTAAGTTTTTATTCAGAAATATCATTCTGTAAATTATCAATAAAATTTCTCACTCTCCTATTTCTTCTAAATTATTACAGAGGTTAAATATCATGAAATGTTTATAAGAAAACTACATAACTCATAAGGTTTGCTATTACCCTTTGTGATCCTATCCCTTGGTGCACAGTAATAATAAAAATGCAGCATATAAAGTTTAGAAAGTGATACCATGAAGTACCGTGATTTTCAACTCTTCTTGTTTCATTTGCTCCTTAGCCAGATTTACTTCACAGTTTACCCCAGTACTCACATGTAGAAAAAGAAAATACTGGTCGAAACACAGAAAAAAGAAACCCCTTTATAATAAAGAAGAGGAAAAAAATTTGGGTTTAAAAAAAGAAAAGGAAAACCCCATTTGCATGAAAAAAGTTTTTTGAAAAAAATTTGAATAAATTACTGTTACTTATTTTAAAAAACAAAAAAAAAATGTCAAAGCTTTATTATTGAGATTTAAAAAATTTTTACTGAGAAATTGCTGATCACAAAGGCACCAGTTTAACTTATTTAAAGGGTTGCCCCCCTTTACAATAGCTATCAAAATTTTATTATTGGTTTTTGACCCCCCGCAATCCTTTTTACCACAGTTCTGACCCGC
>NC_051414.1:12180745-12180875 GCF_015228065.2 Penaeus monodon
CCCGACCACACAAACCCCTCACAACACAAAACACTCACAGAACAACACACTCACAGACACACACACTCACAGACACAACACATACCATACACTACACAGAATTAAACACAAAAAATACACACACAGAGGG
>NC_051414.1:12188968-12189479 GCF_015228065.2 Penaeus monodon
TCATCTGACACTGGGAATAGAAAATGTAAGACTAATTTTTTAGAACACTTGAAACAGTAATTGTTGATTATCTTCATATCTTTACACAGTATTCTGCCAAGGAGGTGATGAAAAGGTTTCCAGAGATGGCATATTCTCTTAATATGAAGGATATCTTCCAGAAAGCTGTTGGTAAGTACATATTATGTGTCCAGTAGTACATTGATTAACTCCTGCTGAGCATCTATGCTCGATCGTGCCATTGTTTGGTGACTGTGACTGATAGTATGCCTATTTTTCTTTTCTTTATTTGCCATTTTTATGTCATAGGTCAGTGAAACTTTTGTAATATGTGTAACATATTACAAAAGTCACCTTTTTTTTAGATCCACTACTTCAATACCTGTCTTGCTACTTGCATGCTGAGCTAGTAAGGTTCAAACGGCACTGTTAAAAGTTTTTTTTATGCTCTCTAATTCTTCAATTCATATAATCTTGTTTAAATAGAAGAAAAGTATATAACTTGCTTCTC
>NC_051414.1:12189500-12189877 GCF_015228065.2 Penaeus monodon
TTTTCATGCCTAAGATAAGGACAGATGGAAACAATTATGAAACTGAGTGAATTAAGGCTTCATGAATTGAAATGCATGAACAATGTTGATATTAGATTAATGTAGAGTATCTCTTCCAGATATCTTATATGGGAAGGATTTTCTCATCAAATGTGATCTATCAAAACGTATGCAGTTTTCATGTCAGGTAAAGGATTTTATTTGTATAAGATATTTTGCTAATGGCACGTTTTGATTTTGTTTGTTATTATGCAGTTCGCAATACTAATTTTATAATTAACCTCATAGAACCTCATTTCCTTGGAGCTATTTGTTCCTCCAGCTCTAATAAATCAAGATTTTTGAACTATGATAATTAAAAATTTGACACACAAGGA
>NC_051414.1:12190938-12191149 GCF_015228065.2 Penaeus monodon
AATAAAGAAGAGGAAGAAAATTTTGGTTGAAAAACAGAAAGAGGAAATCCCACTTTGCATGAAAAAATGTTTTATGAAAAATTAGAATATATATCTACTGTCTACTTAGTTTAAAAACTCAAACAAAAATGTCAGAAGCTTTATTATTGAGATTAAAAAGCTTTATTACTGAGAACTCTGCTGATTCACAAAGGCAACCAGTTAACTTATT
>NC_051414.1:12192649-12192925 GCF_015228065.2 Penaeus monodon
ACACCCCCACACACCACAAAACACACACACCAACACACAACACACACCAACACACACACACAAACCCCAAACACACACACAGACCCCACACCCCGACCCACCCACAACACACCACAACCAAAAACAAACAAAAAACCACAAAAGGGAAAACAACAAAGACGAACCACAAGGTTTCACACGAAAACAAACAACCGAACAAACCCCCCAAAACACACACACAAACAAACAAACAAACAAAAAAACAAAAAAAAAACACAAACACACCAAAACACCCCA
>NC_051414.1:12193096-12194131 GCF_015228065.2 Penaeus monodon
ATAAACACCAAAAACAGAACAAACAATAAACCCACACACCACACCACAGGCCAACACAAAAGGGCCCCAAACACCCCAGCCCAAACCAAACACACAAAACACACTAGGCCACAAAACACACACAACCCCAAAAGCACACAAACACACACCAACA
The DNA here is from genome assembly GCF_015228065.2 of Penaeus monodon. Classification (NCBI taxonomy): domain Eukaryota; kingdom Metazoa; phylum Arthropoda; class Malacostraca; order Decapoda; family Penaeidae; genus Penaeus; species Penaeus monodon. The sequence continues at coordinate 12,193,251 of NC_051414.1, forward strand.
ACACAAAACACACACAACCAAAACACACACAAACACACCAAAAACAAAAAAGGGCCAACAACCCCCAAAACCCAACAACCACAACCAAACAACACAAACAAACCAAACACCACAAACACACACAACAAAAACACCACACAACAAAAACCACACAAAACACCAAAAACCCAGAACAAAAAACACCCAAAACACACAAAAAAACAAAAACACAAAAAAACAAACCAAAACAAACATACTAAAACAAACCCACCCACAAAACACACACACACAAAACAACACCAAAACCCCCACAACACCACAACAAAAAGATACACACACACAAACCCACACCACACAAAACACACACACAAAAACAAAACATAAAACCAAAAACCCAAAAAAACAAACACAAAACCTCACCACAACCCCCAAAAAGAAAAGCACAAAACACACACACATACATCACAAACACACACAAAAACCACAAAAAAACACACACAAACACAACACACACACACCCACAAACCACACACACACACACACACACACACCCCACACACACACACCACCCACACAAGAAACACACAAAAAAAAAAAACACACACACAAACACCACAAACCCACACACAAAAACAAACACACCACAAACAAAAACCCCACAGAAACCACGCACGCAAACACCCCAAAAAAACGACAACAGAAAAACACCAAGGCGCACACGAACAAAAAGGCCACAAGATACCACGGCGCACACAGTTTAACCACAGGCGCACACAGAACACACAGGGACACCCACAGGGCCACACGGGCCACACAAACACACCACACACACGGCACCACAACAAAAACCACCACCACCCACGCCCAACACACCACCAAAACACGCACCACACAAAACGCCC
>NC_051414.1:12194220-12194333 GCF_015228065.2 Penaeus monodon
AAACCCACAACCCCCATAGGCGCACCTGACAAAAAACCAGACAACACAAAACCCAAAAACACAAACCAGACACACACAACTTACACAGACATACACAAACATACACAAAACAG
>NC_051414.1:12194423-12194614 GCF_015228065.2 Penaeus monodon
CCCACCAAAACCCCGCAACAACGCCACACACCACACACACACAACACCACACCCCACCACACACACACACACACACAACAAAACACACACCCCACACAAATAGACACACACAGACCGTATAAACATCACACAACAGACAACAGCCCCAAAAAAAAATACCAGACACACCAGACATACACAAACAACAAACT
>NC_051414.1:12194693-12194927 GCF_015228065.2 Penaeus monodon
CAACACCAAAACACTCACGAAACACACGTAACAGAAAAAACACACTCAAAAACGACACCAGAAACCACACATGGGGCCCCCACACAGAACACATAGGCCACACAATACACACGGGCGCACACAGAACACACAGGCGCACCAGACCCCAATGCACACACATAGACACACCAGGCAACACACACACCACACACCGCCACACCACACACACCACAAAACCCGCCCCCAACCACCCCC
>NC_051414.1:12194986-12195296 GCF_015228065.2 Penaeus monodon
TAGGCGCACACTGACCAAACACAACCACAAAACCCAAAAACCACAGACACACAGATTACACAACATACAAAAACATACACAAAAACTACAAAATCACACCATGACACCATGCAAAAAGCCCCCCGCGCGCACACACCACACAAACACACACACCCCCCACACACACACACACACTCACGAACACACCACAAAACACACCACACCCCAACACACACACCCAAATAGAACACCAACACGTTATAACATAATACCCCAGACACACAGACAAACACAAACTAACAGACACCAAGAATACCAAACACACAACATA
>NC_051414.1:12195894-12196009 GCF_015228065.2 Penaeus monodon
ACCCCCAAAGGGGAAAAATATCACTCACAAACACAGTTACAAACACGACTACGATGCGCATACAGACTACAGGGTTTTAGCCAACACTTACAGACACAACCCCAGAACCCCCCCC
>NC_051414.1:12197784-12198651 GCF_015228065.2 Penaeus monodon
ATAACACCCACACATAGAACAACACAAACACACACCATAGACACACACATAGAAAAAACACAAGGCCAAAAAAAACACAAAAAAACCCCCCCCCAAAACCCACAACACCACACACAAAAACACCCCAAACACACACACACAAGAACAAAAACACAACACAAAACCAACACACACAAACAAAAAACCCCCACAAAAAAACCCCAAAAACACACACAACACACACCACCCAAAAAAACAAAAACACCCCCCACCCCAAACCCCCGACAAACACCCCAGTACAAACCAAAAAGTCCAAACAATACAAAATCACACCCCAAAAACCACAATTCCCCCCCAAACCACAGTCAAAAAACACACACCCCACCGAACATCAAGTTCCCCAACCAAAAGCACATGCTACACCAAAACACCCCAGGCACACAAAAGCCCCCAAAACACCCCCAAAAAGCACAAAAGCCAAAAAAAAAAAACACACCCCACAACCACACACCCAAACACACCCACCACCCCACACAACACACCCCACCACACAACACATACAAAAACGCAACCTTACAAACCCTACACAAAACACAAAAACCCACACACACACACAAACACAAACAAAAACACACAACACACCCCCAAAAAAACCCAAAAACACAAAAAAACAACACACACAAAAACAAAAAAACAACACACACAAAAAACACACAAAAAAACACACACACCCCACACACACACACACACACAAAAACACAAAAAACAAAAAAAAAAAACACAAAAAAAACAAAAACCCACACAAAACCACAACAAAAAAACCAACCCGAAAGACACACAAAAAACAAACACCCGAAAAAACCACAAAAACCAAAAAAACACAAAAAA
>NC_051414.1:12198763-12199064 GCF_015228065.2 Penaeus monodon
ACAGTCACACACCCCAGTCAAAACACAAACCACATTAAACACAGGAAACAAAAGAGAAACACCCCAACAAAACACAAGGAAACAACACACAAACCACATACCACAAAAAAAACATACCAAAAACAAACAAAACACAACACGCAGCACCCACAAAAACGTCCCCAAACCCGTTTCAAATACACAAAACAAAAACACACCACACACCAACACCCCAAACCAACACACCAAACAAAAACCCACACCAACCACAACACACACCAAAAAACAAAAACACACAAAATTTCCCATCACAAAACCTCCC
>NC_051414.1:12201792-12201912 GCF_015228065.2 Penaeus monodon
ATTTTTTTTGGGCAGACTTCAAGCTTAGATCCTGCAAAAAACCTGAAGAATTATGCTCGCCCCCACATGGCACAACCCTACCATCTGCGCAAATCCCGAGCAAAATAAATCAAGATATCC
>NC_051414.1:12203383-12204270 GCF_015228065.2 Penaeus monodon
TCATCTAAACCGGGGAAATGAAATGTAAGACTTTTTTTTTAAAAACCTTGAAACAGTAATTGTTGATTCTTCAATCTTTCACATATTCTCCCAAGGGGGTGATAAAAAGGTTTCCAAGATGCATTTCTTTAATTAAGGGATATCTTCCAAAAGCTTTTGGGTATACATATTATGTGTCCGTAGTACTTGATTACTCCTGCTAGCATCTATGCTCGATCTGCCATTTTTTGGTGACTGTGACTGATAGTTGCCTATTTTTCTTTTCTTTTTTTGCCATTTTTTGTCTAGGTCATAAAATTTTGGGGAATATTTAACATATTACAAAAATCACCTTTTTTTTTTGTCCCCTACTTTTAACCCTTCTTGCTACTTGCATGCTGACTGTAAGGTTCAAACGGCACTGTTTAAAGTTTTTTTTATGCTCTCTAATTCTTCAATTCATATAATCTTGTTTAAAAAAAGAAAAAAATATAAATTGCTTCTCTCAGTCAGTCAGTCAGCCGTTTTTTTTGCCTAAATGGGCAGTGGAACAATTATGAAACTGAGTGAAATTAACTTCATAATTGAATCATGAAAAATGTTGAATTAGATTAAAGTAGAGTTCTCTTCAGATATCTTATATGGAAGGATTTTTTTTTCAAATGTGTCTATCAAAAAGTAGCGTTTTCATTCGGTAAGGATTTTATTTGTATAAATAATTTTTTTCTAATGGCACGTTTTGATTTTGTTTGTTATTATGCAGTTCGCAAAACTAAATTTTTTAATTAAACCCCAAAACCCATTTCCCTTTGGGCTTTTGTTCCCCCCGCTCTATAATTTAAGATTTTTTTAACTATGAAAATTAAAAAATTTTACACCAAGGAAAAATTTATTTGTATGCATAAACT
>NC_051414.1:12210155-12210335 GCF_015228065.2 Penaeus monodon
CTAATGCCTGAGATCTTTCACCCCCAGATTTGCAATCGAGAAATGAATTCAGAAAATGCTGTGGCTGATCATTATAGATCAGGAAATCACCAGAAGGTGAGAAAGTTGGAATTCATAGTACAAGAGCTTAGTATCCTTTAGATAGTTGATTTATCTATTTATCATTTTATACATACATAC
>NC_051414.1:12210432-12210831 GCF_015228065.2 Penaeus monodon
CCCACAGTGTTTGGGAAAATTAACATGATTGTTATTTAGTTACATTATTGATTTTTGTAAGGATGTGAGACCTTTTTATTATTATGGTTTGATTACTCTGAAGAATATATTCCAGGCAAAGGTGTTATGGAATGTAGGTAGGCATCATTATTGAGAGAACTAAAGGTAGCCAGTATACTGTATGTAAAAGTAGGCTAACATTAAAAGTAAACCAGTATTCAAGATTTAAGATCCTGTATTAGATAAAGTACGATGGCTTTAAAATCTTATTCTTTAGTTGACAATTTCAGTTTATCAAAAATGGGAAAACAGGATTAAGATTGATATGCATTTGAATATTTGCTCATTTGCCAGGTAAGATGTCATTTAGAGAATAAAAATTATCTTTTTGCTGTCATT
>NC_051414.1:12210848-12212381 GCF_015228065.2 Penaeus monodon
AGAATCTAGACAAAAAGGTGCGAGAAGCTGGTGAGCCGTCTTACTCAAGTAGGGCTTCAGATTTTGCCTCTAACTCCTTGCGACATCGACTGCTCAGTAGCCAAATCAAACCTCTTGGTGAGTGCTAAACAGTTTAACTCCTGTGTTTTTAATTTTGTATATACTTCACAAGTGTTTTGTCGAACTTATATTCCCCCCAAACCCTTAGAGGTGATTACACACAATCCCATTGTATCCCTCCTTTTTGCACGATTCCCTTCGTCTCCCTTCATACTGTCACTTCTGGCAAAGCTGAGCAATGTTTTTTTATTTTATACCATGTGTTTTGAATGTACAAAAATATGTGATAAATACCTGATTTATGTGTTTTATTGTATTTTCTGTTATAGTTTTATGTGCTGGTTTTTGTAAGTTTCCCATTCTCATAGATATACAAATGGTAATGTTTTTAACTTTGATAATTGGTTGTTCAGTAATTTTTTTAAAATACCAGCTTGAGACCAAATAATATTTTTAAAATCTTGTTAATTGATTGCTCTGGGGAACAAAGAGAGGCTAAAAAATTGCTGCCTTATGGGCTTAAGACATGTAGAGGTGTGAAGTGCAATATCAGTTTTATATCAGTAGCATATCCTAATTACAATAATGATAGAAATTATAGTGAAAACATTGTATGTATGACCATATTTTATTATGTATTCACAGGTCTCCAAATGGTTGAAGAATTTGAAAAATACCATGATCATATGTATTATAAGTGTAATCTCTGTGCAGCACATGGCAAACTAGATGCTATGTATCACCATCTCATCGGCAATAAACATACTGAGAGATACATAGTAAGTTCATGGAGAAATATATGATCCAAAAGTTTTACCTTTTATAGTCAGGTAAACTGTATACAACTCATACCATGATTTTGTGGTGCCAAAGTTAGAAAAAAATAATGTGTGAAATCTTTTCTAAGTACAATACTAATATATATCTCTTGACTTTGTTAAATATGGTCAGAATGTAAACTAAATGGTCTTTAATTGCAGAAGTCAGCATGCCTCTTGCAAAATTCAGTATTGACTGGTAATGAACGTGAAGAAATTCGCAAACAACTTGTAAAGATAGAGGGCATTAATTGTGAAACAATAAAGACTTATTATGGTAAGAAGTCCACATTTGATTAGTTATACTGTATATACGTGTAATGTGTAATTTTAACATAATGAAAAATACAAAAATGCTGTATATCAGGGGTGTCAAGCTCAAAAGCTTTCATTTCATTTTCCATCTTGAGGGCCAACATACATGATTTTGCAAGGTTATGTTATATGAAACTGTCTAGTATCAAGTTCCTGAACATAAAATTTATTTCAATAGATTTTAAAACTCATGATAACAGAATTTATAAGACAGTTTTCCTACATAATGACCATAGTTTCACAGGCTAATAATTCTTCTTGGCATCCACCAAGCCATCTCGAGGGTCACATTTGACTTGTGGGCCATGATTTGACATCCCTGCTGTATTTATTGGAGCTT
>NC_051414.1:12212644-12213011 GCF_015228065.2 Penaeus monodon
ATCATTTATTGATGATTTTGTACATGGAAATGGATAACCTGCCAGCTTTCATTTAGGTTCGGAATTTTATCCAAGAAAATGGGAACAAGACGGTCTTGTTAAAAAGTCAACAGTACATCATCCTGTCAAGAAGGAGCTTGAATCTGGGTAGGTGTTCACTATCCCTTCCAAAGTCTTCATCATGGAAAAATTATTATTTGTCGTTGTGATTACTGTCTGGTCAAAGATTGTCTTAAATCAGTAACATTTAATGAAAGAAAACTTGATGTTCTGAAGATCATTTGGTTTTACAACTATTAAGAATCAGCAAATAGTGCTGCTGATTTATTCTATTTTGTGATTTTTATTTGCAACTTGGTGTAGTTCA
>NC_051414.1:12213029-12214490 GCF_015228065.2 Penaeus monodon
ATGCCCAAGATCCCTTGGGCATCTTGGTGGTTAGTCAGACTTTCTTGATGCCTGTTCCTGTCATCATGATACATACTTTGAGACTGGCTTGGAGGGATTGTTGGTCCAAGCAAAGTTTTCTTGATTTTTTTGTTTTGTTTTAATTTTTCTTCATCTATCCCTTTAAAATGGAATAAAAGTAATTTCATTGTGTGTATTATAAGAATAAAATGACAAGAAGAAAGAGAAACATGGTGTTTGATTTAAGACAGTATGTATCGCAATAATATTTTGGAGCATATAGACACTTGGAGAAGTCAGCTGGACTGTTAAGAAATCATCTGGCTATTTAATTCCTTTTGGCTTTAGATGTAATTATAGCCTTTACTTATTTCATTATAATGGCAGAGAATATGCTATATCCTCAACATTTCTTTTTTGCAGCGCTTCTTCAGACTCTTCATCACCAGTGCCTTGTAGAAGTAGATCCCCTTTATGCCAGAGGTCCAGAAGTATGGCAGACTCTCCATATATGTCACCAAAGAGGTTCAAGCGATCGCCGAGGTCAAGGAAATCATGGTCACCTGTAAGGTCACCAAAAAGACCAGCAAGATCTCCATCTCTTTCTAGATTTCGCAACAAATCACCACCTCAGGAATGCATTGAGGCTGCAAAAGGTGCCATAAAGGCATAAAGTTATTTGCTATTGAATAATTAGCTAATGAATTTTGTTTTTGAATAATTAGTCAAAGATTTATTTTGAATAACTATTTGAATAATATAATGAAATGTTAATGATTATCTAGGGAGGTGTAGGGAAAATGTTTATTAACAAGTGTGATTTGTATTATTTGATGAAGTGTAAAAATAATGTATTAAGTGTTATTTTAACAGCACTCCTAGAACCAAAGCCGAGAGCCCCTCCACCACCACCTCTCCAGCAGTTAACTTTGCAACCACATGTATCAACACCTCTTCAGAAGCTTTCACCCTTACCAAGACAAGAAAAAATGGAAATGAAGGATAAAGATGTTCAAAAATTTGACTTGGAGGAGCTTATGATTCATATGAACTTTATCATTAAAACACATGATATGCATGGTAAGTTATTGTCTTTTGCGTGCAGTACTGAAAATGTAACTGTTGTATATATTTTTTATGTAAATTTTTATAGCTTGTCAAAAGCTATTGCCATTTTCCACCAATACTATATTTGTGAAATTATGAAAGAATGATTTTAGTTGTTCATGATCTACATTTAGTAGAGGATCTCATACTGGAGTAACTGGGGTTGGAGGTTATTAAATATGTTTTATGAAATGTAGTATCCTATAAAATAATAGCAGTAACCATAAGCACTGAAGCAAAGGCTAGAATGCAAAGGTTAAATATTGTTTAATTTTAGAATATACAATTTGTATCTTAAATCGTAATAAGGTATCAACGTATGAATTATTGTACCATAACCCAGTGCCACTGCTG
>NC_051414.1:12214578-12214702 GCF_015228065.2 Penaeus monodon
ACCCACTCGCAACGGGTGTCACAAGTGTGATGCCCGGAAAAGGACTCATTTCCAGGTGTCTCATATGTGTGACATTGTTCTTCCGACCCGTCTGCCGGGTGTGTCACCCGTGAGACGTAATGTA
>NC_051414.1:12214754-12214900 GCF_015228065.2 Penaeus monodon
GTGTTCGGTTCTCAAAAACATATACTTCAATATTATCCCAAGGCTATAAAATGGTGCAGGAGAAGCTACTGCACCGACTGCAACGTCAGTTTATGCACCTACGGGTGTTTTCAAGAGTTGCCAACCACTTTATGAGGAGTGGCATT
>NC_051414.1:12215759-12216040 GCF_015228065.2 Penaeus monodon
CTACACTAAAACTTCCATCCATTACAACAAGTGATGAGACTGCATTTTAGCTTTAGAACACTCAAAACATTGTGTTTGGTTCTCAAAAGCATAAACTTCAATATAATCTCAAGGCTGAAAAACTGGAGGTTACGCTCTGATTGGTCGCCCGCGGGGGGGTCCCAGCCACGGGCAATAGCCGCTAAATTTGTCATTCAGCTAATAGGGTGTATGGCACTACTAAGCACCTGTCGCAAGTGGGTTAAGAGATGTATATGACTTTACCTAATTTCCCCATCCCA
>NC_051414.1:12216300-12216545 GCF_015228065.2 Penaeus monodon
TGTTTAGGGAAAGAATGATAATTTCTAATGTTTTCTGTATGAACACATAATCTTTTATACAGAATGCCAATCTTTGAAAGCTTACTGAACTTCCATTATCCCAGAATTTTCTTATGATTTGTATAGGCTAATTTCTCTTAGTTTCTTAACCTGTTTTACATTGTGACACCAATTTTGGCGTCACAAAGCACCCGTGGAATATACTGTGACACCGATGTTGGCATCATAATTCCATTTAATTTTAG
>NC_051414.1:12216760-12216883 GCF_015228065.2 Penaeus monodon
ACCCCCTATCCTTCACCCCATACCCCTCCCCCAGGGGCTCTTACCCTCTTCTCCCTCTCCTTCATTTCTCAAATATTTTACTCCTAATAACTTTGAACAATTTTATATTTGACAATCTTTGCA
>NC_051414.1:12217009-12217369 GCF_015228065.2 Penaeus monodon
TTCCATGTGTATGGAAAATTTAATATCCTGAATAGATGGCAAATTTCTGATAATTCTACTTACTTTATTTGGCTTTTTGCAGATAAGCAAAAAGATATGTCTGAACCATGTGTGAGAGATCCATATACATAGTAGATGTAAATGCATAGAAATATAAAATAAAGAAGAATCACAATTATATAATCAGTACATCAAAGAAAAATGAGAAGATGAGGACTTTGCTTCCATAGAGAGACCCAATTGTAATAATCATATTAAAGGAAATCAAAAGTTATAGCATTTTAGATTGCACTGTACATTCAGAAATAATGCGTCAGGTCAATGAAAAGATCAGGAAGTTAGTGTCTTATTAACCAGATT
>NC_051414.1:12219764-12220304 GCF_015228065.2 Penaeus monodon
ATTCACCAGATACCAATTTTGATATTGCAGAAGGTGATATAAAAGAACCAGATGATGCAAAACTTGTGATTGAACTGATGCTTAAAATCTCTGAAGCTTTATATTCTGTTACTCGCACAACACTTGATGACAGCATGCTCAAGTCTGATCAGAAACAACAAACTTTGAAAAAACAGAAAGATGTAAGTGTTTCTTTGTTTATAAGCTGAATTGACAGTAATATTAAAAGAAAATAGTTTGCCTGCTTTCTTTGGATTTAGGAAATGTTCACCCTCAACTTGAGAAAAAAACAAAACAAAACATGAGTTAAAGTCTTCTACCTTACTATTTTAAAAAAATACTTGTGCATACCATTAGTTTAACAGAATGTTGAGGATTAGTTGTATGTCCTAGCTTGAACTTAAATTGTAAATTTAAAAGAATGCAGTTAGAAAACAGCACTTATAATATAATATTTTTTATTATGAGAGAATTGTAGTTGCAAATTCCTTTCATAACCAGGTTAATATTAAATGATGAATAATATGCTACTTAGTATGA
>NC_051414.1:12220401-12220610 GCF_015228065.2 Penaeus monodon
ACTTAATGATTATTTCTCTTTACAGGTCTTATTAAAGATTATGGGTCATTTGAAATATAGAATGGAAGCACATTGGCAACAGAAATATGCTGCTCAATAACACAATAAGAAAAATTTCCCTGAACATCTGTCTTCAGAATCTTCAATCATATAAAAAACAATGCATTCAAATATAATCAGTTTACATTTGTGATTAACTCAATGCTGCC
>NC_051414.1:12221047-12221279 GCF_015228065.2 Penaeus monodon
CTATAGTAATGTTGTATGTCAAGAAAATTGTATGTACAGTAAAATTTTGTATTTTCAGAAGGTAGTAAGTTTTGAATAAGTTTTAGACATGTGAATGCCATGCCATTAAGAGTTTTTGGCACTACATGAATGTCTCCACTATTACATTTTATTTGATTGTGAACTTATGTGACAGTTGTTTTTCATTTTTGTTCAAGCAGTACATAAAATGTGAAAGCTTAGAAAACAAAGC
>NC_051414.1:12221328-12222516 GCF_015228065.2 Penaeus monodon
CAAAACATTTCTCATATTTTTCCTTAACTATTTCTTATGTCTTGAGTTGTTGACACTGACTAAATAAAATAAAGGATAGAAGGTGCTAAGTTGCCTGTTTGTAATTTTTGGCTCCATCTAGAAAAAAAAGGTTATCAGTAATTGTTTCTTTCTATGGAAAGGTATAGATTAACAATGCAATTCATTGTATTAACATTTAACATTTATACATTTATTCAGAACTAGAATGAATGATACTAGGAAATGTTTAATTTGATAATGATAAAAAAGTCATCATGTATTAACAAATTAGTTAGACAATTTAAAAAATTAGATTTAGAAAATATATTGATATTAACTTAAGAGGACAACAGCAGCAGATATGTTTTACAGACCTGTAATAAAACTCTTTAGAAAAAGCAATAACCTTAATTTACATTTTACTCTATATTTATGAAAGTTGAATATGTACAGGGTATAAGCTTAGGTTAAAATTTACATAATGATGTATGCTGTTTTTTCATTTGGCAACACCCAAAGACAGGATTTCATCAACAATAAATGTACCACCTCCAGTCACCAATGACTGTGTTATCTTAATGTTTGAAAGGAAATAAGAGATTCAACTGATTGAAAATAAAGAATCAGTTACCCAGACATCTTAATCCCACTAATTTTACATGTTACAGTTATAATTATTTTTAATCATGGACTTAAAATTCTACATCTAGAAACAATACAGTAATTGTAATTTAAGATCGCACTGAGGTGACCATATTGAAAGAGGAAAAGCTATATTTTTCACATATATTAAGAATAAAATAGGAATGGACAAAAAAGTATATGTAAACTATGAATAAATTCTTCAGAAATCATTTATATGTATACCATTGCTGTAGGTCACTGGTTATGTGCTGACCTCTCAATTCAGAGATCAGGCAATTGTGTCCCTGAACTGAACTGATATTAGGGAAAGTTCAGGGAGTGGAAAATCAGGTGAAATACATTGCACAGAAATCAATGTATTGTTTTCATATTCTACATGTTCCTGTTTACCAAAGAAAATTTAAGGAAAGCCAGTGTGCAAAACAGGTTATTCATGTTATTGGTATACAGCATTAGTAAGGCTAGACCTCCTTTGTACTGAGGTAAGCATAGTGGGATGTCTTACTGTACTTACTCAGGTTATAAATATGATTTGTGAAGTTG
>NC_051414.1:12223256-12223356 GCF_015228065.2 Penaeus monodon
TAACAGGAAAACATGATGCGAGAATATTGTTCATGAACAGTTATGATAATGTAAGTACATGTATGATGGGGAGGTGGGGTGGATGAGCGAGTGACAAGAC
>NC_051414.1:12223395-12223613 GCF_015228065.2 Penaeus monodon
TTGTAATTGATGGTGAACATGTAAGGGTGTATGCTATATGAAGATGTGTGGCGTATGAAGTGAGTAATCGGGTGAAGGTAAGGTATGTAATGTAATGTGAATTATCTGTGTAAGGGCGGGGAGCATCCTCAGCTCAGCGAGCACACATGATAGCATGGTGCTCTCCTCCCCAGACAGAATGAATCATAATTACGTGAGTGTAACGATGTGGGTGTGAG
>NC_051414.1:12228241-12228392 GCF_015228065.2 Penaeus monodon
TCCTCCGAGCCAGGCACAAGCGCTGCTACGCGGGTGTGGTCGGCGTGGAGGCTTTTTCCCCGCCCAGGCCGGTTGATGCGCTGTAATTGTAAGTAATTGCTAATTACATGTGAAAAAATGTGAACACAAAATCGGAAAACACACAGTACAT
>NC_051414.1:12229448-12230153 GCF_015228065.2 Penaeus monodon
AAGCTGTGAGGTATCCTGACTGGGTACGTGACCCTCATTGCGCCACTCGAGCCACGCGGACCAGCTCGATGCTGATTGGTTCATCATCATCACGCCACTGCCGTCACGCGGACCAGCTCGATGCTGATTGGTTCATCATCATCACGCCACTGCCGTCACGCGGGCCAGCTCGATGCTGATTGGTTCATCATCATCACACCAGCTCGATACTGATGGTTCGCTGCTGGAAGGAAAGATATAAAAAGGGTATGGGAAGTGGACATGAAGCAACTTAGGGCTTCAGCATCTGTATATATTGGTGATGTATTTTTATTATTATCTGTCAGCCGTTTAGTACGACACTGACGAGTGATAGATTATTTGGGATTAAATGTGATTTCTTTATATTTAATTAAATGTAATCTTGGAAATTTCCTTGTTATGTTATGTGTGTGGTTTTGGCGGAGGATCTAATGTGCACTGGTTGGCTAAGCTTGGAATCTTGGTTTTCTTTAAATGTAACGTAATTGTATCCTTAACCCCTCAGAAGTTGTATTCATTTGTATTATTTTTGTAATTAAATTGTAAGTTTTTATTTAGTCAGGAGAAATTATTTCCCCCTTCTTAATCTTGAATGTTTATATCTCTTGACTACTGTTCTAAGTGAACGGGCGACCTTGCTGTTCTTGAAGTTATGTTGGGAATGTGGCATTTATATAGCGGAAT
>NC_051414.1:12231011-12231081 GCF_015228065.2 Penaeus monodon
TTGTGTGTTGGTGAGAACTATGTCTGGTGTGGTGGAGCTGTTGGCACGTATGAACGTTGGTGCATCTGGG
>NC_051414.1:12233908-12234098 GCF_015228065.2 Penaeus monodon
TGACTGTGTGAAGTTGGTGCTGGTCTCATTTTATCCAGGAAAACTGGTCAAGACATGTCTAGATGTTGATTTCAATTGTGAATTTGTTTATCTAAACATGCCATTCGTAAACGCAAATGGCTTGATCATTTTCTTTCTTAATTTAATGAGACCAGTCACTTCAAACTTGTTGTCAGTGAGCTATGACAAG
>NC_051414.1:12234357-12234424 GCF_015228065.2 Penaeus monodon
CATTTGATCTAATCACCTTTCATCCTAAACCCTTCCCCTGTCTATTAATCCCTATCATACCCCATCC
>NC_051414.1:12234592-12235096 GCF_015228065.2 Penaeus monodon
TTCCTTCCCCTGCCAAAGTCTTAAATTTTGACCAGTGAAGATGAGCGTGGCTTGCTATTAGTCATATAGGCAGTAGTTGGGATATGATTGTGCCACTTTTCTGGGTGTAATTCTTCTATAGTGCAGTTCTTTAGTTGTAGTTTTTGGTCAAATACTGATATATCTATCCCTGTTGTGAGGAAATTATTGCATTTGAAGTATACAGAATAAATAAAGGTTTAGACTTTTTGTTGGTCAGAAATGACTGGAGCAAGGGCATGAAAGATATTTTCTTTCTTCAGGGAGGTACAGCACCAAGAACTAATCCATATAAATATGTGTAAGAGGGCTGAAGCATGTCAGAGCAAGCAAAATTAAACCTGCTTCCCTGAGAAAAACATACAGACCAATCTTGCCTGCTCAACACACGGGTACATGTACAGAGACTTGTGAGCAGTATGGACATTAACCTCTTGATTATCAAAGTATTCAGAAGTCCAGTTTTATTCCTCACACTCTGTCCCA
>NC_051414.1:12236534-12236693 GCF_015228065.2 Penaeus monodon
GGGGACAGAGATAAGGGGGTAAGAGCTGCAGTCTCTTCCCCAGATGGGAGTCACTGATTGCTTGACACAGTGAGTGTGTCGCTGATGTGGCGGTGCGGAATCTTCGCGGTACTGGACCCATACGGCTTCCTCCTGATCGCATCCTGTGTCGTGGGCACC
>NC_051414.1:12241301-12241389 GCF_015228065.2 Penaeus monodon
AAAGAAGTAATGAAAAAATGAAATAAAAAATATAAGAAACTAGTTGAATGTGGCATTTCACACAGGTCAAAAGAGGGAAGAAAATGTT
>NC_051414.1:12241422-12241639 GCF_015228065.2 Penaeus monodon
GAGTACTGAACCACAATTAAAATAAACGAATAAAAACATTTGTACACATAAAACATATTTACGTTTTTTTTTTTTTTTGTGTGTAATATGAAAAATACGAATAAAACAAAACATCATACGTATAAATGTAAACAAGGCAAGAAAAGAAAAAAATCTGATGTTCAGAATTTAACACCAAGATGACGAATTGATAATGAATTCAGGATATCACATGGAC
>NC_051414.1:12242172-12242478 GCF_015228065.2 Penaeus monodon
TGCACGCATAAATAAACCCACACATTTTATAAGATTATATAGCGAGAGCCTATGCCACAACTAGCTGGGCGAGCGGATATTAGTATATATAAATATCTCTGCAAGAGATGTGATTAGGCTGGAAGAAATTGGCACCGCTCTCCAGTATTCATAATACCATGGCTCTCCAAAGTCCTCTTAAAGAGGCTACAAACAGGGTTGACATAACCTATCAGGAAGTAGCTATTTGTGCTGGACGTTCTCTAGCAGAAGGACGCTAGTAGGATAAAGCAACATCCCACCGATATGCCACCAAAATTCGATGTT
>NC_051414.1:12242917-12243064 GCF_015228065.2 Penaeus monodon
TCAGTAAAGATATAGTAAAAGTATGGTAAAAGAAGAGTAAGAGGATCAGTAAAAAATAGTAAACGTATGGTAAAAGTAGAGTAAAATGTCAGTAAAAGATCAGTGAAAAAAGTATAGTAGAGGGTACAGTAAATATTCAGTAAAATA
>NC_051414.1:12244638-12244935 GCF_015228065.2 Penaeus monodon
GTTCAAACCCAGAAGTAAGGCAAGCAGTGAAATGACCCTGTTTTCCGAAATTCTTGAAAAGATCGAGGTCTTATCGAGAGACATGAAAGATGTGAAGGCGCAGACACACCAGTTCGCCGAGCGGCTTGCCAGGCAGGAAGAGGTAACCAGTCAGCAGATGGAAGTGACCCGTCAACAAGTCGAAGTGACCCAACGCATAGATGCTGCAACGACTAGCCAGCCCAACCAAGCAGAAGCCATGGAGTCCATTCCAAGACAACTTCAGGAAGACCAAGGCAGAGATGAGCCTTGCAGACC
>NC_051414.1:12245195-12247064 GCF_015228065.2 Penaeus monodon
GAGGCATAGAGTCCATTACATACCACCAGTCTCCAAATGACTTGCCTGTGGATGACTATTTGCAGCGACGTCACTACCCAGACCGTCCACCTCGTAACCGTGACCTGTATTCCTGTCCTGTTTCGACTGAACAAGGTGGGATTATGCCATCACGCCCTGCCCCGACTCAATGGTGTGAATTCCATCGTAGCCACCACCACAGCACTTCAGATTGCCGTGCAGCAGCGGCAGTAACAAGACCAACCATCACCAGAAACTTGACCTGCTTCCACTGTCGGAGAGCTGGACATTTAGCCCGGGAGTGCCCCTTTCAAATTCGCCAGAATGGCAGAGCTCCCAGCCCCACTGGCGGTCTCACAACAGGGAGCCACAACTACAGCCAGCACGCAGACGGACTTAACTCAGTCGATGATTTTCATGGTGAACGCACAGGGTCCTACGGGAAGACCTCTCGTGGAACTTATGCTTCATTGACACAGGATCCGAAGCCACTCTCATTAAGTCTTCTGTTGCCCTCTTGGTAGGTACATACCATAGGCCTCGACGCAGATGTTCCACAAAGATACTCCGAGGTGTGACAGGCCAGCCCCCTTATGTCACTTCAGAGCTGACCCTTCCTTTCCACCTGGATGACAACCTTACTGTCTCTCACCAAGTCTCCGAAGTTGACATCTCCTTTCCAGGTGACATTCTCATAGGAATGGATCTTCTTTTTGTAGGCTCGATTTCAAACTGTCTCATAGTGCCACTACAAATAACGCAGTCCTTGTTCTCAAGGGGAGGAGGTTTCCAAAATTTTATCACGGACCACCAGTCCCTTGGAGTCTGTCCTGTCATAAGCACTGAGGCCTGCCAACAACAGAAGGTTGCCAGAGTCGTTGCTAGCACTAGAAAGGAACAGGTTCCACTCACTGACCAAGAACAGAAACCTCAAGTGGAGGCTGCAGTGCACCTCATCCAGTGTTTGGAGATCCCACCCCACTCTGGCTGTTTCCTGCATGGTCGTGTTGCACATACTGGTCCTACCGATAGTGATATCCTGGTGACTTCGGCAGTTGCAGAGGCTCTCACCTTGCCATACACTATCACCACAATCAACGAACGTCAGCCCATGTGTGGGCTGTGAATCCTTCTCAGCCCCTCATCTTCACAATGGAACAGCCTAGGCATGATTTGGAACCCATTGAAGCTATTTATACAACCGACACTTCAAATCTACCCCTTCAAAACCCACCTGTCGATCCTGTCGACGGGACCAGCAATAATCCTGTCGAGGAAAGCTCTCAGGGGGACGACACACTTGAGGATCTGGAATTTGAATGGGAAGACGACGACTTTGACAACTTCTACGGAGTACAGGACTTTGGTTATGAAAATGACTTGGATGATATGGATGCTAAACTATCACCCTCTCTCGCCATTGCTACGACTGAAGCTGCAGAATCCTTAGAATCTAAAGCTTTTGGAGACTTACAGACTTGCCCAGTCGTTACAAGGGTCTCTTTGATGGCGATGAAGGAACGGTTGGGTTAGTGCTTGGCATCAAGCACCAGATTGATACTGGTGATGCCATTCCAGTCTTCAATCGCCAATAGAGGCTGCCACATTCAACGCGCCAAACCATCAAGGAGCAGTGCGATTCCATGCTCCATGCTGGTATAATTGAGCCATCCACCTCGCCCTGTTAAGTCCTGTAGTCCTTGTAAAGAAGAAAGGGGGAACACTGCGCTTCCATGAACTTATTCACTACCCAGGATGCAAGAGCAGCCTACTGGAGTGTTGAAGTGGAGGAGTCAGACAGACCGAATACTGCCTTCTCTGATGGCTACAGCCTTTTCCAGTTCAGGAGGCTCCCCTTTGGATTGTTCA
>NC_051414.1:12249558-12249697 GCF_015228065.2 Penaeus monodon
TGAATATTTACTGTACCCTCTACTATACTTTTTTCACTGATCTTTTACTGACATTTTACTCTACTTTTACCATACGTTTACTATTTTTTACTGATCCTCTTACTCTTCTTTTACCATACTTTTACTATATCTTTACTGA
>NC_051414.1:12250360-12250510 GCF_015228065.2 Penaeus monodon
TTTTTACTGAATATTTACTGTACCCTCTATTATACTTCTTTTTTTTTACTGATCTACTGATATTTTACTCTACTTTTACCATACGTTTACTATTTTTTGTTGATCCTCTTACTCTTCCTTTACCATACTTTTACTATACCTTTATTGATC
>NC_051414.1:12259718-12259869 GCF_015228065.2 Penaeus monodon
TGGCTCCCCTAGATTGTTTACAATTTACAATTAACATTATACTACCTTAAAACTATTATCTTTATAAAACCTTTCTTGAAAGTAAATACAAAAATAAAACATTAATCTTCTGAGGTATCACAAATAAAATAAAGCTCTTTGCCGAGGACTT
>NC_051414.1:12260160-12260279 GCF_015228065.2 Penaeus monodon
CTCTAGATTGAAGAGATCGTAAAAACTCTTTCTTCCATCTAGACCAAAACACATTGGCTAAATACTGTACTCTTCGCTATCTTTTCCTTGAATATAAATCATTACTTTGAAAATTACCT
>NC_051414.1:12260402-12262905 GCF_015228065.2 Penaeus monodon
TCAACCATAAATGTTTGTAATAAATCATCATCTGAGTTCCATGCTGACAAAGTATCACAGACAATATGTTCCGTACAGTACGAATCTGTCTCTCCCATACACCTCCAATATGAGTAGCATAAGGTACATTCATTTTAAAATCAATCCAATCACAATTGTTCTTTAACATTACATTGCTTATTTTTGTTTGATCCATTTCCTTTAAGCAGATCTCAAGTTCATTCTTGGCACCTACAAAATTTGTACCTCTATCTGATCTCAACTGACGAACTGGCCCTCTTCTACCAACAAAACGACGATAAGCATTGAGAAAAGAAGCAGTATCCATAGATTCAACAACTTCTAGCTCTTGAAATTAAGCATGTGAACAATGCTCCATATCTCTTGACTTCACTGCGTCTTACCTTCACATAAAATGGACCAAAATAATCTACAGCAAAATAAGTTAATGGAGATGGTTCAAGTCTGTCCTTTGGCAGATCTGACATTTTTTGGTCAAGTGTTTTACCTCTTGATTTCCTACAAACAATACAATTTCTAATGTGCTTAGTTACCATAGATGATCCTCCTACAATCCAGTAACCTGCTGATCTTATTTCATTTAAAGTTATGCCACGACCTTGATGGTAAACCCTTTGGTGATAGTGACAAATCAGCAATTCTGATATGTGGCATTTACCTGGTAAAATTACAGGATGTCTACTTGCTTCATTCAAGTTTGCTTGACTAAGTCTTCCTCATACCTTTATGATTCCATCTGTATCCATAAATGGATCTAATCTGTACAAACTGCTTGTTTTATTAAGGACATTCTCCTTTGTTTGAAGAACCCTTTTTTCATCTACATAGTGTTTACTCTGAAGTTTATTTATTATTACTTTCTCTGCCTTTTCAAGCTCTGAAACTGTCACAGGACTATATGTTACATTTCTCTTCTTATTACTTTCTCTGCCTTTTCAAGCTCTGAAACCGGCACAGGACTATATGTTACATTTC
Source organism: Penaeus monodon (assembly GCF_015228065.2). Taxonomy (NCBI): domain Eukaryota; kingdom Metazoa; phylum Arthropoda; class Malacostraca; order Decapoda; family Penaeidae; genus Penaeus; species Penaeus monodon. The sequence goes on from NC_051414.1 coordinate 12,261,399, forward strand.
TCTTCTTATCAATTTTTTCCTCAGATGTTTCTGTGGTTTTCTTATACTTACTTTGTAGTCTTAAACACAATGCTGTAGCTCTTTTAGCTCTAAACCAATCTGAGAAATAGTTTAATCTATCATGAAATGGTACTTCTCTCTTTGAAGTTACTACAAACGACACTATCTTGACTTCTGGATCATCCTCTAAAATGGATCTTTGTTCACAGGAACTTCCACAATTATCAAGTTTCTTCCAAAGAAACTTTGGACCATTCCACCACATCAAATTATTTATTAATTCTTTAACACAAAGTCCACGGGCAGCATAGTCTGCTGGATTTGTCTCTGACTGTACATAATTCCACTGAATAGGATCAGTCCTGTCTCTAATATATTGAACTCTATTTGCAACAAAAACATGAAACCTTTTGTCGTCATTTGAAATGTATCCCAAGACTGCTATACTATCTGTCCAAAATATTTCCTTTATATTTTGAAAATCAAGTTCCTTTCTTAACATAACACTTACTTTAGTTGACACTACTGCTGCTGTCAGTTCCAATCTTGGAATAGTAACAGCTTTCAATGGAGTAACTCTAGACTTGGACTTAACTAAAGAACAATGAACTTCATTAACATTAACAAATCTAATATATGAACACTGTCCATAGCCATATTGACAGGCATCTGAAAAATGGTGTAACTCTACTGATATAACTACTCCAAAGCCTTCTGGTTTATAACATCTTGACAACTTACGGTTCTGCAAATCACATAATTCATTTCTCCATTTTTCCCACAAGGGTTTAATGTGATCAGGCACAGGATCATCCCATTCTACTTTACCCCTACATAAATCCTGGAGTATTTTCTTTCCTAATAGAATCAATGGAGATACTAGTCCCAAGGGATCAAATATTGAGCTTACCGTTGACAAAATGCCTCTTCTAGTTAAAGGCTTGCTACTGAAATTAACTCTGAAATGAAAAGTATCAGATTCTATGCATGAAATGAAAAGTATCAGATTCTATGCATGAAATGAAAAGTATCAGATTCTATGCATGAAATGAAAAGTATCAGATTCTATGCACCATTCTATTCCAAGTGTTCTTTCTATTGGTAGTGTATCCTTTGTCAAGTCAAGACTTTTAATGTTGTCAGACATTACTTCTGGACTAATAGCAGAAATTACTTCCTTTTTGTTTGAGGAAAATTTGTGCAATGTGAAACCTGCTAATTTACATAAACTCTTACCTTTGTCAATCAATTTAATAGCTTCAGCTACTGTTGACACTGACATTAACCCATCATCTACATAAAAATTATCTCTGACAAATTTGGCTGTCTCATGACCATAGTCTTTTTCATACTGATCTACCATCTTTAATGCAAAGTTTGCAACACTAGGAGATGAAGTGGCTCCAAAAAGATGAACTATCATTCTAAATTCCATTATTTCATCTTCTAAATTACCATTTTTCCACCACAAGAACCCAAGTAAATCTCTGTTCTGACATTCAACTTC
>NC_051414.1:12263214-12263441 GCF_015228065.2 Penaeus monodon
CCTGAATTTTCTCTTAAGATTCATTAAACTGTGCAAAACTGCATCTCTATTATTTGGGAACTTGAAATCTACATTCTTTAAAGGCAAAGGTATTTAATAATGACCTCTTTCAACCTGATGAATACTTTCTCTCATTCTTTTTATAAACATTTAATCATCTTGAGAAATAGGGCAATCATCATTTACTTCATTAAAATCAAGTTCAAACATTTTTTTACTTGCTCAGG
>NC_051414.1:12263492-12263711 GCF_015228065.2 Penaeus monodon
CTCATGGTTAATTATTACTTCTTGAATCATTGTTCTGTGTATTGCGACTACATCTACCTCCTTTGGATCAATACCTCTGACTTTACCTACAATGCCCCAACCAAGATCAGTTCGTTTTGCATAGGGATCATTGTCATTGCCAGTAATGATTTCCTTTGGCTTAATTGCCTTAATACAACTGAGACTATCAGGAGTCCTACTTCTACATCATCATGGTAA
>NC_051414.1:12263861-12264712 GCF_015228065.2 Penaeus monodon
AGACCACAAGTTTTAGAGCATGTAACAGTTTGTTCACCATTCATAGTAGCTAATCTTAGATGAACCTTTGTTCCACCAACGCCTAACTTACCTAGAGCACTGTTTTTAATAAAACATACATCAGACTGATCATCAAGTAATGCATACACCAAGACTTTTTCTGCTCGTCACTTTTATGGTGCAACCACACAGAAACTATCATCGAGTTAACATCCATAGCAATACAGTTGTTAACTTTAATTGTATTAGAAACAGCCTCTTTTTCTTGTTCCTTAACTTGAACTTTATTTTCAGACTGCCATCTGTTCTTTTGTATTAGTGCATCATCATGGAGAGAAGTAAGATGTAATCTATTACAAGTTTTGCATTTGCTCCTTTGATGGCAATATCTTGACATGTGTCCTCTTTTTAGACAACCTCTACATAATTTGTTTTTATCAACAAAATTCCTTTTGTCTTTCAAATTCAAATTTAAAAACTTGTTACAGTTATTAAGGTTATGTATCTGAGTGCAAAATGGGCAAGCAAATCTACTGTTATCACTCACTTTATTATTAATTTCTTTGGTTTCTGTAAAAAAGCTCTTCACTGACCTTGAATTTTGTTTTTGAACATTTACAGTTACATTACCTCTAACACCTTTATCTTGAACTGCAGTGATTGAAGTTATTGGGTTGCATGCCTTTGAAGCTTCTTTTCTGACAAATGTACAAAACTTCGTGAATGAGGGAAATTCTGCTGAATATAATAAGCCATCACTCATCAGGTTCACTGGCTTTATATAGCTCTTTACCAACAATTATATTCCATCTTTCAACTATAGAATGTGGCAATTTTTGTAATATTCTCTG
>NC_051414.1:12264812-12265534 GCF_015228065.2 Penaeus monodon
TCATTCAGAGGAATCCTTGGCCACTCATGTAATTTCTTTCTATATCCATTAGCCATTACAAAGGCATTACCAAATCTTTGTTTTAAAAGCTTTCTAGCCTTAGCTTCAGTAGTATCTAATAACACAAGTCCACTTATAAATTCTTTTGCTTCTTCGTCTGTATATTTGCTTAAATAATACATTTTTTCAGCTGCCACTTTAGTTTTTGACTCAATTAAAGTCTCAAACGACTTAACCCACATTGAAAACTGAAGTATGTCACCTTTGAAGACTTCTGGTTCAGGCCTAGGAAGCGAGTCACTAATTTGCCTAGCACAAAGAATTTCAGCTAATTGTTGAATAGCATCCTTTTCTTCTGTTCTCCCTGAACAAGAAATTCCATCTTTTTGATTAACTAAGACCTCATCCTTTGGAAAAAAAAATGAATTAGCTTTAGGATTCAGATTAATCACACATTCATCGTCAAGGTTTAGTCTCTCTCTCAAATCTTGTTATTTTACTAATTTGCAATCCATCATATTCATTTGATTTAACTTTACTCTCAGATACAAAATGCTTATGGTGTGGCAATGTTTCGAAATGGGACTCCACATACCTTCTTGTATAATCTTGCTTACTCTCAACCCCTGATTCTTCTAGTTTTACATTTTGAATTTCATTTTTGACTTTCAACATTTCTAAGTCTAACTTTGCTAACTTCTCAATTAATTTTTTCTTACTTT
>NC_051414.1:12266101-12266191 GCF_015228065.2 Penaeus monodon
AACCTTCTGGTGAATACCTGTTGTCCTCTTGCTGTGCTCGTCACTTCTGGTCCCAGTTGTTCTTGGAATGTTCTCGGTGGATGAACTAGT
>NC_051414.1:12268650-12269225 GCF_015228065.2 Penaeus monodon
CTCGTGTAACTCAGCAGAGCTCCGTATTTTATTCACCTTTTCCCCTCAAATGGAGCAACCAAACAACATATAAAACATGGTGGCAGCTGTACTCCGTCTCCAAGCATAGACAAAGAGGGGGGAAATTTAATAACAATCTGGAGATACCGAAATATGGAGATTAAAACACGAGAGGTAAGCGACCAACCAACAAAGAAACTAGTGCCACGTCGCACCTAAATCACGAAACATTCACTCTCGATGAAGAAATCAAGACAAAAAAGACTGAAGTATATAAGAAGTAGGCGAAAGTAACTTACAGTTCGCTTCATAGTTCCTGTATACCCGACGCTGCTAAACTTTGGTGCACCATAACTGTCTTAATACGGCACTGCCACGTCAACAGCCATCAAAATGGCCGGCGCCGAAAATAGTCGTCACTCGCCAAGTATGAACTGGAAAACTAGCGATTCGTATGGCGCTCTTATGACTTTCAAAAAACGTTGTAACATACTTCAAAGTTAAGAAGATACCAGGAGAAGAACAGTCAACCATAAATACGCGATATCCCGGCAGGAAATGATAGAGGCATGCAA
>NC_051414.1:12269325-12269398 GCF_015228065.2 Penaeus monodon
TAGCGAAGAGTACAGTTTTACCCAATGTTTTTGGTCTGAGGAAGAAAGGGTTTTTTCGATCTTTCAATCAGAG
>NC_051414.1:12269689-12269840 GCF_015228065.2 Penaeus monodon
AAGTCCTCGGCAAAGAGCTTTATTTTATTTGTGATACCTCAGAAGATTAATGTTTTATTTTTGTATTTACTTTCAAGAAAGGTTTTATAAAGATAATAGTTTTAAGGTAGTATAATGTTAATTGTAAATTGTAAACAATCTAGGGGAGCCA
>NC_051414.1:12279135-12279279 GCF_015228065.2 Penaeus monodon
GATCAATAAAGGTATAGTAAAAGTATGTAAAGGAGAGTAAGAGGATCAACAAAAATATAAACGTATGGTAAAAGTAGAGTAAAATATCAGTAGATCAGTAAAAAAAAGAAGTATAAAAGAGGGTACAGTAAAAATTCAGTAAAA
>NC_051414.1:12279933-12280064 GCF_015228065.2 Penaeus monodon
TCAGTAAAGATATAGTAAAAGTATGGTAAAAAAAGAGTAAGAGGATCAGTAAAAAAAAAGTAAAACGTATGGGAAAAGTAGAGTAAAATGTCAGTAAAAGATCAGTGAAAAAAGTATAGTAGAGGGTACAG
>NC_051414.1:12282814-12284677 GCF_015228065.2 Penaeus monodon
TGAACAATCCAAAGGGGAGCCTCCTGAACTGGAAAAGGCTGTAGCCATCAGAGAAGGCAGTATTCGGTCTGTCTGACTCCTCCACTTCAACACTCCAGTAGGCTGCTCTTGCATCCTGGGTAGTGAATAAGTTCATGGAAGCGCAGTGTTCCCCCTTTCTTCTTTACAAGGACTACAGGACTTAACAGGGCGAGGTGGATGGCTCAATTATACCAGCATGGAGCATGGAATCGCACTGCTCCTTGATGGTTTGGCGCGTTGAATGTGGCAGCCTCTATTGGCGATTGAAGACTGGAATGGCATCACCAGTATCAATCTGGTGCTTGATGCCAAGCACTAACCCAACCGTTCCTTCATCGCCATCAAAGAGACCCTTGTAACGACTGGGCAAGTCTGTAAGTCTCCAAAAGCTTTAGATTCTAAGGATTCTGCAGCTTCAGTCGTAGCAATGGCGAGAGAGGGTGATAGTTTAGCATCCATATCATCCAAGTCATTTTCATAACCAAAGTCCTGTACTCCGTAGAAGTTGTCAAAGTCGTCGTCTTCCCATTCAAATTCCAGATCCTCAAGTGTGTCGTCCCCCTGAGAGCTTTCCTCGACAGGATTATTGCTGGTCCCGTCGACAGGATCGACAGGTGGGTTTTGAAGGGGTAGATTTGAAGTGTCGGTTGTATAAATAGCTTCAATGGGTTCCATCATGCCTAGGCGTGTTCCATTGTGAAGGATGAGTGGCTGAGAAGGATTCACAGCCCACACATGGTGCTGACGTTCGTTGATTGTGGTGATAGTGTATGGCAAGGTGAGAGCCTCTGCAACTGCCGAAGTCACCAGGATATCACTATCGGTAGGACCAGTATGTGCAACACGACCATGCAGGAAACAGCCAGAGTGGGATGGGATCTCCAAACACTGGATGAGGTGCACTGCAGCCTCCACTTGAGGTTTCTGTTCTTGGTCAGTGAGTGGAACCTGTTCCTTTCTAGTGCTAGCAACGACTCTGGCAACCTTCTGTGTTGGCAGGGCCTCAGTGCTTATGACAGGACAGACTCCAAGGGACTGGTGGTCCGTGTATATAATTGGAAACCTCCTCCCCTTGAGAACAAGGACTGCGTTATTTGTAGTGGCACTATGAGACAGTTTGAAATCGAGCCTACAAATGAGATCCATTCCTATGAGAATGTCACCTGGAAAGGAGATGTCAACTTTGGAGACTTGGTGAGAGACAGTAAGGTTGTCATCCAGGTGGAAAGGAAGGGTCAGCTCTGAAGTGACATAAGGGGGCTGGCCTGTCACACCTCGGAGTATCTTTGTGGAACATCTGCGTCGAGGCCTATGGTATGTACCTACCAAGAGGGCAACAGAAGACTTAATGAGAGTGGCTTCGGATCCTGTGTCAATGAAGCATAAGTTCCACGAGAGGTCTTCCTGTAGGTCCCTGAGCGTTCACCATGAAGATCATCGACTGGGTTAACTCCGTCTGCGTGCTGGCTGTAGTTGTGGCTCCCTGTTGTGAGACCGCCAATGGGGCTGTGAGCTCTGCCATTCTGGCGAATCTGAAAGGGCACTCCGGGCCAAATGTCCAGCTCTTGACAGTGGAAGCAGGTCAAGTTTCTGGTGATTGTTGGTCTTGTTGCTGCTGCTGCTGCACGGCAATCTGAAGTGCTGTGGTGGTGGCTACGATGGAATTCACACCATTGAGTCGGGGCAGGGCGTGATGGCGTAATCCCGCCTTGTTCAGTCGAAACAGGACAGGAATACAGGTCACGGTTACGAGGTGGACGGTCTGGGTAGTGACGTCGCTGCAAATAGTCATCCACAGGCAAGTCATTTGGAGATGGTGGTATGTAATGGACTCTATGCCTC
>NC_051414.1:12284856-12285230 GCF_015228065.2 Penaeus monodon
TAAAAATTCATGGGGGCCTGTCCTTATTCTCATAGAGAACCTTGTAAAAATCAGCCGCAGTGTAGGTTCCACTGAATTTGGTCTGCAAGGCTCATCTCTGCCTTGGTCTTCCTGAAGTTGTCTTGGAATGGACTCCATGGCTTCTGCTTGGTTGGGCTGGCTAGCGTTGCAGCATCCATGCGTTGGATCACTTCGACTTGTTGACGGGTCACTTCCATCAGCTGACTGGTCACCTCTTCCTGCCTGGCAAGCCGCTCGGCGAACTGGTGTGTCTGCGCCTTCACATTTTTCATGTCTCTCGATAAGACCTCGATCTTTTCAAGAATTTCGGAAAACAGGTCATTTCACTGCTTGCCTTACTTCTGGGTTTGAAC
>NC_051414.1:12287223-12287368 GCF_015228065.2 Penaeus monodon
TATTTACTGAATATTTACTGTACCCTCTACTATACTTTTTTCACTGATCTTTTACTGACATTTTACTCTATTTTTACCATACGTTTACTATTTTTACTGATCCTCTTACTCTTTTTTTACCATACTTTTACTATATCTTTACTGA
>NC_051414.1:12287804-12288111 GCF_015228065.2 Penaeus monodon
AAAACCCATCGAATATTTGTGGCATATCGGTGGGATGTTGTTTATCCTATAGCGTCCTTCTGCTAGAGAACGTCCACACAAATAGTTACTTCCTGATAGGTTATGTCAATCTTGTTTGTAGCCTCTTTAAGAGGACTTTTGGAGAGCCATGGTATTATGAATACTGGAGAGGGGTGCCAATTTCTTCCAGCCAAATCACATCTCTTGCAGAGATATTTATATATACTAATATCCGCTCGCCCAGTAGTTGTGGCATAGGCTCTCGCTATATAATCTTATAAAATGTGTGGGTTTATTCATGCGTGCA
>NC_051414.1:12288642-12288851 GCF_015228065.2 Penaeus monodon
GCCCATGTGATATCTGAATTCATTACAATTCGTCATCTTGGTGTTAAATTCTGAACATCAGATTTTTTTCTTTTCTTGCCTTGTTTACATTTATACGTATGATTTTTTGTTTTTATTCGTATTTTCATATTCCCACAAAAAAAAAAAAAAACGTAAATATGTTTTTGTGTACAAGTTTTATTCGTTATTTTAATTGTGGTTCAGTACTA
>NC_051414.1:12288882-12288971 GCF_015228065.2 Penaeus monodon
GATAACATTTTCTCCCTTCTTTTGACCTGTGTGAAATGCCACATTCAACTAGTTTCTTATATTTTTTATTCATTTTTTCATTACTTCTT
>NC_051414.1:12292988-12293080 GCF_015228065.2 Penaeus monodon
AAGGCCTCAGTATCATATATCTGGGTTCGTAGTTTATTTAATGTATATCATCGAAAAATAAATAATCGAAACACTAATATATGAAATAATTA
>NC_051414.1:12293521-12293683 GCF_015228065.2 Penaeus monodon
CTGGACAGGTGCCCACGACACAGGATGCGATCAGGAGGAAGCCGTATGGGTCCAGTACCGCGAAGATTTCCCCACCGCCACATCAGCGACACACTCACTGTGTCAAACAATCAGTGACTCCCATCTGGGGAAGAGACTGCACTCTTTCCCCTTATCTCTGTC
>NC_051414.1:12294564-12294662 GCF_015228065.2 Penaeus monodon
ACAGCGGAGGCAACTGTGAAGAAATCTTTATTACTGGCCATGGAGTATGTTGGGGGAAAACAGTTCTTTTATCCTTTGAACACGGCTTTCAAACCTTT
>NC_051414.1:12295130-12295705 GCF_015228065.2 Penaeus monodon
GATAAAACTGGATTCTGAATACTTTGATAATCAAGGGGTTAATGTCCATACTGCTCACAGTCTCTGTACATGTACCCGTGTGTTGAGCAGGCAAGATTGGTCGTATGTTTTTTCGGGAAGCGGGTTTTAATTTTGCTTGCTCTGACATGCTTCAGCCTCTTACACATATTTATATGGATTAGTCTTGGTGCTGTACCCCCCTGAAGAAAGAAAATATCTTTCAGGGCCCTTGCTCCAGTCATTCTGACCAACAAAAAGTCTAAACCTTTTATTTATTCTGTATACTTCAAATGCAATAATTTCCTCACAACAGGGATAGATATATCAGTATTTGCCCAAAAAACTACAAATAAAGAACTGCACTATAGAAGAATTACACCCAGAAAAGTGGCACACTCATATCCCAACTACTGCCTATATGACTAATAGCAAGCCACGCTCATCTTCACTGGTCAAAATTTAAGACTTTGGCAGGGGAAGGAATGGTTAATGGTTAATGCTTTAATCAAATCAATATTCTAGACAGCTAGTAAAGGATTATGGTGCAAAGGATTTGAAGAAGTTCTTTATTAGAT
>NC_051414.1:12295779-12295847 GCF_015228065.2 Penaeus monodon
GGATGGGGTTTTGATAGGGATTAATAGACAGGGGAAGGGTTTAGGATGAAAGGTGATTAGATCAAATG
>NC_051414.1:12296023-12296287 GCF_015228065.2 Penaeus monodon
GGAAGGAGTAGGGGGAGGAAGTTCTAGGCTCAAAATTCACTTCTTCTTTTTTTCTCTCTTTTTCATTTTTTCTTCCTCTTGTCATAGCTCACTGACAACAAGTTTGAAGTGACTGGTCTCATTAAATTAAGAAAGAAATGATCAAGCATTTGCGTTTACGAATGGGATGTTAGATAAACAAATTCACAATTAAAATCAACATCTAGACATGTCTTGACCAGTTTTCCTGGATAAAATGAGACCAGCACCAACTTCACACAGTCA
>NC_051414.1:12299056-12299126 GCF_015228065.2 Penaeus monodon
CCCAGATGCACCAACGTTCATACGTGCCAACAGCTCCACCACACCAGACATAGTTCTCACCAACACACAA
>NC_051414.1:12299973-12300625 GCF_015228065.2 Penaeus monodon
GGAATTCCGCTATATAAATGCCACATTCCCAACATAACTTCAAGAACAGCAAGGTCGCCCGTTCACTTAGAACAGTAGTCAAGAGATATAAACATTCAAGTTTAAGAAGGGGGAAATAATTTCTCCTGACTAATAAAAAACTTACAATTTAATTACAAAAAAATACAAATGAATACAACTTCTGAGGGGTTAAGGATACAATTACGTTACATTAAAGAAAACCAAGATTCCAAGCTTAGCCAACAGTGCACATTAGACCTCCGCCAAAACCACACACATAACATAAAAAGGGAAAATTTTCCAAGATTACATTTAATTAAATATAAAGAAATCACTTTTAATCCCAAATAATCTATCACTCGTCAGTGTCGTACTAAACGGCTGACAGATAATAATAAAATACATCACCAATATATACAGATGCTGAAGCCCTAAGTTGCTCATGTCCACTTCCCATACCCTTTTTATCTTTCCTTCCAGCGCGAACCATCAGTATCGAGCTGGTGTGATGATGATGAACCAATCAGCATCGAGCTGGCCCCGCGTGACGGCAGTGGCGTGATGATGATGAACCAATCAGCATCGAGCTGGTCCGCGTGGCTCGAGTGGCGCAATGAGGGTCACGTACCCAGTCAGGATACCTCACAGCTTG
>NC_051414.1:12301673-12301823 GCF_015228065.2 Penaeus monodon
ATGTACTGTGTGTTTTCCCATTTTGGTTCACATTTTTTCACATGTAATTACAATTACTTTTCAATTACAGCGCAAACAACCGGCCTGGGCGGGGAAAAAGCTCCACGCCGACCACACCCGCGTAGCAGCGCTTGTGCCTGGGTCGGAGGA
>NC_051414.1:12306437-12306549 GCF_015228065.2 Penaeus monodon
CACCCACATCGTTACACTCACGTAATTATGATTCATTCTGTCTGGGGAGGAGAGCACCATGCTATCATGTGTGCTCGCTGAGCTGAGGATGCTCCCCGCCCTTACACAGATA
>NC_051414.1:12306577-12306790 GCF_015228065.2 Penaeus monodon
CACCCGATTATCACTTCATACGCCACACATCTTCATATAGCATACACCCTTACATGTTCACCATCAATTACAAACAACAACACACACCCCATACCTCACGCTCACCAACCACAGTCTTGTCACTCGCTCATCCACCCCACCTCCCCATCATACATGTACTTACATTATCATAACTGTTCATGAACAATATTCTCGCATCATGTTTTCCTGTTA
>NC_051414.1:12307299-12307368 GCF_015228065.2 Penaeus monodon
GGTGTCTCCTGCCAAACCAAGCTGGCTCCATTTCTAAATTCTCTTCTCAACATAAATCGCGCCTTCCAA
>NC_051414.1:12307519-12308150 GCF_015228065.2 Penaeus monodon
CAACTTCACAAATCATATTTATAACCTGAGTAAGTACAGTAAGACATCCCACTATGCTTACTCAGTACAAAGGAGGTCTAGCCTTACTAATGCTGTATACCAATAACATGAATAACCTGTTTTGCACATGCTTTCCTTAAATTTTCTTGGTAAACAGGAACATGTAGAATATGAAAACAATACATTGATTTCTGTGCAATGTATTTCACCTGATTTCCACTCCCTGAACTTTCCCTAATATCAGTTCAGTTCAGGGACACAATTGCCTGATCTCTGAATGAGAGGTCAGCACATAACCAGTGACCTACAGCAATGGTATACATATAAATGATTTCTGAAGAATTTATTCATAGTTACATATACTTTTTTGTCCATCCTATTTATTCTTAATATATGTGAAAAATATAGCTTTTCCTCTTTCAATATGGTCACCTCAGTGCGATCTAAATTACAATACTGTATTGTTTCTAGATGTAGAATTTTAAGTCCATGATTAAAAATAATTATAACTGTAACATGTAAAATAGTGGGATTAAGATGTCTGGGTAACTGATTTTATTTTCAATCAGTTGAATCTCTATTTCCTCAAACATTAGTAACACAGCATTGGTGATGAGTGGACATTAAGAAT
>NC_051414.1:12308250-12308345 GCF_015228065.2 Penaeus monodon
TTAAATTTAAAAGGGCCCCGTTAATAATATTCATACAAATTTTATCAATATCGGTAAATATTTTCCGCGGTGATACTTCTCAGAGGCTCAAGACA
>NC_051414.1:12319102-12319660 GCF_015228065.2 Penaeus monodon
TTTTTAGTACCTTAATCAAAATAACTAACATTTTTAGCAGTAGTGAGACGAGCTCCTCTTTAATTATATTTGAAAGAATGAATAAAAGTGGGAAGATATTCCTATGAAAATTACGAAAGATTCAAGTTTAGGTTTGTTGCTAGCCAGTAAAATATGTCTACTCAGTAATCATATTAAGCAATTACTACGTATTTAATATAATTTCGTTTCTCCTACACCCGATGAGTTATGTCCATAGCCATACCCTCTTGATGAGAATCGTGATGCCATGGTACTTGAATGGTTTTGAAAAATCGATCGCCTGAGATCTCTCGGGGTTGATGGTCAGGGGCGCCAGAACCAAATCCACGCCTTCCACCCCTCGCGTCAACTCTCCGATCAAGCCCGACCACTCCTTCTTCCCTGCAACGGTTAGGGTACAATATAATTATATATAAGAATAACAACATACGAACTTACTTAGCAGCGTCACGCAAAACTTCATGAATCATATCGTTCATCCTATAACTAAATCTGAGGGAATATTCATATATATGTGTGTGTGTGTATATATAGTGA
>NC_051414.1:12321594-12321734 GCF_015228065.2 Penaeus monodon
GTAATCCATATCAAACAAGTCATGCTAGACATAACATCAATAGATTTTGACTATAGTTTGAAAATATCAAACAGATTTTAAACTCTATTGGAATATGAAGAAACAAAACCTCTGGGAGAAATGTAAGGTAATTTTTCACC
>NC_051414.1:12321793-12321956 GCF_015228065.2 Penaeus monodon
GATCCTTCTAAATCCATGTTCTAACTGTTTGAACAGCGAAAGCAAACAACTACTATCGTTGTACGCTGAAGTACAGAAAGTAATTCAAGAGTTAAACGATAAAAAAAGAAAGCCTTTGATGATAATCCTGCTTAACTGGTAAAGGAGAGGTGATGACAGTGAT
>NC_051414.1:12322623-12322732 GCF_015228065.2 Penaeus monodon
TGTTGTCTCCAAACGAACAACTCCAAAGAAAAATCTATCTCATTAAAACGAAAAAAAAGACCTATTCGATCGAAGGTGTTTCCCATTACCACTTACGAAGAAGAATGAT
>NC_051414.1:12322996-12323064 GCF_015228065.2 Penaeus monodon
ATTGACAGAAATGAGCATGGTTCACTTAGATAGGCGCAGGCCCGTTCTTTTTTTTGGAGATTTTGTAA
>NC_051414.1:12323512-12324078 GCF_015228065.2 Penaeus monodon
AAGTACTTAGAAATAAGCTACTCAGCTGCGAAAGACGACAGCCCACTCGCATTCCTTTGACGTCTTACCCTCATCGTTATAGTCGTATTCGCCGTACTGGCCGTCTGGTGAGAGCTCGAGAGTATACGAAAAGTTGTTGATTCTTGACAGTTCCAGCAGAAGGTCGATGCAATATCCCCAGCAACACATGAGCTTTGTTTCTGTCAGGAGTTATTCGGAATGAGCTCGTTGAACATCAAGATTAGCAGTTAAGATAATAAGCTTATAAGATAAATAAGAAATGATTCTAAAAGTGTTAGTAATACATATCATGAAATCCCACTCACGCAAAATATTTTATGACAAGATCGTCTCATTTCACTACAAAGGATGAACACCATGAACAGTGTGCTGATTCACTTGCCACACTATCTCAGAAGATGGAATGGCTTTTACTCTATCGAGGCCAAATTTTGATATGTAGACCATCACAGGTTGCATTCGATATTCGATCCTGTTAATGCTGCATCTTAGAGCCTAACGTTAACGAAAAAGCCTAACAGTTCGGCTGAAATGTTAAAAATTTG
>NC_051414.1:12326713-12328218 GCF_015228065.2 Penaeus monodon
GATATGAATGAGTATCATCTTGATATTTGTATTAATTATATTAAGTTATAATGATATCATTAATAAAAGTTTCGATGCTTATAATTTAAAAATTCAAGAATGTGATTTGGGGATTATGATATTTTGAATTATATTCTTATAAGAATAAGATTAAAAGTACATGAAATTATATTGGGGCAGAGCTCTTGTGATCAGCATTTTCCTTACTGGAATCTTAATATTATGCATGCCGATATGCAGCACCAATCAGCCAACGTAAAATGTCACCAATGAAAGCATTCAAATACTCATTCTGAATAGTAAGGCAGATGTTTAATTAAAACTGTATCACGTTTCACACTTTAAATGCCGTGAATGCGAGTGTGTAGAAATCGCAATATCTAACAATTATAAATTAATAAGGTACATTTTCCTCTTTTACGCAGTTATTGTCTTTTTTTTAGATTCCTGTGCTGACTCTAACAAGTGTTATCTAGTGCAATTAATATGTGCTGACAGCCAGTAGTGGTTATTGGCAGTCTCCCGAAACAGTGTTACCAGGTGCGTAGAACACCGGCAAGTGTCAACATTTCCTGTGCTCTTGACCTTTCCTTTGTCCATACTGTCTAGGCGAGATGTGTAGATCGCAGGATCGAATCCGTTCCACTAAGGCACTAATGTGACAGATAAATGAAGTATTACCAAAAACAGAATGGGAAAAATACCTTGTGTAGAAATATTGGTGAAGGGACACAACACCTCGTCCTCAGCTAAACACATCTGGGTGTCGGTGACAGGCTCCGCGTACACAAAAGGCGTCTCCTGGATGGTCATTACCTGTTATAGAAGGACCACCCCTGCACTGTATAACATATGGTGAATTGTACTGATATATACAATGAATATAATAACGATATTAATAATTAGGCTTACTGAGAGTTTAGTGTTATGATCATTTTCTTTAAAGTCATTGGGAATAATACTGTTATGATAATTTTTATCGTTATATCGTAGAAAACTATTACAAAGTAGAACACAGTGATAACGACACATGGTCATTATGATACCAAAAGTAATAGTTACTATGGATGCTGAAAACGCTTAATGTAATTCTCTTTATCATTATTATTTTTACACTTATCTCAAATTGTTTCCTTATCATCAAGAGCATATTTATCATACCCTTAAGCACTGCTTAATTATCATTACTATAGGCATCGATAGAATTGTTATATTATCATGATCATTGCAGTTACTACCGATGTCATTTTCGTCGTTCTATCATTATCAATATTACATCCTTATTATTACGTAGAAGAGTTCGAGAAACCGAGAGACGGGAGCAAGACACTGTATACTGTTTGGCATGACCAGGCATAAAATATAACATAGGTCACCAAATGTATATTTCAGGAATTATATGCCAACTTGATGTACTGTCATATTCGTTCCTTAAATACAATCTTGATGTGAAATATTACATTAGGTAACAAGCCCAAAAGAATATTATTATTATGATTAAAATC
>NC_051414.1:12328771-12329909 GCF_015228065.2 Penaeus monodon
CCGTAATTTGTATATAGACATTATGACCTTAGCTGTCATTATTGTTATTGTGACTATCATCAACGCCATCTCCGATTGCAGAAACAGATTTACACTAACCCTGAGGTGTGTTGGCATTGAGTACCCCCTGGGTTGAGCGTGGGAGCCTCCAGGCCACACGATGCTAGACAGATTCAACGACAAGTTCATGGCATCCCCTGTCTGTCGAGGACATAACAATGCACTGTTTAATGCAAGTTTCTACATGCTTCTATGTATCATTATCAGAAAAAAAGAGAAAAAGTACATCCATATCGGATTTACACATACAGTTTTATAAGTTTTATATGTTCGTAATTATGAAAGAGATTATCGTCTTTCTTTTTCATGTTAAAATACATATTATAAATTCCTTATAAGGTTATATATTTTTTTCTGCCTAATCATGCATACTTGCTCATTTCAAAGGCTTCACAGTCAGACCTGATGAAGGAAATCTCCAACGGTCGCTAGCATTCTGCGCTCCTGGACGTTGACGATCGAGTACTCGGCGTGAGTGCGGTCGCCGTGTTCATCAAAGGCTACCCTGCCTGTCTTGCCGTCAGTCAGAACCTGCTCTCGAATCATCCTACAAAAAACAGTACCTAGAAATGTAGACTAAGAATATTTCGCAACGAAAAAATCAATTAGATTTTTTTCTCATGATAATCAAATTATGGAAGGACAACGCAAATGAAGACTGAACAATTATTTTTAAAACATCACTCTATTTTTATTTCAATTGTTATCCAGCCAAAGAGATTTCTCCCTGAATCATGCATTAAAACAGCTAATCTAACCTGAAGAGCGTTCTTCCTGTGTCTCCCCAAAAGTCCTCTTCGTCGCAAGACATGGGCGGCTCTTGAATGAACTCCTCGTCCTCGTGTAACCTCTTCAGCGCTAAAGCTACGACGCGCCTGGACAACATACTCAGGTCAGGTTATAATGTAGGAAAACGTGCCGTTTGTCTATTCTTCTTCATTTCCAACCTTATTTCCGACTTTAATTAAGAGTTCCTGTGGTGCTTACTATCAATCCTAAGACAAAAATTTCCCCCAACCTGAGTTACGATCTCTTTATCGGTAAGAATTCACCTTTTATTTTTTTTAAATAGCTAACC
>NC_051414.1:12338144-12339078 GCF_015228065.2 Penaeus monodon
AGAAAATGTCCTTTTTTCGGCTATGGGCACTTACAATGCGTCGTTAACGTGGGCTTGTACATCGTGGGCGTATCGGAGCTGTAAGCCGAGAGTGCCGATGGGAACGAGAGCGGAGTCCAGAGCCTGCTCCGTCACTATCCACACGAAATCGCCGTCCGTCATGTTCAAATAGTCTGCGTCATGGAATATAGTTTCAGCGTCTTCACGGCTGTAGGAGAAACAGTAACACTATTGGCGTTGAGATGACAATAACCTTTGAGATTCCAGTCGAAGTTTGAGTGTGTCATTAAAGATATTTCTCTATGGCATGCTTATTACAATATCTTCATTCAATAAAGCATATGCTTACCTGGCGTAAACTAGGATGACCTTGACCAACTGATCTCTGACGGCAGTAAGCTCCTTTACAAAGGATTCCGACCCAGGGCGAAACTCAACCACGGAGGCTACCTGAATATTATGTGTTGTTGATCAGAATATTGCAAATTTGATTACTTGAGTATTTTGAGAAAAGTCACCACGTATTCATGGAAATACGGAAGATTTTTGGACTCATAAAAAATCGCTGGCGACTTTGCATCTCCACTGAAACACTCTAGTTAACGGCCGTATAATTAAAACGCTGGTGCAATTCAGTCCCCAGGAAAGGGTGCGGGGAGCCCCGCACACGCAAACCGTAATATTAAACGGCTCCTTCCCTGCGGAGAGTGGTTGGTACGTCTAATGCTGGCTTAATTACAATTTACAGCCAGATTCATATTCAGTTTTTTTTCGGGAAGGATTTTGTCACACCCGACCATCGGAAAGTCAACTGTCATTTACAGCTGACATATTCACAATCGCTCTCAAAACCTTTCATCGAACGGGAGAGTTCAGGGTTACCAATATGAGCAAATACCCTATTTCATTATTAATAAATCAGCCGGGATTGCAT
>NC_051414.1:12339154-12339269 GCF_015228065.2 Penaeus monodon
CGGCTGATTTCATTCTTCATAAAGGCTGAATAGATGTCGAAATTTCACCTCCGGCGGATGATAACAAACTTAAAATCTCCCCGAAATACACAGCACATGTACAGATGGAAAAAAA
>NC_051414.1:12339877-12341150 GCF_015228065.2 Penaeus monodon
ATATTTTATAAATCATTTTTGCGGGGCTTGGTGCGGGGTGCTCCTAGCTACACCGCATTTGCTCCAATACTATGCGCGGGGCCCCGCGGGGCGAACAACACCCGCAAAAATAATACGGAAGAGTGCGGGGGGAGCTGGTTTTGGGGAAAGCCTTCCCCGCGAGGACGTTTAATAATACGGCCGTAAGTCCGACAAACCTTAATTCCGGTGTCCTCCTCGCCTCCGCGCGCCAGGTTCTGGAAGCGCGTGTGTAGAGCGCGGCCGTCGCTGTCCGAGGAATGAATGAGTATGGCTTGGCGGTATTTCAAATGCTTGAGGAGCGCCAGCCATACGTCTGCCTGGTGACTATATGGCGGTACAGTCCTCAGGAAAGACACGTGGATGTTCTGGATATTTTGTAATTTTCATTAACAAACTCATATAAAAGTTTTTAAAAAGTAATTATGGACAACGGGAGAGTATTACATTTACCACTTCATAAATCATATAAAGCAAGACGCTTGTTATACCTTATCAGAAAATGCAGAGTCCCTTGAGGACGTGCAAATGACTGGGATGTGGAAGAACCCGGTTGTGTATGACACGGCCGCTGTGGTGACCGACTCGCCTGGGGAACCTGCTATTACCACCGCGTACACCTACAAGTGGGCACGAGATAGGTCGCTATGTTTTGTAAATTCGAGTTCAAAGACTGTGGCAAGACAATAGAGGCAAAACTTTACTCACACCCTTGGTTATGAGGGAGTCGCACACGAGGAGGGCGGTGGTGATAGGGCTCCCTCGCATCGTCACCATCACTTCGTACAGAGTAGTTTCTTCGGCCACAGACTCCCCATCGAAATTGATCCTCTGAAGAAGAGAAGTAAAATTGGCGAAGAAACTCATTCAAGAATTAAAATGCAGCGTTTTTTGGAAACAATAAATCAGTAAAACAGGATTCTTAAAGAATAGCTATCTCTCGTAAATTGGGCATCGTTAAACCGGAAACTCAAAATATTCCGCCATCCTTCGTACCAGGAGCGTCTTGCTGAAAAAGTGCCGAGTCTGGTTGGAGTGGAGGACGCCCCCAATGTTGAAGCGCCTGGAATTGACGGCTCCGTCGGAGTGACCTATCATCGCCGCTGCCAGCGCAGTCAGAATCAGCGTCAGCACGCCGCGTCTGAGAAGGACACGCTGGGTTAGTGATTAAATAATAACAATCTTTAAGGGATCTAAATACCTCTGTCTCCGACAGGGAATATACAATTTGCAGTTGAAATTGGAACAGCCATCC
>NC_051414.1:12344646-12344718 GCF_015228065.2 Penaeus monodon
ATAATCCAGCAATTGTTCGGATTACTTGTTTTTGGGCCGTTAAAGCGTGTTTTCATTGACAGCTCCCCAGAC
>NC_051414.1:12346607-12347080 GCF_015228065.2 Penaeus monodon
TCTATCGTTCCGATGCCTGCGCGGTCCTTTCTAAACAAAGCCAGGAGCTTTTGTAAATTGTATAAGAAGGAAACTAGGAGGTTTACTGAAGGCCCATACATCCAGCTCCCCAACCGCCGTGAAGGGTCGTGCCACACATCACACTGGGTATTATTAGGTCTACCCCTTTATACGGATCTGGCTACCACATATGTAAGCTCTCCCTTCATAACGGTGGATATCGCAGCCGAGGCATGAAAGGCCTATGTAGGCTTTGCTTAAATAATACAATGCCCAATGCAATCTGGTTAGAAAAGAAAGACGACCAGTTACGAATCACATAATTCCAACCGGAGTGTATTGGTGCTAAAACGGCAGACCAATATTATTTAACTACAACCACGGATATGTGTACGCTTTCATCTTCGAAGAATGTGGCAGATATAAAGCGTTGTATGATGTTTAAAAAAAATGAGGATGAATAACTGTCCATG
>NC_051414.1:12347842-12348709 GCF_015228065.2 Penaeus monodon
AAACTTTCAAGCGAAAGCGATTGCCTAACCTGGAATTCATCAAGAACTCCCACACCGAGCATCAGCATTAAATATCTACAAGACACTGTAGATATGGTGTTATACCAATTAATTTTCAGATTTTTAAGTAATAACGTCATCTTCGTTTTGAGTTTTGAAATTTAGTTATCAGCTAACGTCAGTTTCCTGACCTGATGATTATTAAAATAGATTGCAAGTTATCCCCTCAAAATGTGTTCAAAATCATCTTTCTACGACAAATATTTCGATTCAATGGTTATAAAACATCAGGTTCAACAAGGAGTTATCTAAAGAATTGCGTAGATAATATCTTGGCGCGCTGGTTCGTGCGGCTGGTAAAGATCAGAAGAGGAAAAAATAAACAAAAAGTAACGCATACAACATATATATAATTTGTGTGTCTGTGTGGGGGGGTGGGTGTGGGTTGGTGGAAGGTGAGTGGGCGGGTGTGGTTGGCGTTATCTTACTCTGTATCTATGCTATGCTTTCGATTATGTAGCAAAACCAAAATACCCTGGAGAATTCGTTATACAAAAATATATATGATATGCGATTAGGAAGCGGCTACCAGCTTGTGTAGAATTATTTTCCACACTGATTACTTATCAACTTTTGTTTCTAAGAATATGCAATCAGCAAACACTAGCTTACCCGACAGATCTCCCTTGTAGGTGTTGAGACATCGGCAATGGTATGCGTCCACACGAGGCTCAGCGATCGAGATGGTTTTTCACTCCCTCTCTTGGCGCCGCTCTGCTAACTCACTGCCTGCCAGAGCACTGCCTACTGCGCGATCGACTCCTGTTAACCCCTTTGCCGTCTTGTGGCGAGACTGATCCTTTGCCA
>NC_051414.1:12348749-12349189 GCF_015228065.2 Penaeus monodon
GCCCAGAAAGCCAATTCGAATGTAAAGGTATATGTTCCACTAATCCAAGGTTTTGATTATCTTATTAAAAAGCATGCAAGCAGATCACGTTCCTCCAGAGTGGGCAGAATCTGATTGGCTTCTGCGTGGTAAAGCAGCGATGTGCTGCTGATAGATTCATCCGCTTCAAGAAGCCGCGAAACACTGATTCTCGGTGGGTTTGGTGGCACACACTCCGGGATGGCACCGACCCTCACTAGTGAAAAAGGGGCGGGCATCAGGGCACAGCGCCAAAGCTTCTCGCACACACACAGCTGATTATTTGACAGGTATTATGTGCTACCACTCTCACGGGTCAGAATCAGCTTTTCCGAAGCAGTCGATGAAAATGGAAAAGAGTAAACAAGAAATCATGAAAAAATAAACAAAACTAATAATGGTAAAACGTGGAACATTACGTA
>NC_051414.1:12368516-12370562 GCF_015228065.2 Penaeus monodon
AAAACAAACTAATCTCAGACTAAAGAGTAATTAACAAAAAAAAACTTGAATACCCAAAGGGGGCATCATCAATTGTTTCACAAGAAATTTTTAGAGTTAAAATGGGTTTTAAAATAATTATATTGAACCCTTAAAAATTTAATTTTAAAAAAGGGTTCACTTAGCCTTACATCAAAAAAATTTAAATTTATTTTAAAAATTTTAATGAGGCCGGTAAGAATAAAGAGAGGGATTAGTTACTGATGAAAAAGAAGTTTTGTTTTAATGGGAGCTCCTCAAGGCGTTGGGCCCTCCTGCCTAAACAGCTGCCTTTGGCCAGCCACTAATTATCAAGTAGTCCCATCTTACTCATTATTTGATTATTTCTTTTCCCAGCTGATGTAAATAGTGGGTATAAATGACATATCTCAAAGGGAATAATATACATATTATATTTATATTTTTTCATGATAAAATAACAAAAACCCCAAACTAAGAAATTTGCCTTTGCATGGGACTTCCCGTTCAGCAATCAGCTCAAAAGGAGCAAAACAAACAATATATACAGCAAAAAACATTAACATTTCCTGTGAACTAAGCAAACACATCATACAAAGGAAAATATTTAAACATGAAATCTCTACTATACATAGATGCAAGTTGGTAAGAATATTTTGTATATAGCTACACACTCACATATGGCCAAAAAATTATATTATACATTTAGGGTTCCAATTGCCTTTAAAACTAGGTTAATATTTTTTTTTCTTTAAAGAATTCTTTAATCTTTTCCTTGTCCCTTAAAAAAGGGAGCTATAAAAGTCAATTCTCTAAAAACAAATTCTGTGTAAACTCTATGTGCCAGAAATTATTCCCTTCAGGAGGATACATTCAAGTTCAGCATCAAATTACTTTATTTAAAAAAAGAAAAAAAACATAAGGCAGGGAATTAAAAATGAGGTTAAAATGTTTTTTTTTCTTAAACTCTACTAATAATAACATCATCCAAAAATTTTATTTCATTTTTTTGCAACCTTTTGGGTAGCACCCTTGGGGGATCTTACGCATTCACTGGAAAAATAAGTTTGTCATATAACACTAGTGACTGAATGCAGTATCATTCTATAAGTACCCAAAATGTCTAGAAAATCACACAGTATTTCATCTCCATTTCCATTTCATTGTAACTTTTCTAAGATGAGTTTTATGCTGAGCTCAACAGCATATCAGTATTCACATATCAACACATAACTCATAAAATATTAACAGTTTCTGTAAAATCTTCCTAGAAGAATGTAAAATTAATAAAAACTAAAAGCATTGCCATAATACATAACATTCAATAAGTATGAGGTATTTCTGACCATATGACAATCAGATATGTATATATTATATTATTTATCCTAACAATATCACCACATAATTGAAACTTTACATATACCTAAACCTCAATTACCCATTAACAAAATGCATTAACAGTAACAGAAAATGTGTAGGTTAAAGTGTGTATTGTATAGTAAATGATAAACACAAAACAGGAACTGACAGAATGATACCTTTTCCACACCAGAGTCAAATGCATAGAGGGAAATGTTTATATGATCTGTGTAGGTAATCCTCAAAATTACTGATTGATAAAAAAATAAACAAAATACAGGGAATCATATTTGATTCACATATATGTATCCATTTATGTAAGCTTATTTCAGTATCAATTTTAAATAGATATTTCAATAGTAAAAAATGGCCACAGGCTTTTTGGGAAAGGGAAAGTTAAATATTTTCAGTCCATTCTTACACAAACAAATTTTTTACCCTTAAATTTTATTAATTGGAGGTTCCATCCTCCACTAACCAAACTATTGTAAATTCTATACAAATTCCACAAAGTATTAATATTTTCTGTATAATGAAAGTCCTCAAAGTAACTTCTGGACACTAGTTGAAAAGGAAATATTTCAGACAGAGTACTAAATTGCTTTTTTTTTTTTTTCAATATTTAACAAAAGTGTCTCTTAACAAACTTTAAAGTAACTTTCTTCTTTAAGTTTAATGGAGAGCTAAAGC
>NC_051414.1:12370591-12371426 GCF_015228065.2 Penaeus monodon
CATTGGTC
Source organism: Penaeus monodon (assembly GCF_015228065.2). NCBI lineage: Eukaryota > Metazoa > Arthropoda > Malacostraca > Decapoda > Penaeidae > Penaeus > Penaeus monodon. The sequence goes on from NC_051414.1 coordinate 12,370,600, forward strand.
TTCGTGTGTGAGGATCAGTCACGAAGAATAAGAATTGATAAAAACAACAATCTTTTTATCCTGAGTGCAGTTTTCTTAAAACATATTTGAACAACACATTGCAGCCTTCTGAGTGTTATGAATTCATTGTATAAAAGTCTTAAAGATCCAAAAGTGGAATTAAAAAACTAATATTTCAAAAACAACTGACAGCATACTGAACAATATTTTCTTTAAAAATATTTTATTTCCTTAAAAAATATAGCATCATAATACCAGAATGAGTGTTCTAATCAATATGATAAGTTTGACAACATTTACTTTTAACCATATAATCAACACAGATTCCTAATTTAGTTTAGCCTCTAGAGAAAAATGCCGTCCATTGTAGAGCAAGCAGTTTGCAGGTTTCATGTGGCCTGGCAAGCATTTAATAGTGGTAGTAGGCTGAATTTGAACAAATTGAAGAAATTGTCATGAAAAAATATTTCCATATCCAATAAAAAAAAACACATAAAATCCCATTTAGATTGTAGGCAAAAGAACCATCTTGATTATAAATTGGGAAAAAATAAACACTGCTTGTTTATCTGGGCAAAATGTACTGTAGTCTACTCCATGAACTTTATCAAACAAAAGTTTTAAGCTATAATTTCATATGCAATTTTGAACTGAGCTTTATGTGCATTTTCACATGTATTAATGCAACATATATTTGTGGTTTTTAAGCCCCTTAACATTTAAAATTTGGCTCTTGGACCAAAAAAGGTTGAAGACCCCTGGTACATGGTACACCATGTTGATAAAATGTTTAAAAAGTACTGTATTGAAAGATGGCTCATCTTTAA
>NC_051414.1:12371452-12371919 GCF_015228065.2 Penaeus monodon
AACAAAACAAAAAAAATTAATCATAGAGTGAGTTTTTCTGACATAGTACTAAGGCCAGATTTGTAGGTGTCACAGTATGTTCATTCACATTTACTAATTTAACTCTTTACATAATGAAAATGTGTCATGACTGGTTCAGCTAAATATTTTTCACCCTAAACATTCTTTTACAATGCAATGATGAATTGTAACTGCCAAATTTGCACCTTCACTTGCCCCATACCTAAAACTTTAGCTGATAAACAGACTCACTTTATATACCCATTTTTTATGTGAATCAGCAAAATTGAGTGTTCTTAGTAATTATCTATAACAGTCAACTAAAAGACTGTCAATATAGAAAAGAAACATAAAATAACTTATGCAACTGTCTGCACTGTAAACATACACAACTACTACATAAAAGTAATTAAAACTATGATGCTTTCTCTCAACTGACTGCAATGACATCAAATTGTAAACAAACA
>NC_051414.1:12372016-12372405 GCF_015228065.2 Penaeus monodon
GCAGCCATCATGGTAGTAACTTTCCCTCTTTCTAAGGTCTAACTGTGAAACCTTCCACTAGCAATAGGTCATGCCATATAATTTAACTAGCTAAAAAATGCTAATATGCATATGAGTTTCTATGTATTGTGCAGAAAACAGGTCAATGATGACATGAAATATTACCCTCCCTTTACCATGTCAGCATGTGTGTATCTGAGCTTCATCACCCAACCCTGAATATACCTTCAAATACATAATATGCTACAAAAGTTTTTCCACAAATGGTTGGTGTAAGATGGTGATTCAATATTCAGCTATTTCAAAGTTGAAATTTTGAATTATTAAGCTATGAGTGAAAATATTCTAAACTATACCTGGAATATTAGATTACTAATACAGATATTGTA
>NC_051414.1:12372434-12372933 GCF_015228065.2 Penaeus monodon
CCTTTATCTACAGGACATGGAAAACTACTGAAATCTGGATTTCAAAACAATGAAGTGCAAATTATCATCTATTTAAGTTTCAACATTTGCACTTACAATATCCTGAGGAAATTACTCTTAGTCACGAAGTTTTTCTGTGATACTGCATACTATTACAGAGCAAAAATGTGCCATTCTTATTTCTTAGGTAGCCTCTACACTGTTTGTGTCCTCACGGAATGAACATTTTTATGAGTAATCTGATAAATTTTTCATTATCAATTCTTTTGTGTCATCACTGAATTGCTTGAACTGTCGGGGCAAGTGAGGAAAGTTTATTATTAACTTCTTCCACAATGAATCATGCTCTCCTACATTTACTTGCAGTTATATGATAGGGTTTTAAAACTTCTTGTTTCAGCTCACTTATGCCAGCTGACAGCCAGTGTGGACACAACCTTAGTTTATATTTTGATATTGATACATTTTTTTTCTTTAAATAAAGAAGTTACCACATGTC
>NC_051414.1:12372991-12375529 GCF_015228065.2 Penaeus monodon
GGCTCTTCAATGTGATACTGTTATTTGGAACAAAAACACATTAATCTTAACACACCACATTATACCTGTAGTCAAGACCAAGATTTTCAACTGATATCTACTTATTATTCCATTATTTTCTGACAAATATTAGTTACATAAACACATGTGACCAAACATAGAGCGCCAGTGGCAGCAAACAACTTACTGGATAAGCTTGATAAACCCATTTTTATCATTTATTGACAAAACTATAAATGGACCCTATGAAGCTATTTAGCAATTATCTCATAATGTTATGAGTCAGTAACTGTCATGTGTTTCACAAAACTATAAATTGCTACAAGAATTTAATATTCATATCAGTGACAACAAAAAAATCAAGAAACAGCCTGTATGCTGCTTCATCAGTTTAATCAGTTCCAAAACTATATAATTTATATCTAACTTATAAAACACTTTAGTACCTATTATCCTCTATGTTTGTTATCATTTGTAACTGTTTGGATCACGTTTGCTATAAAACTAAGAAATAATACACATGCTATATTTCATAAACTTGACACTGATCAGAAAATGAGTATGTTTAACATTTCTTTAACATGCCCTCTAAATCCTACTATTTTTTCTTCATTTCACCATTAGTAAATAGAAAAAAGTACAAATATAGACTGCTAGAATCCTTGGTGTGAATAAATGGAGAACAACTCAAACATTTCTCATTAAATAATCAGATTCTTAATTACAAAAGAGAGGCAAATTAAGCATGTAATCTGATGATCAAGACTAAGCATTCTCAAAATCTGACACAAAATTAATATCAAATTATATATTGGGCATAATTCTTTCTATGTTTTATCCACTTTTACTTTCACAAGCAATTCACAGAAGAGTCACATTAATATTGTGCATTTCTAGTATACAAAGTTTAGAGCATTTGACCTCTGACACATATACAAAGAAGGATTACCTGAGACATAACCACCACCTATTTTTTTCAAGGCATTCACTGGTAACTTGGTAACCACACTAAATCACCACTAATTTAGTATTACATACTATAGGATTCTAGTTTGTTATATTGAAAGTATACATACCATTTTAGTATGTTTTAAACAGAAAAGTCAACTTTAAAAGCTAAAACTGTTATCAGTTTTGCTCCTTTATAAGACTGGCAATTACAAAAAATGGTATAAATTGGTCATCATAACCAAACTTTTATTCTAGAAAAAAAAAACTTAGCAAGTATGCAAATGAATACAGATACTAGTTTCTGAAGCAAATGAACACCACACAAATATATTTTGTACAATGTAATGGTTCTTTGCAGTAACACATTTTTCAAGGCTTACACACCATAGAATAAAACAATGACTAATCTTCTCATATGAAACTAATCCAGGTGAATGTTTGTACCATTAGGCAGTAGTGTGGCTGCTGATGACAACTTCATACTGTCATCACATTCTTGAGCCTTTTTGTGATTTGATTCATTAAGCTGTATGGAAAGAAAAGAAAATAATTTCAGTCTTTAGCTTAAAAAGTATGGTCAATATACAATTCATTCATAACACCTGCATTTAAAAACATCATTTGCTTAGGTTATTTTCATATCTTTGTAAAAACTCTTAAGAAAATTCAGTAACAACATGATAAAAATCTAGGGAAGTGGCAAGATAGGAGTAGCATGAGAGTTGAAACAGTGATCTAAGTCAATCAGTTACTAGTTTATTGCATCATTATTTGAAAGGAAGTCCTGTGAGGAAGTCCTGTGAGGAAGCAAAACTGATAAACATCACCTTCAACTTGCTGTTAGGCACCTACAAAAAATGTGCACCTAAAAAGTGAAATCACTGAAGCCAATCACTCAAGCTTAAACACTAATACTGCTGGCTTGAGTACAAGTAAGACATAAAAAAGAAACCTGGATGAATTTTAGAATTATTGTTTAGGGCAGTGTTTCTTAACCTTTTCACTCCATTCTCTATAGAGGAATTTTTCAATATCTTCTTAGCCCCCTTTCATATTCTACCAAATATCAGGTTGGCAATCATAATTATTATATTTTTTAATAGGTTTCAAAGAAGAGAAGAAAAGAAGCTGTCACTAAGCAAGTGTAACTATTTTACTAGACTACTCTCACATCACTCCTGAATATGATTAGAAAAAAAACTCTGTAATACAAGTGTTTTTAATTCACATTTTCAAAATCATTTGTATACATATAATTTAAAGCAGCCTACTACTACTCACCTAAAAGCTTCTCATGGCAATATTGGGGGTTATAACCCTTAGGTTTGCAGCCACTAGTTTCAGGATTTTTAAAATTTTAATACTAATTTATTTGATACTTATTTAGAGCAATATTTAACTTCAGAAAATAATGGAATGGAATGGTCATCATATTGTATATGTTTGGAAATAACTGTCAAGCTGTCTTTCTTTACCAATCTAAATGCTTTCAATGATTCTGGTGGTCATGCTGACCATTTCAACTTGCAGTAGTAAAATGATGTCAGCCTCAAAATGCTATCTATTAATCTAGAAACCACTAACTTG
>NC_051414.1:12377887-12377977 GCF_015228065.2 Penaeus monodon
TTGTGCTTTTTCTTGGTGAAATCTGCTATACATACTCTTAGGAATAGCACAATACTCATCACCATTATAATAGCCAAACCTGAAAAAATA
>NC_051414.1:12378059-12378412 GCF_015228065.2 Penaeus monodon
GTATGCATATATCAAATTGCTATTGCATTTTAACAGAAACATCATCATTTTTACCATATTTCTTTAAACTTATTTCATACAGTACAGTTTTAGTACTGCTGACCTGAGTACATACCAACACTACCCAAGGTATAAACAGCCAGAGAGAGATCGTCTTTGTGAATGACAAGCCATCGCGTCATCCAACCCAAAACGGCAATCCGGAAAATCACAAAAGTGCCGATGTTGAGCATCGAATTCAGGCGGTACTTTGGTTCCTTCTTGCAAATGCCTGTTATATTAAACAGCTGCCGTATATGTAGGAATATACTATTAACTTCAACAAAAAGAGCCACTACAGCATACCTGTAAAA
>NC_051414.1:12378469-12378858 GCF_015228065.2 Penaeus monodon
TATACATATATATTTATGTTTTACTGTTTTTTTTTCTTATATTTATACTATATATGGAATGTGCATAAAAACGGTATAATAACTATAACTCGTCACAAATGAAAAAAAGACCAACGCTGCGTTTCTCACCCAACAAACATCCTGGTCCAGACTGATAAACCAAAGCAAGCTATAACACACACGTGGTGAACCATTAACTCATACGATGACCGTTTCCTATGATGCAATGCCATGTCTAGGAAGTCGTGTACAAAGTAACCTGCAAGAAACTCAATGCGTAAATGCTTTTACATGGCATATAATATAGGCAAACTGATTCAACCTTTATTTTAGTGCCATATTCCAGCAGACAGCATGTATGCATATTTGGGGTGAGTGTGCATTATATA
>NC_051414.1:12379026-12379947 GCF_015228065.2 Penaeus monodon
CATTTCTCAAAATACTCACCGACTGAGAAGGACACAAGCATATGCGAAGATCTTGTGTAAGTCTTGATCAAGTCTTCTCCTAGTTTTGGGTACTCGTAGAAACTGCAAAAAAAAACAAAAAAAACATACAGCTTTAATATCAAAGTACAGGATATCTAACTAATGCAAGTCCTGAAGAATATACATTCAACACATCCCAAAAATATAGTCAACGCATACACCCCTCTGAAAATGCGGCTAAAAGAAAGACCAAGCCGTCGAGTCAACAAGGGTCAGACACCGATTCTCTCATTTCGCACTTTTAAAAACGTAGTACAATATAATGCATACTGAATGCCTGGTCAGCTGGCACCCTCGCCCACAGAAACCCAAACCTTCAGTGACAGTTGAAAATAAACCTCTGCGGTCCTTCCCGGTTTAAACGCACACAGGTTCAAGCCTGTATTGACACGCCTAATTCCAGCTGAAGGACGCTGCTTTCACAGCGGACCCCTTTAGTTTGAAGAATCTCGATAGCGTTTTAGAATGTTATATACGATTTATGGGCATTTTCCTATGATTCTATGGAAACCTTTAACGATTTCGTCCGGTCTAAACCTAAGCAAAATAAATGTCCACATTCGAATTAATCAGTTACATAACTCGTTGAATTCTACTTTAGATATGAATGCCCCCATTAGGCTTAAAACAAATTTAATCAGATACGTAGCGGAAACTGACAAATAAGCATGGTAACCTGTTTAGTATGTTGAGTCTAACTGAAGATTCCTGTTGGCAAGAATATTAGACAATATCATGACACTGATCTGTATTTTAATTTAAGCAAACATGGGCTACTTTCCGGTTCTTCCGTATACCCCCCCTGGCTAAAGAATGTTTGTGTGAAGCTCTTGTAAATGGGGTAACCACTCGAAATCAAAG
>NC_051414.1:12381437-12382328 GCF_015228065.2 Penaeus monodon
TCAAAACTAGTCACCATTTGCAGGCACCGAACAGAAATCATGAAGTCATGTTTTCCGTCACACCGACGGGGTTCTACAAGTGAGCACGTGCTCTCGCATGTAGTGACGTCATCGTTAAACAGTGCTGCCAACACAACTTACTTTATGTAATGGCATCTTTCCTTGTTTTTCCGTTTCGTAAGTTTAAAGGAATATCAAAGATCTGAAAATTATCTAAATATTTCATAAAGTGCGTATACAACTCCACATACAGTAAAATGAAGCCCATAACCACGTTACACATTCCAGGCGCAAACACTAAGCGCGTGCGTCAGAAATAACGCTCGAGCTTCTACAGCCTGCAGCCTTTAAGTCTAGGCTTAACAACTACAAATTAAGTTTTACAAAATACAAATGCATCGTTTAGACTGGTTCTGGAAAGGATTATGGATATTTATTTAGAGAAGCTGAGCGTTTTCAATCCCAACAAACCAGGTCCTGATGAGATGCCCAGTTAACATAGTTTTAACAGACTCACACCACCCAAAGCGGCGATATGCAAAGGCATCAAATCCTTATCGCTTATGTTCCGGTAAAATGGAGCTTATAGAGCTACGTAGCGATTCATCGGTAACATGGAAACAAAAATAAACAGAAAGACGTAATTTAACTGAAGCCTTTCACATAACACCCTAATTTGTACTAATGATTATTAATACATGATGAATAAGATGGGCCTATACTGGAGCGCCGACAGGCGAGCAGGCCAGGCCCGCCGCCGCACGACGCCGCATTACTGTAGCTGGTTCATGCCGACTCAACCTGCTGTATCTGGAAAGTAGACGTTATCCAGTAAACACCTCACTGCCAGACTATTCAGTATTGGTGACGAACGTTTTCAAAACCTACGGA
>NC_051414.1:12384905-12384981 GCF_015228065.2 Penaeus monodon
TTGCATTTTTCTTTGAAATACTTTTTGCTTGAGTTTTCAATCTTGACACTTTTTTTTCTACGCTTTGTTTATAGAA
>NC_051414.1:12386974-12387505 GCF_015228065.2 Penaeus monodon
AGTCAATAGTCTCTGACAAACGTTAATCGGGATTGTTGATACGAGAGAAAACTGCTGTACCTACCTGCGACAAGGTAAATAAATTCACAAATGGGAATTTGGAAGGGATCTACATTCATACACTTACGTACACGCACGCGCGCACACATACACAATCACTCTGATTACTAACATTAGCATTATAGCCAATGTTATTATTTAGTTCTTATTGTTACAGATACATACCATTCATGATACTATTGATTTTATATTCTCTATTACATTATTATCGCCACCAACGGTCAAACATTTTTTATTCACTGAATATCGTTATAATTACCAGGTTTATATTAAGCATTATTATCATTATTTATATCGTTCTAGGTTTGGATTAATTCCGTTTACTGAGTACACGCCCTGCTCTTTGATTCGCGTTCGTACTTTCGCCCCGAACAGGTACAGGCGCCAAACACGCAGACAGGGCTGCCAACCTTCACGGGTTTCATCGAAGGTTGCATAAGGAGAATTTGCGTTATTTTCGGAGTATTCAGA
>NC_051414.1:12389596-12391181 GCF_015228065.2 Penaeus monodon
CCCTTCTTCCATACATGCACACTCATGCGTGTGTGAGAGTGCTTTATTGTTTGAATAACCAGACTACTGCCTAGTCGACCTACACTGCCGTAATCATCAAACTCCCATTCTGGCCCACCCTGCCACTGTATCACAATTCTAACGTTCTGGGTAGTACTCCCTGACCAGAGTACTTGGGTAAGGGAGTACTAGGCCGGCCCCAGAAATATACGATGAACTAGCAGCTTACACAATTCCCTTCCCACCTTCTGCTCCCTCCCGCCTCGCCCGTCTTCTAATCGGTGCCTTGTATCAACTTAGAAGCCGCTGAGTCACTCGCCAAGTCAGGTGCGGGGGTGTGAGGGACTTGCGCGGGTGAGAGTAGTTCAGCACTCTGGCCACCAATCAACTTCACAAATAGCTAACACACTATTCCTGTTTATAGAATGTGTGATGTCAATACTCAGAACAGTGACACTGCAACACAACGCTCATGGCACTGCTAAAGTTGAGTAAGTTTGGTCCGTTAAAAACACGCAGACAATGGACCGCATCACTACTCGGGGGGGGGGGGGTCGGCTGCCCCCTTCCCCCCTCTGGCCTCTTCCCACGTGTTGGTCTAGGAAGTGTGTTGGTGTCGCCGTCTTCTTGCACCGCGCACGAACTTCAAACACCACTTTGTATGCCAATTACTCCATTTCCCAAGTTCGGCTATAGAAGATAACGACAGGAAAAGAAATTCCGCTTCGTTTATGAGTTAGCATCTTCTTTACCTCACTCGTCGTTCTATGCGCAAGACCCAAATCTATGGTTTTACCTACATTCAAGTAATTTTTTTTCAAACAACATCCAGGTTGCATTTCATTACTTATAACTATGTCATACACATATTTACAAATTAAATATATTTACAAATAAATATTTACTTTGCCAGTAAATTCCTACTCGCGCTGGGTTACTGCGTTGGGTTATGCGGAAGCTGTGTTTCGAGGTCAATCGTGGTGGAACTCCACAGTCAGGATATATCGGCGGAAGACTATTAGAAACAAACCCTCCGACCCACGACTGTTTTCCCTCCCACATCTACACTGTCGCCCAATCCAACGGTGAACGAATATAACAAAAATGCAGCCTCCCGTTCTCTCTTCTATAAACTGCATGGTATCTGCGAAACTGATTTTTTTTTCATAACTATCACAGTTCAAGATAAAATAAAGTGGCAAACCGACGACAAATCACTGCACCCGCGATAATTTCCAAACCACGCATTGCAATGGAATCTCCAAGATAGATACAAAAATAATTGGGAAAACTGCTGAAGTCGACCTTAATTTGCACTTACGTAATATGTACCGAAATTTTCTTCTGGCAAAAAAGTGTTTACTTTCATCAAATTGACAGTCTTACGATGCATAACACACCAGACAGTGGTATACGAAACACAGATCTGTCATTGAAGGGCGGTGGACATTTCCTGTGTGTGACATCACTATATGGGGGTAAACCTAAACGCAGCGTCATTACTAGTTGATGGCATCACAAACATGCCGGACATGGACTGTTCCAAGAAAGGGGGGAGGAGCCTATTTATCGCCTATATAAGGCC
>NC_051414.1:12393518-12393700 GCF_015228065.2 Penaeus monodon
TCTGAATTTGGTCTTGGTGATATTGAAGTATCTGAGGAGTTTGAACAATGGCATCAACATAAAGTGCCTCAGTCACTTCGGTGGTCAATAAATCATTATTGTCACTTGTAGTCGCTTCGCTAGTGGTCAATGAACCAGTAGAACTTGCAGCAGAACCTGTTGTTGTTGTATCATCTCCTGAA
>NC_051414.1:12394557-12394625 GCF_015228065.2 Penaeus monodon
TCTCTTCAATACTCTCAGAAGCCATCATGGACAGGGCAATAATTAAAGGGAGCTTTAAAGGTAATTCA
>NC_051414.1:12395650-12395725 GCF_015228065.2 Penaeus monodon
GATCTTTCCTCGCTAAGCTTCGACAAGAATGGTAAATGTAGACCTGTAGCAGCTTGTTTGCTGTTGGAACACGTG
>NC_051414.1:12395903-12396688 GCF_015228065.2 Penaeus monodon
AGAAGAAGGGGAGGAAGATGAAAGCAACAGTGGGGGGGGGATGTGGCAGGCTCTAGGTGACAATGCAGTTGATGGCCTTGCCATCGTGTCGGAAACGGCGTACAGAATAGATGCCAGGGAGCAGCCAGCAAAGGATTTATACCAACTGGGTAGCGAGTGATGAGGTAGCTGGGAAATTTCCAGGGTCTTTCAGGTCTTAACGTTGGTGGGATATGTAGACGAAGCATGATATCACTGCAGCCATGTGGTCAGTTAGTCATGCCACTGTCAGAATTGGAGTCGATGGGGCGCTTGCTGGTGGTGGGGAGAGTGAAGTCAGCTGAGTGTGATGCGTCACCTTAGTTCGGCAATGCTCAATGCTGGTGTGAGACAAGGGCTGGCCAGTGATCCATAGTCAGGGCATCATCAACGTCATCTTCGCTGAATGGCAAATCCATCTCGACATCAGCAAATTTGGCAGGTCCTGAGTAATCCATGCCACCACACTCTGCAGCTGACGAGGGGGAAGCAATGACGTCACGACCGGGTATGTAATGACGGGCTAGTACGTCACACCTAGCGCAGGTACAGGAGCCTTAAGCAGGGAAGGCGAGTATATTTCAGACCAAATCTATAGGCTAAGTCCACACCCTCTAAATCTCCCTAGGGCATTAATACGTTCTCTGGTCTTACTAGTATCCTGTGGAAAGAATAGTTGCTGTTTGTTCGCTATATCCTCCAGAAAATGTGAGAAATCTAGAGAGCATTCTCACAAGTTTGTTTACATGAATGTGGTGCTGCTCTCT
>NC_051414.1:12402118-12403097 GCF_015228065.2 Penaeus monodon
TTGTTTGTACCATTCAGCTGCAAAGCAATGATAGTAAAACATCGCCAAGATCTTGTCATTTTTCAAGGGAAATACAGTAGAAAGAGTCCAGATACATTGCTACAATTGTACACGAATTTATGAAAGAACATAAAATGAAAATCTTCTCGAATATCTGTTAAAATGCTTTGCACATAGTACGTACATGGTAAAGAAAACAAGGGAGAAGATAGTAAATAATCAAGGAAGACAAGAAAAAAGGGTGGGCGAGTTGTTTTCCCAGGCAAAGGTCCAAGCTACTTCGTGGAACCAGTAATCCCTAGTTTTATGATGTCACTGGAAGGTTTAGTTGCTTAATTCATAGTCGCGCGTGGTGTCAGACTGCCACACTGATGCACTGACTTGGGAAACAGCTTCGGAGGCAGACAACAGCGCCAAGTGAAGGAAAGCACCTTTTATGGTGTGGAATTAAAAGTGGAAAGATACATTTCCCACTAAAGACAAACACACCACATAGGAAAGAGCATGGGTAAAATTTGAAATGATTTACGAGTGAACATTTTTTTAAAAATTCTCGTCGCAAACGAAGTATAATATGATATCGGCCCAGAAAGCATTTTAAATATCAGGGAAATTATTGGGTAAAAGTGAAAATCAGAAGTAAATCATTCAATAACATAGCTTTTGCGATGAACACTCATAGTAATGACCGAGCTTTGCCCCCTACACCCCAATTTTGCAAAACTTTCATCTCGTATGTTTCGGCAAGTTAGAGCACGGCAAAAATATCTGGATTTCGTAACGATCTGGATAATTTCCTTTCTTAACCAATAAATAATGACCAGCCGTGAGTCGTCAGGATCCGTCTAATCGAAGTTGGCAAGGACTGGGATCACTATCCGCTGCTCCTTGTCATTAATGCCATATTGTTTTAGAAAAGGGACAAACAGTTTTCTGAACTTAATACACAGCCTAGCCAGCCACGATAGAACTCATTGGA
>NC_051414.1:12403237-12403457 GCF_015228065.2 Penaeus monodon
CCAGATTTGACTAATCTTGCATCTCTGCTGAACAGCTGAAGATCTGGGGCAAAATGGAGGAGGTTTATAGAAGGAATAACGAAGATTTCGTGCGTCTGGATCTGAAAGGCGGAGGCACACTTTACTCGCGAGTTTTTTCAGTTGAAAACTATGATGAAAACTATTTGGGTCTGGACAATCTGGACATTCATTTATTTCTAGCATCAACGTGAAGGAAAAG
>NC_051414.1:12403777-12404518 GCF_015228065.2 Penaeus monodon
TGTTATCCGCTAAAATCTCGTCCGATTTTTCGTCGCTGTATCAATATCGCGGTATTCTTTGTATTCTTATTTGCCCTTCCACTACATTTTTGCGAGTATACGAATAGTTTTCGTAACTAATAGGAATAAAAAAATAGATCATGCTGATATTAAATACTGAGCATCATTAGAACATGCTTTTTAAATGAATGTAGGTTCTTGTAACAAAATGATAGCATTTTTTTTTCAAAGTTGAATCAATGTTTATAATTTTTTTTCTTACATTTCAATTAAGGAAATAAAAATCAACTGTCTATGAATGATGTACAACCCAAATATTCATACACTTTGGTTACAGCATTTGGGAATTATATACAACCGTTATTTGAACGATTGGATAGCAATATTCGCATTTGCGAATGCTAAAACAAAAATAAAATATTATTTGTAAATGCGGAAAATATATACTCGTTCCATCTCTAGTTTACAAAACGGAACTCCTGGTTTTTTTTTTTTTTTAATCCTCCTTGCCTCCTTCATTTTTAAACTGTGAGGCACATTGTATAAAAAAAAGATGTTCTTTACAATGCTGTCATGGTCCCAGGTGTCATATCCAATAATACCACATTGGGTTTGGAAGGCCATTGGATTCAACCGTATTCATGCCGCCACAATGTACTTGCGGCGAATACATGACGAAATTAATTTTATGACATCGTTTTCACGATGCGTACGCATGCGTATTCGCACGCACACCCATAT
>NC_051414.1:12404606-12405207 GCF_015228065.2 Penaeus monodon
CGCGCGCGTGTGCCACATTATAGATACCAAAACACAAGCCAAAACAGGACATCTCCCCTACGCTGATGATATCAAACGGGAGACGCATTCACTTGATGCCTTCATTATCTGATGTCATACAATGTTGACGTGTTCATCTGCGTGGGGAGCTCTGACGACCCCTAACTGCTTTGGAGGAGCAGCTGTGACTCTGACTTCGGGCACACACAGCATCCGATTAAGAAAATCTCATAAATCGCTCATTTCCATCGCCTTGAACAAAATGCAGTGTATTTCATTCAACGTCATCGAATGTAAAGGCGCTTAACCTCTTCTACATCATCACCTCCGCTTGGCGTACTTTAGTATCCCTTACTTTCCCTGCTTTCCACCGCTGGTTGTCAGCAAACTAGCCTCCCAAATCCTTTCCTCTCTCATGGCAACCCTAACGTTGCCATAAAAACATAAAAACCTCCAGCTACTATCTCTTGGCACCTAACAAGCTTCGCGGAAGTCCAGCATAAGGTGTGATGCAAAAATGAATACACTACTTTAGTACGCTCCTTGGGTGTATGTATGTCTCAGTGCATGTGCATGCGTGGTTGATATGGCGCGCGCGCAC
>NC_051414.1:12405599-12405870 GCF_015228065.2 Penaeus monodon
AATGTGAGTCGAGTGATGTGACGTGCTGAGTGAAGATAGAGTGCAGTGCGAGTGAGAGTGAGATGCGATGCGTCTGAGCGCTTGAGTGTAGTAGGTGCACTCACAATCAAAACATCCTATCGGTGATGTGACCGACATTCACATATCGAGCTGCATTTGACTGACCTTTCCTTCGTAATGCCATCTGCCTATTCCCCACCTAACGTACGGGAATAAAAAAAATCTATCATTATCCTATTTACACATGTGCAATTCATTTAGATAATTATAT
>NC_051414.1:12406052-12406118 GCF_015228065.2 Penaeus monodon
ATTAATCAACTATAATTCTAAATAGTAAGTAAATTGAAAAATGAATAAGCATATATAACCATATGC
>NC_051414.1:12406632-12407445 GCF_015228065.2 Penaeus monodon
AGATTGACTGTGGTGTGTGTGTCCGCGCGCGCGTGTGCATACATGTGTGCCTGTGGTTCTGGTTTTGCTTCCGGTCTACATAATATTCGTTTGGTTTTGAGATTCCAGGCAATTCAAGTCTGGCATACATTACAGAACAATCCATTTTGCAACTCGAGTAGAACAACTATTGGCAAAATGATTCTCCAGAACTATGGAAAATAACTTAAGCATAAGGTAAGCTCTTGCATAAGCTAAGAAATCTTCCCAAACAATCAGATATCATAATTTGTGGAATCACTTGCAATAATCGATCTATTCATCAATACTGATAAAACAATTTCGTTACATTGCACAGTATCCCATTTAAAATCGTCGTAATATATCAGCCTAATACCGTTACGTAAATCTCTGCATAACGGTTAAGTATAATTAACTCTTATTTGCAAAAAGGGCATTTTTTTTATCTTAGTCTTCGTGAATTACATGCACATTGTCACATATTTCAACTGATTGTAGTCTTTAAATTGCCTCCCCTCCTCGATTTCCTCGCAGAAATGTGCCGCACTACGGCAGTTACATAACTTTCGTTAGGTCGCATCGCTGACCTTACGTAACTCCATCACTCATGAACGTGTCTGTCTCATTGTTCCCCTCTAGCCTTTTGACGTCTTTGAAGATGTCAGATCGGCTTGAGGTGGATTGGTACAATGTGCTACCCAGCTGGTCGGCATGGTACAGCTGTTTAAGTAATCTTGGTAACAGAGCCTAACGGATTAATTTTATTGTTGACAGCCTCGTGTAGGAATGCGAGTTCGAGAAGAGAGGGGGTAA
>NC_051414.1:12407631-12408324 GCF_015228065.2 Penaeus monodon
AACCTCAATCTCAATCTTAATTTGGTGAAAGCCAAGGTCTCTGTACACTAACAGTTAAACAGACAAACAAAAGACAGACATTTAACCACGAGTAATATTTGTAAGGACTTTGATGCATTTTGAAATTATTAATTTATAATGAAAATCAACTTTGCAACAGAAAGGGAAAACAAATGGAAGCAACAACAATAAACAAACATTACAATGGGCTACACAATAACTGTTGGCAACGTGGAATTCAGCTAGTGCGTTCGTCAAATAAGAGGATTACTTAAAAACAATGTTTCAACTTGTTTGACTTTATGTTCTGCTGAAAAGGTATCCACTCGCGATTCATTTAATCAATCTGAACTTTGCAACTTCGTAACAACTGCTTATTACTCAATAACTGTATATCATAACGAGCACAGAATGTCAATAAAGAACAGAACAGAGATTCTTTTAAAGTAATATTCTTGCATCTGTGCCGGTATCTTTTCAAGATCAACAGGTTACCATGTCAAACTGACCAACTGGGCCATCTTCAGAATCATTAGAGCACTGCAAAAATCATGGCTTTTTACAATGGTGTTTGCGTAGAGCGTAGCGTCGCTAGGTAAGGCCTTTGCGCAGTCAAGGCCTTTGCGCAGTCATCCTTAGCTGGACTCTTTCGTTCTTGTACGACTGTTTTGCGCTGCAATTCCATTCGGGTGC
>NC_051414.1:12408342-12409327 GCF_015228065.2 Penaeus monodon
AGATTAACTGTCACCTGTTACTAAATGGCTCTCTCGCACTAGTTATTTTCTATCATTTCCCATTTCTAAACGGGTGGTCTGTTCGCCATACCGATTGTAGATATTACTGACTTCGTCGTCATATACAATCTCAAACAAGATGTAAAAATATATATTTGCATTAGGATTCTATAACAACCTTTAGTCTGTTACTGTTACTTCCTGGTATCTGAAACCTTTCCATAAAACATTTCTCGATAAGTATTCCAAAGCCAAGTCAGGAATAAGCATCTTTCTTGGTGTTTGCAGGCCAAGCAAATAAAATTTCACGTATACTGCCACTTCGTAAAATCAGGGTTGATACGGATTAAGTGACATATTGATATCCATGGTGGGCGTGCCCGCCATACAATTAATGCCGTTCGGGGGAAACCCGTTAAACCTAAAGCCAAAACACAAATCAAAATAAGAATTAACTTACCATAGAAGCGACCAGCAGCCCGTGATGAAGGAGTGGACAAGAGATACTGCGGTGTTCTTCCATTTCCACGATTGTACATTGGTGTTACGCGCGCTGAGAGGAATCATTTGACGCAACAGATGATCCCATGCTGTGAAAAACACGAAACCTCCCAACACCCACACTGGGCCAGAGGCATATTCAACCACAGACATGTCCTTAATCTAATGAATTCAAAAATGAGTATCAGTGCATTCGAAAGGCAAAGCTCCTGTGAAACAATTGAAGAAAAGCATGAGCGAGATGGCGATATAGTACCTCCCTGATGTTCACAGCGTAACTGAGGGGAAGGACTAGTATTTCCACCACGCCAAAGGAGGAGCCGTGGGTTATGCGATGCCAGATACTGCCAGGATTCACGCAGCTTGAAGAAATGCTGTTGTCACACTTTCATTGACATTTTAATAATTCTCCGAATGTCAGAGGGCATTTTCATGCGAACTTTATTATAGGTATGTAACTTCATGTGTGTGACAACGGTGACAA
>NC_051414.1:12409928-12410234 GCF_015228065.2 Penaeus monodon
TATTGTTTGATTACTGTAATAGCGATAATTGTAAGAACATTCGTTAAAAGAATTCAAGCAATAGGTATAACTGCAGTATCAATGCTGACAATATTCAAAGAAAATACATAATAGTAATTAGATGACCATCAGTGCAGAAACAGTGTATAATGATATTAATTATAGCAATGAACATAAGAGACAAAGATTTTCATACCTATAAAGTTTCAAAAGTGAAGTGAAGTTCAATTATATTTCGACGAAAATTTTTATTATTGCGATTTTTCCTAATGCTGCGGTTATCTGAATGAACATCGGCACAATGTT
>NC_051414.1:12410749-12410832 GCF_015228065.2 Penaeus monodon
AAAATGCAACGTAAAAGAACGTCATATAAAACCCTATAGCACTACATTGTCAGACCAGAGTGAGGTCATCAAGCCATCTGTAC
>NC_051414.1:12411869-12412639 GCF_015228065.2 Penaeus monodon
TTGAAATAATCAGCTAATAGTTATGTTATATCTGGAAATACTTTCGGATTTGGCTGATCAACACGTTATTTCCCAATACGAAAACTGCTGCCCGTCATAATTATTAACTAATGATAAACATTTCATATCAGTGTCTGCTGCTCCCTATCAGCAACTTACACTGTCAGCACTACGTCTTGTATTACACTCACACATCTTTCCCTCTTCATTTATCAGTGACCCTTGCTAAAACTAACTTCCTTAGATATTTTACTTTTTCATCTACCCCTCCCAACCCTGCCAGTACCACGTGTCTTTTGAAAATATTGTATTGTCCTTTGCCAACATCTCTGCCAACGTTTTTTTTTTTCGTTCAACTTTCCTGGTTCTTGTACCGTAGCTGGTATCCACTTCACCTGTTCTTTAAACCGTCTTTTTTGCATGATCTCCACGAAGAGAGAGAAAGAAGAACAATTGTGCAGAAACCTTCCAGAAAAAAAAAAGTTTCGTGTCAGGCGCCCATTTTGACCATTACATCCGATTCTTTCTAAAAGTCTCTTTCGTCATAAATCTTGTGTGCTTTAGAAGTAGAAAATAAATGGTAACTTTAACGTGCTACACAATGCGATTACGACGATAAGCAGCATATGGCGTTTTATAACTCCAATGATAAGAGAGACCTTACACAACGCAAGGCCACGCACAGGTAATGCGGACACCGAGTCGAGGCTCACGTCACGAACCACGTGAGAAGTTACATGATATGTAATGACATTAACGAGAGTCATGTG
>NC_051414.1:12412978-12413442 GCF_015228065.2 Penaeus monodon
TTCCCAAATAAATTACTTCGCTTCGTGTTTTTCTTGACATTTGGCTCATTTGTTTTATTTTGTAATTGCCAACCAACGTGTGAGATTTTTGTTGTTTGCTAATCAAAATAAAGGGAATGTGAAGGGTCGATGTGCCCATATTTCTTGTGTGCCATGGCGTGTTTTCTTTATCGTATTGTGCTTGGCGTTCGTGGGAAAGTGCTTATCAGCGCAAATATGTGGGGAAAGAGGTTAACATGTTGAGCAAACCCGCTAGGGGGAGTATGATGTCTCAGCAGATTTTTACTTCAAGCTCGTTTCTAAACAACTCTTACTTTATTTTTAGGGAAAGGGCTTAATTAGAAATTTTAAACCCATTTTGCAAAACCGTACTACTGTGGTATTTTTTTGTAGGGGCCTAACATAATAAAACATATGGAAAACGCGAGTGTAAAACGATATTGATTTGCTAGATTTGAGTTACT
>NC_051414.1:12413513-12413666 GCF_015228065.2 Penaeus monodon
GAAAAAATCGGGCCCTATTAGTGTCTCCCCCCCCAAGGCCTTAAAGTCTGATATGACAAAAATAAATTAAATACACAGTTTTTCCCCGTACTCATTCCCTGAAAAATCCATGGCGCAACGGTGGGCTAAAAATAACTTAAAATTGCCCATAAA
>NC_051414.1:12415716-12415951 GCF_015228065.2 Penaeus monodon
GCAACATAGAGGATGTTCATTCTATCCCATAATCCCCATCCCCGGGATTTTACCTCTATTTGCCGGGGAGATGGAGATTTGCTAGGCTACACCCTCGACCAAGTGGACCACCCCTATGATTGTGCTATTTGGGAGGTCTTCTTAAATCCGAGAGGGTAGCCCTTTTACTCCCAAAATGTTCGTTCCCTCGAACAAGGTAAAACCTTTCCGCTGCAAGGACTGTGTTCCCAAGCTC
>NC_051414.1:12416006-12416181 GCF_015228065.2 Penaeus monodon
ATAAATGTTCATTCAGACAGTTTTTAAATTTTGCGGCCATTTTGGTTGTTTACAAATGGTGGGAGGGGACCGAACCCTGCGAAAAAGTTTTTTCGTTCAAAAAAATTAACAATGGCGTTTTCCATCGAGGGTTTTTAAAGGCTACTTTCCAACGTTAGGCCCTTTTCTCAGGCCC
>NC_051414.1:12417196-12418290 GCF_015228065.2 Penaeus monodon
AGTCTCAAAAAAAATGGAAAGGGAAAAGGAGGAGACTTATTTTGAGGGGTTTAAACAAAAACCGAAAAAAAGTGAAACTGGAAAAAAATTTTAATTTTTTTTTAAAGCGGCGTTTTGGTTTCAATTTTAGAAGGCCGGAGGTTTTTAATAGGAAGGGAACAGAAAGGGGGGAAAAGAAAAAGGGGGGGAAGGAGAAAAGGGAAAAAAGGAATAGAAAAAAGGCCCGAAAAAGGAGAGAATCTTTTTTATAAAAGTTTTTTTTAAAAAGAAAAGAAAAGAGATTTTTTTTTGGGTGGAAAAACAAACCACCATGGGGGGCTAGGGGGGGTTTTTGAAAAAAGGGGTTTTAATCAAAATTATTTTTTTATTTTAATACCATGGTTGAATTTTTCAAACCCATGTTTTTCCTTTGGGGATTAAATAAAAATATTAAAGCCAATTTCCCAAACCCAAATCCAACCCCGTAAGCTTTCAGTTGGATGGGTTTAAAAAAAACAAAAATAAAACATTTTTTCAATTTTCCCTTTTTTAATTATAATAAGAGTTTTTCAACATTTAAACTTTGTGGGTTATTTACCCAAATTTTTACGAAAAATTTGCAGATGTAATAATTGGGGGTTTTTTTTTTCGTGCAAGGCCCACACCATGAGGGGTATTGGGCTTAGGAAAAAAGGGGAATTTTTTATTTTTTTCTAATTTTTTTACAGTTTTTTCAAAACTCAGTTTAAAAAAAATTAAATTTTTTTCGTTGAAAAAATAAACCCCAAAAATCCTTTTCCTCCCAGAAAGGGGGCCATATTTTTTCAAACTGTTTTTCTTTTATTTACCCCTTTAAAAATTTAAATTTTTAAAAAGAAAATAAAACAGTTTTCAAAGGTAAAATTTCCCCCTTTTTAAAAAATTAATGAAGTCAACCCTTTTTTGCACTGGGAGCATTGGGGGGGAAACCCGCTTACCCCAAATCTCCCCCCAATTGTTTGTGGGAATCCATGAAAATTTTAGTGATTTTGCTACCTTTTTGTGTAAACTAAACCCTTTTTTCATTGTCCTTTTCCAAAACTTTTTGAAGGTCTTGTCCAAAACAACCAAAACCC
>NC_051414.1:12422495-12422582 GCF_015228065.2 Penaeus monodon
TTTTGGGGGGAATCCCTAAAATATTTAGGATTATTCTCTATTTTTTTATAGTGTCCAAACCCTAAAACCCTTTTTTTATACTGTCCT
>NC_051414.1:12423614-12423740 GCF_015228065.2 Penaeus monodon
CATGTGTTGCACAACATTCTTATTATCAACTTACAAAGGAAATACCATGCATGAAAACTGTTTTATTTTCTGTTTTATTTAAATTTCCCATACCATAGGGCTAAATGAAAACGAAACTATACAGGT
>NC_051414.1:12423872-12424371 GCF_015228065.2 Penaeus monodon
TTGGAATTACCCCTTTTTTCTAAAGGTACCACCCTCAGCACTCTCCATGGTGAGTTTGTTGGCCTTTGCCACGGGAAAAAAACAAACAAAAAAATATTTACTATCTGCATTTTCGTGAAATACATTATTGGTTAAATAACACTAAAGTTATGGATGAAAGAGTTACGTCTCCCTATTATAATACGAAGACACTGTATGTGTCTATAGTGCCTTTTGAAAGATCTGTTAATAAACAATCCAACTTTGAAAGGCCTTACCAAGTTGTTGCCATTTCCGCCCACTTGTAATCTGGCTTATAAGCCAAATGTCACAATAGTGAATGACTCAAAGGACCAATCACGGTCGGCGTTGCATAAAATTGTAACCAATCGCACGCTAGATTAGAAGACGAAAAGAGTGAAATTGACTATAAATATTTACCTCATGTATTCACTGACTAATATACTTATACAAATGGATATGGAATTGTTTATAACCAAATCAAGAATAAGATCTCACT
>NC_051414.1:12425435-12425611 GCF_015228065.2 Penaeus monodon
GGCACACTGAGTAAAGGCCTCAACAGTTGGAAAGTAGCTCGTGAAAACATCCTCGATGGAAAACGCCATTGTTTAATGTTTTGAACGCAAAACGTTTCGCGAGGCGTTCGCGTCGCCTACCAGCCATTTGTAAACAACCAAAATGGCCGCAAAAGTAAAACTGTCTGAACTGCAAC
>NC_051414.1:12426906-12427055 GCF_015228065.2 Penaeus monodon
CAAAGTGAAGTACTCGTGAAAACATCCTCGATGAAACGCCTTTGTTAATGTTTTGAACGCAAAACGTTTCGCGAGGCGTTCGCGTCGCCTACCACCCATTTGAAACAACCAAAATGGCCGCAAAAGTAAAACTGTCTGAACTGAAACCC
>NC_051414.1:12427268-12427354 GCF_015228065.2 Penaeus monodon
GGTCGAGGAGTACCATAGCAAATCCTCCATCTCCTCGGCGTAGAGGTAACCCCGGGCCCTGATGAGCGTATTATGGCATAGAATGA
>NC_051414.1:12429480-12429642 GCF_015228065.2 Penaeus monodon
GGGAGAAATTTTATATTTATTTCACCCACTCGTTGGAATGGTTTGGGTCGAGGGAAGAGCCAGGGGAAAACAGGTTTTTAATGTCATTCTTGTCATATGCAGACTTGAAGGCTTGGGCGGCAGATAAAAAGGGGCCCCCGTTTTTTCCCTTCCCCCCCTTTT
>NC_051414.1:12429696-12430240 GCF_015228065.2 Penaeus monodon
AGTAACTCAAATCTAGCAAATCAATATCGTTTTACACTCGCGTATATCCATATGTATATATGTATGTATAGGCAATACAAAAATATACCTACAGTAGATACTGGTTATGCAAGAATGGTTTAAAGTATTCATAATTAATGCCATTACCGTAAAGATAAAGATAAGAGTTGTTTAGAAACTGAGCTTTGAAGTAAAATATCTGTCTGCAGACATCATGACTGCCTCCTAGTCGGGTTGCTCAACATGATTAACCTCTTCACACACATATTTGCGCTGTACTAAGCACTTTCCTACAGAACTGCACAAGCACAACTACGATAAAGAAAACCACGCCATGCGCACACAAGTAATATATGGGCACATCGACCTTCACATTCCTTCCATATTGATTATGCAATACATACAAAACTCTCACACGTTGTGTTGGCAATTTACAACAAAAACAAATGACCAACTAATCAAGAAAATCACGACATGCGAAGTAATTTTTTGGGAAAATTTTATGAATATTTAATATTTTTAATATATTAATTATATTAATATT
>NC_051414.1:12430496-12431215 GCF_015228065.2 Penaeus monodon
CAAACTTAACACATGACTTCGTTAATGTCATTAATATCATGTAATTTCTCAGGGTTCGTGACGTGAGCCTGACCGGGTCGCTTTACCGTGCGTGGCCCCCCTTGCTTTTTAAGGTCTCTCTATCTTGGAGTTATAAAACGCCATATGCCTTATCGTCGAATCGCTTGTGACACGTTAAAGTTACCATTTTTTTTCTATTCAAAACACACAAGTTAGCGAAGAGATTTTTAGAAAAAACGGTGAAATGGAAAAAAGGGCCCCTGCACAAAATTTTTTTTTTTCTGGAATTTTCTGCACAATTTTTCTTCTTTCTTTTCTTCGGGGATCATGAAAAAAAGACGGTTTAAAACAGGTAAAAGGGGTACCAGCTACGGTACAAAAACGGAAATTTACCCCCAAAAAAAAAAGTTGGAGAGTTTTGGGAAAAGGACAATACAAATTTTCAAAAAAAGTGGTATGGCAGGGTGGGAGGGGGGGAAAAAAAAATATCTAAGAATTTTGTTTTAGCAAAGGGGCATGATAAAAAGAGAGGGAAAAGGTGAGGTAATCAAACTGTGCGGCAGTTAAGTTGTGATAGGGGCGCAGACCTGATAAAGTTTATCATTGTAAAATTTTGACGGGCAGCGTTTTCGATTGGGGAAAAAACGTGTTTCAGCCCCAAAACCGAAAAATTTTTAGTATAACATAAAATTTGCTGATTTTTTCAAGTGTAGTGCACC
>NC_051414.1:12431454-12431534 GCF_015228065.2 Penaeus monodon
ACATATTAAAAACAAAACAATAATATATACCGACTACTAATATATCCTCACAACCAAAACCAAAAGCCACACAAATAGTA
>NC_051414.1:12431908-12431973 GCF_015228065.2 Penaeus monodon
CCCCACCCACACATATATAATATATTTTTAATATTTTAATAATATATAGTTTGTATATTGTGTGA
>NC_051414.1:12432043-12432119 GCF_015228065.2 Penaeus monodon
TAATATTTCCCAAAACAAAAAACATATATGATAATATAGAAATTATAATATATTATAAAAAAATATATTAAAAATG
>NC_051414.1:12432272-12432541 GCF_015228065.2 Penaeus monodon
TTCTAAAATCCTTTAATACCATTTAAAAAAAAAAAAATTTTAAGTACAATGTGAGACCCCCACCTGGGCAATGTATGCTAATTTTTTAAAGGTTCTTTTACGTTTCATTTTTACTACTAACGCCACGGGAGAATTTAACATGATCGTGACAGTGAGGTTAACAATGATGACTATGTTGAAAGAAAAAGTAAAAGTAATATTTAAAAAAAACAAAAAATATCATCATCTCACCAACAACAAACAAAACACAACAAAAAACACAAAAAACG
>NC_051414.1:12432706-12432816 GCF_015228065.2 Penaeus monodon
CCATCAACACTGCTAAAAACACAAAAATGACGACTGATATTTAATTAATAAAGATATGTCGGTGAGATATATGGTAATATTAACGACGTGGTCATACAAAAGGAATTGGG
>NC_051414.1:12432859-12433307 GCF_015228065.2 Penaeus monodon
GTCGATGTTTATTAGTAACGCACTTAGAAAAATCGAAAATAAAAAAATTTTTGTCGAAATATAATTGAACTTCACTTCACTTTTGAAAAATTTATAGGATAAACTTTTTCTCTAATAAAAAAAACAAAAGATTTTATACCCTTATTTCAAAATGAGTGAATTCAATTAATTTTACGAAAAATTTTTTTATGCGATTTTTTCCCAAGGCGGTTTTCTGAAGAACAAACGGACATGTTTGTTAAATTAAATTTTTTTTTATTCTTGTTCTTTAAGCCTTGCTGTTTTGTATGCCCTCGTCGTTAATATTTCCCTTCCATCACCCACATCATCATTATTTCATTATAAAATCAGTCGTATTATTTGTGTTTTTTAGCAGGGGGAGGTTTCTTATTAAAGGGTTTAAAGTAAATATTTTTTAACAATATATATACTTATTTTTTTCTAAACA
>NC_051414.1:12434386-12434905 GCF_015228065.2 Penaeus monodon
GAAAATGAAAATTTCCACATTCAATATCAGTTGATGCAAGAGTGGGCTTCAAATAGACCAACTTCATAAAAAAAAAAATATGATATGAATGTGGGTGGAAGCATTACCGTGGGACTCTGTGAGTCCTGAGACAGAGGGTTAAGGAAGAGATGACCCTGCGACTTCATTCATTCGCCTCTCATGCAAATTTTTGCTGTCTAATTCGATTTTCTTACATTTCTTTTGTCGATATACAGTAGTAGTATTTTCAGAGTAGAAAATGAAAAATTTTCACAATGATATAACCACAAACACACAATTTTTTCATATATTCGACAAAGAAAAGAACCAAATGACAGGGAATGGGTGACAAGATCCTCAGACACATGTCACTCACTATCTTCCGCGTTTCAGGGGAAAGCCTTTTACGATTTACTTCATGCTGTTGTCTGCAATGACCAATTAGTTTATGGAGAATGTGCTTTATACAAAAAAAAAACATTTATACATACATATCATCATGATCCCTCATCAAGGGGC
>NC_051414.1:12435195-12435333 GCF_015228065.2 Penaeus monodon
ATACAATGTTTACACAACATCCAAGCTCAAGTGTCAAACAAAAGGGCTTGCGAAGTGGGGGGAGGGTTGTGACATTGCCAGCGAGGAGCAGTGGTGAGGAAAATGGGAGAAACAGAACTGGGGTGAGCGAGGAAAAAG
>NC_051414.1:12436240-12436381 GCF_015228065.2 Penaeus monodon
GTTTACACAAACATCCAAGGGTCAATGTGTCAAACAAAGGCCATGCGAAGTTGGGGAGGGTTTTGACTTGCCAGCGAGGGCAGTGGTGAGAAAATGGGAGAAAACAGAACTGAGGTGAGCGAGGAAAAAGTACGTAAACAG
>NC_051414.1:12437267-12437714 GCF_015228065.2 Penaeus monodon
ATTTCCACAGTTCACTATCAGTTGAAGCAAGAGTGGGCTTCAAATAAACCAACTTCATATAAAAAAAAATATGATATGAAGTGTGGGTGGAAGCATTACCGTGGACTCTGTGAGTCCTGAGACAGAGGGTAAAGGAAAGAGATGAGCTGCGACTTCATTCATTCGCCTCTCATGCAAATATTGCTGTCTAATTCGAGTTCTTACATTTCTTTTGTCGATATACAGTAGTAGTATTTTCAGAGTAGAAAATGACAAATTTCACCAATGATTAACCACAAACACACAATTTATCATATATTCGACAAAGAAAAGAACCAAATGACAGGGAATGGGTGACAAGATCCTCAGACACATGTCACTCACTATCTCCGCGTTTCAGTGAAAGCCTTTTACGATTACTTCATGCTGTTGTCTGCAATGACCAATTAGTTTATGGAGAATGTGTTT
>NC_051414.1:12446202-12446305 GCF_015228065.2 Penaeus monodon
TGTATGTAGACAGATAGGTAGAGATATAGATATTTTATAAATACATATAAACACCCACACAAACACACATATGTAGAGATAGATAGATGATATAAACACATAA
>NC_051414.1:12448040-12448328 GCF_015228065.2 Penaeus monodon
TGTGTTCTGATGACAACTTGTGATGTAGAAGTACTCTGTAACTGGTCGATCAATCCCTATTGATGGCTTTGGCGTCTGTCAATTCTCGCTCTCTATTTTTTTTCTACTCTTTCTGCACGGTTGAGCATGGGAAGCAGTGGGAGGAGGGATTTCTGGCACCTGGTGATGAATTGCACCATTCCACTGGCAATCAGGCTAGAGTTCCTTCTGGTTGTCTTTCTTCTCGTTTTTAAAATTATTATTATTAAAACTTAGACTAGGGGAGATAGGCGGGAGGGGATGGGAGCT
>NC_051414.1:12451140-12451937 GCF_015228065.2 Penaeus monodon
ATGGATTACGTGTGCACATTTGTGCACTTTTTCTGTTTTACACAAAGTTTATTTATCTTTGTTATTTATAATGCTGAAATATAAAAATATTCTGAATATACAAGTTTTTTTTTTTTTTTTAGATAGAAGTAAGTAATACTACCATCTGTTTTGTTAGCTATGATGCCTTTTCTGCTTACTTATAATAGACACTTACTTAGATTTTCAGTTCTCAGTGTAAATAGTTTTCCATTTGTATACTGTATTTGATATGTTAATTTTAGGTATGATTTACTGAAATATTTCTAGTGCAACTAGTAAGGACTTGATTTTTTACAAATTATAGTTTTTAGTTTTATCACATTGCTATTATGTTAAATAATCACCAATGCCGGTGATGCCTCATCATGAGTCAGTGTTCCTTATTAGAAATTGCAGTTATCCTGGTACTGAGCTGTGCACATTGACATTACCTGTTGTTGTTGGGTCAGCAAAGTTAATATATTCAAATATTAAGTTTGGAGAATCTTATAAAAAAAACATTTGCCTTGATGAATTAGGTTGTATTGTGCTAATGGTATAAAATCATGAAATGTGACTTTTGATACCATAAAATGTTTTCTATATTCTTATCTACAGTTATACTTCACTTATTCTTACATAAAAAGAGCATGAATTAATAAACATATTCTATCCCAGACCCTATCACAAAGAGTTATAATGTTTTTGATGGGTGTGGGGTAGAATATGTTTAACAATACATTAACTTTTTGTGTAAGAAAAGTGAAGTAAGTATAACTATTGATCTATATATAGGA
>NC_051414.1:12458540-12459582 GCF_015228065.2 Penaeus monodon
TCAGAACTCATTTGATATTAATTTATTACAGGTGTGGTGAAAACTCAGACTGCCATCACTGAAAGGCATCGTACTCAAGGTAAGTTTGTCATGATCTTGAAAATTGAATTTTTGTCTAACTCATTTATTATATCTAGGAACACATGATAAGCAAAGTCTATCAGTCAGAGATTTAAAAGTTATTCATAATTGGTAATATATAGTTCTGAACACAGAACCCAAGATATTTTTGGTAAGAAATAGTTCCAAACTCTTGAACAGCAATATGATTTTGTTAAAGAGATAGTCTAAGTAATTTTTCTCTCCCAAATTATTGTAATGAATCACTCAAATTACAATTTTGAGAGATATTTATGAAACTTTGTGACCCAATAATGATTTCAGGAATGAGTGGCAGTGAACGCATCCGTGCCCGCCTGGAACAGTTAGACTCCTTAGATGAAATCAGTGGGGGAACAATACGGGAAGTTGGGGGTCTTACACAAGAGGAGTTCACACAGCGTTTGATTGGGCTGAAGCAGGAACTGATTCAGTCCTGGCAGACAGATCAAAGAGTAAAAGCATTGAAGATTGCAATACAGGTAGGTTTTGTGAATGGGATTTTATAATGATTTCCTTTACCCTTAAGAAACTCAAATCCATAATATAAACTAGTGTTAAAGTTCAAAGATATGCTCTTATTTAGTAAAGATAATAAATAAAGTAAAAATAGCAGATAGATGAATATATATAACAATTGTTTTGTTGTAGTAATGGATAATCTTTGATATTTCAGTGTGTAAAATTGTTGTCTCTCTCAGCTCCAGAACATTTTTATCCACATAAATTTGCACTAGTAATGGAAATCTTAGAGTGTCTGGGTACACTGGTTTGCCAGAGACTCAGAGTTAAATCCAAAAATGATAAGTAAGTGAATTGCAAAATATTTTTTTGTTATATCATGAATTAAGGTAAATTGTGTGAAAGTAATAATTTACTACATTTATGACAAAAATTTAGCCATTGTTGATCTCAGATTGCTTCTGTTATTTAGGATTGCTTT
>NC_051414.1:12459666-12459883 GCF_015228065.2 Penaeus monodon
TATTGTTATTATCTACATTTTTGTAACTCTCAAATTTCATATGCAGTTCACCCATCAGTTGCAGTAATGATATGAAGTTGGAAGCTCAGGAAATAGCACGGAATTGGTTCTACAAGGTTGCTTCTATTAGGGAGTTACTTCCTAGGCTTTATCTGGAAGCTGCTCTCTTGCCATGCTATTCCTTGCTGAATTCCCAGTAAGTTGTGTTTCTAGAAGA
>NC_051414.1:12460559-12461039 GCF_015228065.2 Penaeus monodon
GACTTTTAAAGCGGTGCTGCGATAGTGTTTTAGCTAGAAAAGTACTTCGGACTCGCTTGACGCATGGTTGTAGATGTCTTGGTCGAAGTCGCTATAATATACGTTGTCACAATAAGCGTAATCATAATCACCGTAAGTCCATTCATCCCAATTCTGATCCCAGTCGTAATAATCATCGTAATCGTAAAAATCGTCATAATAGTAATCACTTTTACGGCGACTTTGCTGCCGTTGTGTTTCCTCCTATTATTATTACATTTCTTCTGCCAACTCCGGGTGTTTCTCCAATTGCCTTGCAGTCCAAGAGACCTCGGGGTCTCTTATCGAAATAAATCTCTTCAGCGCATGAACTGCCATGGCAACTACAAATCCAATAACAGTACCTAGTATAAACAAACCTAAAGTGCTCCAAAGATTGGAAACTACTTCCTTTTGCGTAGGATTAGGATCCCAGATATATCTCATATTTAATATATCTGG
>NC_051414.1:12461645-12462172 GCF_015228065.2 Penaeus monodon
ATATTTTTTTTGTAATGCTTCAAGTATATAAAATACTGTAAATGAAATTCTGGTAAATATAATTATCTAATGCATTCGATCGTCTTATATAGGGAAGGCGAACAAGCTCTTGCCAGGTTATCCCGAATGATAAGGGGCATTGGTGATCCCTTGTTAGCTGCATATGCACGAATGTATGTCTGCAAAGTGGGCTCGGAGGTAGCACCTAATCTGACTCAGTACATGTCAGAAGGTGTGGAAGATTTTCTTCAAACATTGAAACAGGTATGAAAGAATGCAGGAATACAGTAATTGTTTGTGCAGTAGTCCAAATAACCATTCAGTATTTCAGATAATCATCATCACCTGTCAGTTATTAATTATCATCACCAACCTTCCAGTCTCTCAGCACTCACCATTAGCTTGTCAGGAGCAGCTTTATATTGTTTAAAGTTTTACAAATTTTATACTCATAAGTATGAATATTCAACCTAATTCATAGGATGTTTAACCATTTTTTCTGAGATCAATAG
The DNA here is from genome assembly GCF_015228065.2 of Penaeus monodon. Lineage (NCBI taxonomy): Eukaryota > Metazoa > Arthropoda > Malacostraca > Decapoda > Penaeidae > Penaeus > Penaeus monodon. The sequence goes on from NC_051414.1 coordinate 12,462,158, forward strand.
TTCATTAAGGTGATT
>NC_051414.1:12462694-12463328 GCF_015228065.2 Penaeus monodon
TAGTTAAGAATTCAGTTAGAAAAACAAATACTGTCTTTTCTAGAAAATAAAACCCAATGCATTTCACACTGGTTTGATGCCTTCACTGCTTTTCCAAGTTGCTGACTCATTGGTAAGTGCAATATCAGTGAAAGACAGTGTTCAATGCACTGGGTTTTTGTTTTCTAGAGCAGATAGCACTTGTTTTTCTAATATAATTGTTTCTGTTATATATTCTGGCTATTACTCTGTTCTCCTAGAATGTAAATGAAAAAACAGTTTGAAATGACAATCATTTCTTTTGTAGGGTTTGTGGCCAGAGGGAGAAGCTGATGTAAACATGGGAGAAGACAAGGATACCTTGGCTGCTCGTGTCCTGTCACCTCCCTTGGAATGGATGATGCAGTGCTTAGCTCAGAGAGCTCCTCATCATGTGTTACAGGTGCAAGGAGAACATCAACTGTGAATTACTTACCATTCATAGAGAATTTACACATCTGATTAAGTAAAAATATTGTCTATATTCTTAAGATATCAGCTTTATAACTTTAGTGTTAGGGTTTAAGGATTGACACTGATTAGGTGCTCCTAACCTTCTGTGAGATGGAAAGACAGTTGGAAGAAATATTATACCACTTCAGTTTTAGCCATTAGT
>NC_051414.1:12463753-12465018 GCF_015228065.2 Penaeus monodon
TCATCCCTATCCTTGACACCCACCCAAACCCGGAAGAAGCAATAAAGGAATTTCCTTATACATGTTTATGCCGTATTTACCTTAAATATCTATCCTTTCTAATGAAAGATATAATATGCTGTGTACTCACTTAATATAGTAAATTGTTAATGCATGTTTTTAAATGTACTTATAGAAAATATGTAATATCTTTTTGGCACAGGTACATTATGATGGTGTTTAACTGACCTGCCAGTCAGAACCAATAGTATTGCCCAAAACTCATTCTCAGCAGTAAAGGACATCACTTGTACTAAATCCAAACTCTAAAGTTTAAAAAATGTAAGCAAACATTGGAAATTTGGGCTGCAAAAGAAGACAAACTTAAAAGTTACATAGCAATAGTAATTTTCAGAGTGTGTTGCGTCAGTGTGAAGGAGGAGAAGGACTGGGACAGAATCTACTTGTTGCAGCTGTTCTCATTACATTCCCACATCAATTCATTGCTCAGAATGCCATTGCCCTCACACATCTTATTGCAGGTTGCTCACACCCAGGTAAATGGATGGCAGTATTATCCAGATTGATAGTTATTAACCACTGAAGTTTAGATATGAAATTCGCTACAGTGTGACACAGATTTTTTTTATAACTATTAGAACCCATTTGAATATGTTGATTGGAATTTTAGACTGTAACAGCTCAGGTTATTAGAGATTATGTTTAAGGAGGATGTTAATGATATATGTTTATTTTTTATCAATATTTTTTATGCAACTGCTTTTCAGGCAAATCACAGCATGAATTACTGTGCGACTTGGGAAGATGTGTGAATCAGGCTGCTCCATCCCAGCATCAACAGCTACCCTTACTAAATGCTGTTTGGAAATTTGTCACAAAAATACCAGATGTAAAGGATTACTTAACTACTGCTGGAATTTGGCTTGAGTTTACTGCCAAACATTTTACGGTAAATTAAGATCTTTACATGAGGAATGAATAATTGTATATCTGCTGAACTAATGTGAAAACCTAAACTTTTTTCTTTTTCTTTTTACTTGTGTCCAAGTTGTCAAAAGAAGGATTTCATTATATTTTAAGTCTGCAATAAGTGTTCAGTTTAGATTTGATAACCCAAATAGCTGACTTGCTAATATTGAGTGAAAATCACATAAAACTTTAACATACACCAGATACATCACTTTGGATGGAGTCTCTGTTCTCTTTTCAGATTTTTTCCACTTTTTCAATTATTCCCACTTACTGATTTTGTATGCATATGCATG
>NC_051414.1:12471009-12471622 GCF_015228065.2 Penaeus monodon
GCATTGAATCATTCTTAATATACATACTTAAATTACAGTTAATCCCTATACTTCCCATCCAGGCAGCAGATACTCAAAAACATGCATTTATTTAGCCAATATCAAGTAGATGATAAAAGGAAAGTCATTAGCCGGATTAGAGTAAGAAACATAAAGGGAATACCCTATATACAAGTTTTACACTATTAGCAGGTAGGGTAATGTATTGGGATGGAATCTCAGAGAATAGTAAACCATGATGCCATCTGGTGAGTGATGAAAAGGGAAAGAGTTCTGACACCTGAACAACTAGCACCTAGCTAACCTTCATTAGTTATGATATTGAAACTATATAAAGCTATCAATACGAACCAGTATCTAATGTTAGAAACTCTTTTTGTTCCAGGCAGTAGAAGTGAACACATTACTTGGAGATGTATTGAGACATGTTGGATCTGACCAATCCCATGAACTGGTGCATTACCCAGCTCTCCTGGCACTTGTTTCAACAGCTCTAACTAATTCTCCTGATGCTCAAACACTCTTTACCATGGTTTGTATATCTTGTCATTTTATATTAGTAGTACTCTAACCCCTCTTAGAAGGTAGCTGCAATACCCACATACAAACTTAT
>NC_051414.1:12472484-12472596 GCF_015228065.2 Penaeus monodon
GTAAATCCAAATTTAGGGAATTGTTTTATGCTTATAGTTGGTAATGATTAACCCATTAATGCTGGGATGGCAGGGAAATACATGTCCACTATGTTTTAGTAGTCATTTAGCA
>NC_051414.1:12472704-12473154 GCF_015228065.2 Penaeus monodon
TCCATGTAATTGACACCAATGAGTTAAGAACTTATTGTTCATTTATTGATGTTCTCTGTTGGATGAGCATAGAGAAAACAGGACCTGGTAGATCCTCTTTTAATATTACAGGACTGTTATCTTTGTTCATTTCAATTAATCTGTTAAATTAAATATATCTTTGCTAATTTGATGTTGGTAAACTGGATTTTTTTTCTCTCTCTGCTATTATATCACTGTATATAATTGTATAATTGATATTCATATTGCTTTACAGAATCACTTCCAGGGATTGCTGAGCGTTTTCCAAAGAGACAGCGTAAGCACTGGAGATGGAGTAACTCGTGGGGTGGTTGAGGCTCTCTTAGCTCACCACCCTGGGGATTTCACTGACCCAACTCTTGTCCAGCATCTCCTCACATTCTGTGGTGCTTTGCATGATTCATTTAAGTAAGTTTCTTATAATCTCTC
>NC_051414.1:12480712-12482258 GCF_015228065.2 Penaeus monodon
TTATAGGATTAATATATATTTTCTTATGTTTTCTGTTTTGAAAAATGAATTGAAACGTCAGACTGACATTGTCCTTAAAAGGCATACTAGAATTTATATGTGTTAATTGATTTCTAATTCATTCCAGTGCACTTACAACGGATGATGAAAAACGTCAATTATCGCTGTTGATCACCTCCTTTATTCATCAAGTTAATTTTGGAAATGACTTCGAGCAACAGTTAGATTTTTATGTCAGTGCTAGAGCAGCTTTCTCTAATCTGGATTCTGTACTTGTCTCTCTAGTGCAGGTAAAGGACAAAAGCATTATAGTTCTTATGCATAATATTTTTATTATTAAATTGTACTGTAAACTGTATGCATTAGGGTGATGAAATATATCAGAAACTATAATGTGATTAATGAAATTATTTCAGTGTGTGTGTCAGTTAGCCATGGCAACATGGGGAAAGGTGCGAGGCATGCACACAGGCAAGACTGCAGCATTTGTGAGAGCATGTTCAGCTTACTGCTTTATTACAGTGCCATCTCTAGCTTCACCTGTGACTCGCCTTCGACTATATCTTCTTTCAGGGAGTGTTGCACTCTTAAATAACTGTTTAGGACAAGGTAAATGCCATTAGAAATCATACACCTTATACATAATCTTTGATTAAAACTATATAGATGAACAACTGATGTGCTAGAGAAGCAACTTATGAGTATATTATTTCAGGAGATGCATGCATGAAGGCAGCAATTAGGGAGGTACTGGAAGTAGCTGGCATGCAGGAAACTATCACAGGTAGCCAAAGTGGTGAGATTCTTTGCCCGATTGTTGCAAATCTGGCCTCAGCCTTAATTGCTACACCAGATCCACCTGATGTATCACCCCCGCTCTATCTCCTACGAGGCCTTACAAATGCTGTCAGAACATATCCCTGGCCTAAAGATACTGATCTTCAAGCAATGATGTCAATTTCATTGCTTCATGCTCTGTCTGCTGCAGCTCAGGATGTCTTGCCTTACCACATACAATCTGGTGAGTACAAAAAAAAAAAAAAATTTTTTTACTGTTATTGCACCCTGAATAGAGCATTTGTTGATTGTGATAATGGTTAACCCGCCCAAGCTTGGTACCTCTATGTAAAAAACATGACACATGCAGCGGGGGACCTAATCAGAGTGTTAATCAAGAACGTGTGCATATGCGACATCTGGCTACCGTATATTTTATAGCTGTCTCACCAGTTAAGATGCCAGTCATTGTATGGTTCAGCATAGAGTAAGACTAGTATTATCATTTGTATGTAGTATACATTTTTTCATTGTTGAAGTTGAATTTTGCTTCTACAACCATATGGTGGAGAGCAGGCATTAAAAGAAAAAAGGTCAATAAATTCTTAGTACCAAAGATAGAAATATATAATTTGCAGTAAATGTTATTCCTATTTATTTATGCATGTCTCCCATTGTTAGTTTCTCATGTGTATGGTGATTCTTCTATCAAATTAAAAGGTTTTAATATACTTATAGATAATAGTAGGAGACTTAACCCAATGCCACT
>NC_051414.1:12482503-12482852 GCF_015228065.2 Penaeus monodon
GGGAAAAAAAACTTTTTTTTTTCTATGAAAATTCTTGCATTTATGCCAAAGTTTTATATTCTTCATCAGTTGAGGGCAATGATGCCCTCTATGGGGGGGATCCTCTTGTCAAGCAGGAAGCAGAACAGTTATCTTCAGTCTTACTACAGGATATACTTTCACATATAAAGGTTTGTTAAAATTGTTGAATTTGATATGACTTGTTTTTTATTAGGAGATAGGTAAAACAAATTCATTTAAGGGTAAATTTGGCTTTTATTCATCTTCTAGATAGCTTTAAAATGTATCCAAATTATCATAGGATAAATCATAACAACAGTATTCATTGGATTAAGATGCTAACCCTGTT
>NC_051414.1:12483701-12484168 GCF_015228065.2 Penaeus monodon
CCTTTTTTCAAAATAATGTAGAATTTAAAAATTGTGGTCTGAGAACTCACAACATTTCTTTTACAAGTTGTTAATATTTATAGATTAGTGTGAAATTGATCATGTTTATACTCTTTGGCTTCAAATATTGTATATTCATAATATGCACCAATGAGCATTAACACTACGAGGAAGACAATTATTCTCAAGATACTAATTTATGGCAGGGATTAACTGGCATTCAAGAGAAGAGAAGTGGGCCATTGATTCAGGGACTGTTTTGGTGTATTATAACCTGGAGTGACTTATCTCAAACACCAGTGATGAATTTAGCAGTCTCTGTGTGGGCTTTAGTCAAAAAGCATAATTCTGCCCAGACAGTGGTGAGTAAAATCTCTCACATTGTGTTAAGATACAGGCCATATGAAACCTCTTGTTATTTGATTTTTAAATGTAATATAATTGATAACTTGCAGTATGAAAATTTG
>NC_051414.1:12484374-12484472 GCF_015228065.2 Penaeus monodon
AAGAAAGCTATTTCTAAGCGTGCAGCTCTTCTGAAAGATTCCAGACTTATTGAACTAGTAAACCAATGAGGGGTAAACATCAATTTTGTTGTTATATG
>NC_051414.1:12484551-12484968 GCF_015228065.2 Penaeus monodon
CAGATTTTAAACCATAATCTTCTGTGATATGTATTCTCACAGAATCATTGATCTGATTGAAAATGTATTAACAATGGGAGGTTAGCATCATTTTCCTCATTGGGTTCAGTTTTTTATGTACCAGTGAGTAATGATTATATAGGTTTGATGAAAATGGGAAATTAATGATAGATTAATTATTTTATGAAGTAATATATGCATAACTGATTTTTCTTTCACTTGTTACAGACCATGATGTAATTAAGTCTATTTTTTAAAAATGTGTATATATACATTGTATATTACACTACAGAAGATTGATTGCATTATTTATATTTATGGTAAAAACAAAAAGCTTATGTTTCATATGTAATTTGTGTTGTGAATAAATATAGTATGGAAGGTCATTACATAATTATTTGATTGTTTATTTCTCAT
>NC_051414.1:12488360-12488607 GCF_015228065.2 Penaeus monodon
GCTGGGTCCCGTCGTAAGACTCAAATATGCCTTTAATTTTTGTTTCAGACTTACAGTGTGGCATGTTGGCTTTGTTGTATAATACCATAGCACTGATAACAAGCCTTTTATGTGATGCCTTATTCACAAAATAGTAAGAAAGACTAGTCAATAATTTGAATGCAACGAAAATTGCCGTACGAAAGTTGTGTTGAAAGTTGAGTCCCGTAGCCTTGGCAACCCCATTCTCTCTCTCTTTCTCTTAGTG
>NC_051414.1:12489382-12491195 GCF_015228065.2 Penaeus monodon
CATGGGGTTCAATATCAGCTAAACCTCGGGGTTTAGAATCCCAAATGCTATCTAATAAAGCCCCAGAGACATTAGATAGCCGCACCTGAATTGACAGGCTGTGCAAGCGCGGGAGAGCCGAGCCAAGGATAGCAGGGGCATTCTGTGTTCTCCGGATGGTGTACAGATCGGACGGGACTAATGATATTGGATGAACATCGGGTTAGGTGTAGGGCAGTAGCACGAACCTAACTGTATCCCATACAGCAAAGTGGACAAGAGGTGGTAAAAGGATAAACCCTCGGCCTATTGCCAATTTGAAGTTTATATGATGGATGCAGATTCCAGGCGGAAGACTGACTGGAGTAAATGTTGCCTTTGTCAGGAAGACAAAAGCAATGAAACACTTATTTCACCACTTAGTACATTCCAAAGGAATGTACTAAGTGGTGAAATAAGGAGACAAGACTGTGCTGGATACACTAACATTGCACAAAATGTACCACAGTTTCATGCCATCAACGATATGCCAATATTGTTTAGTCCAGCAAGGCTGGATGAAGGTGATGGCATAGAAGCCACGCTGATACAAAATAAAGCAATGTATCACAATAGCTGTAGACTGTTATTCAATAACACTAAACTAGAAAGAGCACAGAAGAGGAGGAAGATTACCCCAAGCACATCAGGTGGTGCAGGCGAGTCCTGTGGTAAGAGACAGAGGACCTCAGACCCTCCTAAAGTACGGTGCTTCATATGTGAAGAAGATCAAATATCGAATTTAAGACGAGCGATGACGATGCAGCTAAATAAAAGACTGAACCAATGTGCTAAGACACTAAACCATGGAAAGCTCCTTGCAAAGTTAAGTGCCGGTGACGTCGTTGCTCAAGAGATGAAGTATCACCCACGATGCTTGGTGGAGTTATACAATTTGGAGAGAGCATACCTCAATGCAATCAAGCAAGAGGAGAAAGGCAACAGACGAGCAAACGAATCATATCCTGTAGCATTCTCAGAACTTGCCATCTACATAATGGATAGCAAAGTGACCAATACAGAAGCAACACCAGTTGTATTTAGGCTGGCTGATCTAGCTGCACTGTACAAGAGCCGATTAGAGCAATTGGGTGTGGACTCACCAGATGTCAACTCGACCAGGTTAAAGGAGCAACTACTCGGAAGAATTCCTGATCTTGAAGCTCACAAGAAAGGGCGTGATGTCCTTTTAGCATTCAAAGAAGACGTAAGCACAGTTCTCTCAGATGCTAGCAAATATAGTGAAGCTATTCACCTGGCTAAAGCAGCAAATATCATCCGCCGAGAAATGCTTGACCACAAGACTAAATTCAGCAAAGAGTTCACTGACCAGTCTGTGGAAGAAGCTGTTCCTAAATCTCTACTACAGTTTGTGTGTAGCATTGAACATGGTGTAGACATCAGATCACATCTGACACATGAAGTAGTAAAATCAGATTTAGCTATTCAACAACTTCTGCAATACAACTGCTACTCGAAGTATAAGGAGGGATCGAAAGCACATACATTCAAAAGACCGAGAAACACCATTTTCTGTATATGTCGGGATGAAAGTGTTTGCTAAGACAAGGAAAAGGGAGCTGATTGACAAGCTTCACGAGAATGGAATCAGCATATCCTATGACAGAGTGTTGGAAATATCAGGCCAGTTAGGGGAAACTGTTGTAAATCAATACGTGGAAGATTACGTTGTGTGTCCACCAGTTTTGAGAAAAGGACTGTTCACCACATCTGCTGTTGACAACATAGACCATAATCCAACTTCCACCACGGCAAGTACATCATTCCATGGTAC
>NC_051414.1:12491739-12491818 GCF_015228065.2 Penaeus monodon
TCCTCACCATTATTACAACGTATTGCGCGTGCACGTGTGATTGGGTCTGTGTGTACGTGCGTAAAAGTGTGTTTGTATA
>NC_051414.1:12491915-12492073 GCF_015228065.2 Penaeus monodon
TCTCGCCTGCACACACGCACAGAAATATACACATGTTTACACAACATCCAAGCTCAATGTGTCAAACAAGGCCATGCGAAGTGGGGGGAGGGTTGTGACATTGCCAGCGAGGAGCAGTGGTGAGGAAAATGGGAGAAACAGAACTGAGGTGAGCGAGG
>NC_051414.1:12493036-12493510 GCF_015228065.2 Penaeus monodon
ATGAAAATTTCCACATTCAATATCAGTTGATGCAAGAGTGGGCTTCAAATAGACCAACTTCATATAAAAAAAATATGATATGAAGTGTGGGTGGAAGCATTACCGTGGGACTCTGTGAGTCCTGAGACAGAGGGTAAAGGAAAGAGATGAGCTGCGACTTCATTCATTCGCCTCTCATGCAAATATTGCTGTCTAATTCGAGTTTCTTTACATTTCTTTTGTCGATATACAGTAGTAGTATTTTCAGAGTAGAAAATGACAAATTTCACCAATGATATAACCACAAACACACAATTTATCATATATTCGACAAAGAAAAGAACCAAATGACAGGGAATGGGTGACAAGATCCTCAGACACATGTCACTCACTATCTTCCGCGTTTCAGTGAAAGCCTTTTTACGATTTACTTCATGCTGTTGTCTGCAATGACCAATTAGTTTATGGAGAATGTGCTTTATACAAAAAAAAAAA
>NC_051414.1:12493879-12493981 GCF_015228065.2 Penaeus monodon
CAAACAAGGTCTTGCGAAGTGGGGGGAGGGTTGTGACATTGCCAGCGAGGAGCAGTGGTGAGGAAAATGGGAGAAACAGAACTGAGGTGAGCGAGGAAAAAG
>NC_051414.1:12494926-12495028 GCF_015228065.2 Penaeus monodon
CAAACAAGGCCATGCGAAGTGGGGGGAGGGTTGTGACATTGCCAGCGAGGAGCAGTGGTGAGGAAAATGGGAGAAACAGAACTGAGGTGAGCGAGGAAAAAG
>NC_051414.1:12495809-12496246 GCF_015228065.2 Penaeus monodon
ATGAAAATTTCCACATTCACTATCAGTTGAAGCAAGAGTGGGCTTCAAATAAACCAACTTCATATAAAAAAAATATGATATGAAGTGTGGGTGGAAGCATTACCGTGGGACTCTGTGAGTCCTGAGACAGAGGGTAAAGGAAAGAGATGAGCTGCGACTTCATTCATTCGCCTCTCATGCAAATATTGCTGTCTAATTCGAGTTTCTTTACATTTCTTTTGTCGATATACAGTAGTAGTATTTTCAGAGTAGAAAATGACAAATTTCACCAATGATATAACCACAAACACACAATTTATCATATATTCGACAAAGAAAAGAACCAAATGACAGGGAATGGGTGACAAGATCCTCAGACACATGTCACTCACTATCTTCCGCGTTTCAGTGAAAGCCTTTTTACGATTTACTTCATGCTGTTGTCTGCAATGACCAAT
>NC_051414.1:12497522-12497603 GCF_015228065.2 Penaeus monodon
AGGTTTCCCCTTTAAAAAAATTTGCTGCCAAAGTCCCTGGAACCTTGGTCCAAAGTCCCTGGAAAGATTTTTCTAACCCAA
>NC_051414.1:12500841-12501167 GCF_015228065.2 Penaeus monodon
GTGTTCTGTGACAATTTGTGATTAAAAGTACTCTGAAACCGGGTCGAAAATCCCTTTTGAGGGTTTTGGGTCTAAAAATTCTCGCTCTCTTTTTTTTTTTCTACTCTTTCTGCACGGTTGAGCAGGGAAAACCCGTGGGGGAGGGTTTTCCCTGGAACCTGGTGATAAAATTGCCCCATTCCCCTGGCAATCAGGCTAGATTTTCTTCGGGTTGTCTTCTTCTCTTTTTTTTAAAATTTAAATTATTTTTAAAAACCTTGCCTAGGGGATGGCGGGGGGGGATGGGAGCGGGGAGAGAAGGAAAGGGGGGGGGAGGAGAGCCCGGG
>NC_051414.1:12501223-12501428 GCF_015228065.2 Penaeus monodon
AAGGGTTTAAAATTAAATATGAATATTTTTATTTTAAATTTCAATTAGTAAAAATGGTTATTTTTGGGATATGACAGGCTGTTTTGGTTTTTTTGCCTGTACAAAGGGAAGGGTGGGGTTACCATCCACTGGAAATGGGGAAAATTAAACCGTGAATCAGCAAAAATTGCAGAAAAAAATTTGTCCATTACCACGAAAGGGGAAA
>NC_051414.1:12501611-12501729 GCF_015228065.2 Penaeus monodon
AGGGGAAAATAAAGGGGGAGGGGGAATGAGGGGGGACAGGGATAGGGGGGAAAAGAAATTTTGAAAAAGTTTTCTCATTTTCAATAATCTTTTTTTCGTATTTGGGGGGGTTTTTTCC
>NC_051414.1:12506087-12506164 GCF_015228065.2 Penaeus monodon
TTTAATTTACCCGGGGGGGCAAAGGCGGGGGGGAGCAGGGCCCTTTCCCTCTTCCTTCCCCCCTTTTCAAAACCGCC
>NC_051414.1:12517113-12517400 GCF_015228065.2 Penaeus monodon
AGCTCCCATCCCCTCCCGCCTATCTCCCCTAGGCTAAGTTTTAATAATAATAATTTTAAAAACGAGAAGAAAGACAACCAGAAGGAACTCTAGCCTGATTGCCAGTGGAATGGTGCAATTCATCACCAGGTGCCAGGAATCCCTCCTCCCACTGCTTCCCATGCTCAACCGTGCAGAAAGAGTAGAAAAAAATAGAGAGCGAGAATTGACAGACGCCAAAGCCATCAATAGGGATTGATCGACCAGTTACAGAGTACTTCTACATCACAAGTTGTCATCAGAACACA
>NC_051414.1:12525585-12525873 GCF_015228065.2 Penaeus monodon
TGTGTTCTGATGACAACTTGTGATGTAGAAGTACTCTGTAACTGGTCGATCAATCCCTATTGATGGCTTTGGCGTCTGTCAATTCTCGCTCTCTATTTTTTTTCTACTCTTTCTGCACGGTTGAGCATGGGAAGCAGTGGGAGGAGGGATTCCTGGCACCTGGTGATGAATTGCACCATTCCACTGGCAATCAGGCTAGAGTTCCTTCTGGTTGTCTTTCTTCTCGTTTTTAAAATTATTATTATTAAAACTTAGACTAGGGGAGATAGGCGGGAGGGGATGGGAGCT
>NC_051414.1:12539516-12539759 GCF_015228065.2 Penaeus monodon
GGAAGATCACTGACACCTTGTCATCAAATCTTTGAGAGGTGGAAGAGTGGGTAATCAAGGGAAGACGTTCCCCAAGACAGGGAAACCCCATGTTATATTTCTTGAATAACTTTTCAAGCTCCTCGATTACGAAAATAAGAGAATTGGTTAAATGCAGTAGCGGATGAACCAGTATTGTAACAACGAGGTCTGAATCAAATTCTATCCCTGAAGTTCACTTGTTAGCTGAAAGGTGAACGGTCA
>NC_051414.1:12539895-12540610 GCF_015228065.2 Penaeus monodon
ACGCACGCACGTATATTTGTCATCGCATCGTAAATGACTATGGACTGACGATCACGTCTGTCTGGATACGTTCCTGCGAGTGCAAATGGCGTTCCGGCGAAATGTGGATACATTTCCGAACGCCTTTGTGTTTCTGCGTCACCTGCTGAGAACGAAGCAATAGGTCTCATTGAAAATAATACGTAGGAGGTATCTTAATTAATATTATCACTCATTTATGAGCATGAACAGACATGAATAATGTTAGTACAAAAAAATGAGTTGATTAGACACTAAAACAAGTTGTATATCGAAATGTTTATTCAACCGGCAGCCGGCCGTATTAGTTACCCCTTTGATATGTCTAATCTCTTGGGTTGTGCACAGACAATTTTCATTTAGTAAACGGCTAATCGGGCAATCGGAAAATTTAATATATTGGCCACCCTGAGTACATGGCCACACACCCAACCCAGTTAACATACTTATTAAGATTACTCATCCGTACTGGGTCAAACACTCCAGTATTCCTTTGGTTATTTGTACACTGTGAACATGCACTCATTTGTCATAGTGGTGCACTCAAAGTTATATGTCAATTTTAACCCTGTCACCAACTGTCTGAGAACTAATGCCACAGTTGTTGACAAGAAGACAGTAAAGTTGACACCTTGGTTTAAGGGAACCCTTGTCCTTTCTAAATTGCCCTTTTGGAATAGTAACAGACACAATAGAT
>NC_051414.1:12541230-12541739 GCF_015228065.2 Penaeus monodon
AATTGACAATTAGATGGGGGTGTAGGGGAAATAATCCCCCCCCTCTCAAAGTGTGAAAATGCAAGATTTTGCCATTTTTAGAGGCAGACCAAAATTGGGTGAAAATGAAAAGTGAAAAAATTCAGTAATGATGCCACAATCTATATCCATAGTATGTAAATAAAAATCACTTTATTTTGTACTTGTGGGCATTAACACCCCCCTCCCCCCCCAACACTGTGTATACCAGCTCAGCACTGATAATTACAAATTATTAGTTTCAATACATAATGACAACTTGGAATGAAAGGTTACCAGCTAGGATGACTAAAGACAAGGCTCTGTATACACCTCAATGGAACTAATTGGTTGTAGTAGTATCAAACTGGAAGTTAAGAGAAAATTAAAGAGAGCCTAGAAGAAAAGCCAATTTTGGAACCCTTTTGTAATACCTTGCCTCTTAAGTCAAAGGAAAGTCAGGGATATGAAGACAGAAGATTATTTGCCAGAACATCAGTAAATAAGACTGA
>NC_051414.1:12547385-12549555 GCF_015228065.2 Penaeus monodon
GCAGCTTGCCTATTTGAGGTGGTTCATGTATTGTGAAGGCATCTGTACATGATTGCCTTATTGATTTTGGTACAGGATATACAATGACAATGTGGGATATAGATTGATGATACATGCTCTGTTCTGTTAGAATATATGTGGAGGATGCTTGTTTACTTGAGCATTGTAGAATTGTGAGGAGCAACTTTAATCACTGTGCAGACAGTATACCATATGGGTGAACAGATCATAACAGAATCACATTGTGCTTAATTATTTGACATTAAGTAGAATTGATATACTTTTTATACATTTTGTGTCTCTTCCCACTCAAAGCCCTAATTTACCAACTCAGAAACTGAAGGTTTGCATAGAAAATGAACAATGGATTTACTCTGACTGCATCAAACTATGCTGTCATAGACCAAAAATTTACTGTTTTCTTTGCATACCTGATATATACATGTATTGAGTTGAAAGAAAGAAAGAAAGAGAATTTTTGGGGGACAGTTGATATTTAGCAAAAACAAACAAATAGGTGAAAGACAAATCTAGTATTGCAAGTTAGTTTAATTCAGGCATTATTGGGTGGACTCGCTTTTGTGCCCCAGATTTCTTTCCTACATTTTGTGAAGACATTATTTCTTTTCTTGGGGTGGGTTCTAGGAGGGTATTACCCCTTGGAAATTCTGGGGGATGATGGGTATCATTGGAGAGATTCTTCTAGGCAAAGAAAAAAACTGCATATAACCCAAAAAGTAAAGATAATCTGATTTTTCAGATAACAGACAAACAATTGGTTCCCTTAAATTAAGGTCTAATTGAGATTGATCCATCATTAAACTTCATTTCAGGTAGTAAGATCCAGGATGGCAGAGGGAATGCTATCACTCTCTTGGAACAACCATAGTTCTACTTTTTGCCACATGTTATCCTCTTTACGAGAAAAGGTGAGACAAGTTATTTTAGTTTCTCAAGTGTTTTAGAATTTGAAGGTATGCTAGTAACAGGGTGTAAATAGTTTTTTGATACAAGAAATGAGTGGATTCTTGATTATTGTCTTTGATTAGGATAGTTATGGGTGTAATGGACAACTCAGTTGCTTATAAAAAGGATGAATATCATTAGAAGTAGAATAATCAAGGAATCAAATATCTTTAGTTTATTGAGGAAGTCAGATAATGAGTGCAGAATAGGGAGAACCTTTGGTTGCTCATTTCAAAGATTCAAAAGTCAGTGGTGCACTCACTATTCATTATCATAAGTACGTATTTCACATACTAGTAGTGTCTCCAGGATTGCACAAGTATGTAGTAGTGAGATTTTCTTATTTCTGATGTTAATAGTTTTTAATGATTGATAATTTCTCTGAACAGTTTTTACCATACTTGTTCTCAGAGCAGAGAACAGGCAAGTAAAATAAAACTATATCATTGCATTACTTGTATCCATGAGTGTGACAAAGCTGTACTGAGGGGGTTCTAGGAAAGTGTAAGATTATATATCCCTTTGCATTGTTTAACATTTTTGACATTATATTTGGTATATGATATGTAATGTATATGTCAAATTTAGTGATATCCATTGAATTCCACATCACTTTTACTTTATTTTTATCAGCTTGAAGTGCACTTGTCAACTATATAATTTTCTGTTTACATCAACTTTACATCCTCATTGCAGGAAAGATATACAGATGTTACTGTGACCTGTGAAGGGAAATTCTACCCAGTACATAAACTTGTTCTTTCAACATGTAGTGACTATTTCCTGAAAATGTTTGAACGAACACCTTGCAAACACCCAATTATTGTGCTTAAAGATATTCATTGTAAAGAAATAGAAGCTCTCCTCAGTTATATGTATGATGGAGTTGTGAGTGTGGCACAGAATGATTTGTCACAGCTTATAAAAGCAGCAGAGCTATTACAAATAAAAGGCTTAGCAGTACCTGATGAACCTCCCTCATCAGCCAGAAAAGCTCAGAATGCAAGAAATTCAACAGATGGTAGAATAAGCCCAAATCCCAAACGCCACAAACGAGATCAAGGGGAGATGCAAAATATATTTCAATCCTCACCAATATCACCTTTCCATCAGAAAAGACCAGACACAAGATGCTTCACTGTCACCAAGATCAAAAGACAGAGCTGGTAAAGATAAACCATGGCAAGTGAAGGACAAGAATATC
>NC_051414.1:12549655-12551820 GCF_015228065.2 Penaeus monodon
TCCTCAACTTGCCATGGTTTATTTTATCTCCAGCTTGCTGTGATTTTTGGAAGTCTTGTGACGTGAAGCTCTTGTGTCTGGTCTTTTTCTGATGGAAAGGTGATATGGTGGATTGAAATATTTTGCATCCCCCTTGATCTCGTTTGTGCGTTTGGGTTTTGGGTTTTCTCAATCTGTTGATTCTTGCATTCTGAGTTTTTTGGCTGATGAGGAGTCATCAGTACTGTAACCCTTTATTGTATAGCTCTGCTGCTTTATAAGCTGGGGACAAATCATTCTGTGCCACACTCACAACTCCATCATACATATAACTGGGGAGAGCTTCTATTTCTTTACAATGATATCTTTAAGCACAATAATTGGGTGTTTGCAAGGTGTCGTTCAAACTTTTTCAGGAAAAGTCACTACAGTTGAAAGAACAAGTTATGTACTGGGTAAAATTTTCCCTTCACAGGTCACAGTAACATCTGTATATTTTTCCTGCAATGAGGATGTAAAGTTGATGTAAACAGAAATATATATTGACAAGTGCCTTCAAGCTGATAAAAAAAAGAAAAAAGTGATGTGGAAATTCAATGGATATCACTAATTTGACATATACATTACTATCATATACCAAATATAATGTCAAAAATGTTAAACAATGCAAAGGATATATAATCTTACACTTTCCTAGAACCCCTCAGTACAGCTTTGTCACCCCTCATGGATACAAGTAATGCAATGATATAGTTTTATTTTACTTGCCTGTTCTCTGCTCTGAGAAAAGTATGGTAAAAACTGTTCAGAGAAATTATCAATCATTAAAACTATTAACACAAAATAAGAAAATCTCAATATACATACTTGTGCAACCCTGGAGACCACTATAGTATGTAAAATACGTCCCTTATGATAATGAATAGTGAGTGCACCACTGATTTTTGAATTTTTGAAATGAGCAACCAAAGGTTCTCCCTATTCTGCATCATTATCTGACTTCCTCAATAAACTAAAGATATTTGATTCCTTGATTATTTACTTCTAATGATATTCATCCTTTTTATAAGCAACTGATTTTGCCATTACACCCATAACATCCTAATCAAAGACAATAATCAAGAATCCACTCATTTTTTGTATCAAAAAACTATTTACACCCTGTACTAGCATACTTCAAATTCTAAAACCCCTTGAGAAACTAAAATAACTGTCTCCCCTTTTTCTCGTAAAAGGATAACATGTGGAAAAAAGTAGAACTATGGTTGTTCCAAGAGAGTGATAGCATTCCCTCTGCCATCCTGGATCTTACTACCTGAATGAAGTTTAATGATGGATCAATCTCAATTAGACCTTAATTTGGGGGAAAACAATTGTTTGTCTGTTATCTGAAAAATCAGATTATTTTTACTTTTGGGTTATATGCAGTTTTTTTCTTGCCTAGAAGAATCTCTCCAATGATACCCATCATCCCCCAGAATTTCCAAGGGGTATACCCTCTAGAACCCACCCCAAGAAAAGAAATAAGTCTTCACAAAATGTAGGAAAGAAATCTGGGCACAAAAGCGAGTCCACCAATAATGCCTGAATTAAACTAATTGCAATACTAGATTTGTCTTTCACCTATTTGTTTGTTTTTTCTAAATATCAACTGTCCCCCAAAAATTCTCTTTTTTCTTTTTTTCAACTCAATACATGTATAAAATCAGGTATGCAAAGAAAACAGTAAATTTTTTGGTCTATGACAGCATAGTTTGATGCAGTCAGAGTAAAAACCATTGTTCATTTTCTATGCAAACCTTCAGTTTTTGAGTTGGTAAATTAGGGCTTGAGTGGGAAGAGACACAAAATGTATAAAAAGTTATCAATTCTACTTAATGTCAAATAATTAAGCACAATGTGATTCTGTTTTGATCGTTCACCCAAAATGTATACTGTCTGCACAGTGATTAAAGTTGCTCCTCACAATTCTACAATGCCTCAAGTAACAAGCATCCTCCACATATATTCTAACAGAACAGAGCATGTATCATCAATCTATATCCACATTGTCATTGTATATCCTGTACCAAAATCAATAAGGCAATCATGTACAGATGCCTTCACAATACAGAACCCCTCAAATAGGCAAGCTGCACAATGCCTCAAAGACTATATATAATAAAAATTAAAAATTACATGTGTTT
>NC_051414.1:12559511-12563747 GCF_015228065.2 Penaeus monodon
GCAGCTTGCCTATTTGAGGTGGTTCATGTATTGTGAAGGCATCTGTACATGATTGCCTTATTGATTTTGGTACAGGATATACAATGACAATGTGGGATATAGATTGATGATACATGCTCTGTTCTGTTAGAATATATGTGGAGGATGCTTGTTTACTTGAGCATTGTAGAATTGTGAGGAGCAACTTTAATCACTGTGCAGACAGTATACCATATGGGTGAACAGATCATAACAGAATCACATTGTGCTTAATTATTTGACATTAAGTAGAATTGATATACTTTTTATACATTTTGTGTCTCTTCCCACTCAAAGCCCTAATTTACCAACTCAGAAACTGAAGGTTTGCATAGAAAATGAACAATGGATTTACTCTGACTGCATCAAACTATGCTGTCATAGACCAAAAATTTACTGTTTTCTTTGCATACCTGATATATACATGTATTGAGTTGAAAGAAAGAAAGAAAGAGAATTTTTGGGGGACAGTTGATATTTAGCAAAAACAAACAAATAGGTGAAAGACAAATCTAGTATTGCAAGTTAGTTTAATTCAGGCATTATTGGGTGGACTCGCTTTTGTGCCCCAGATTTCTTTCCTACATTTTGTGAAGACATTATTTCTTTTCTTGGGGTGGGTTCTAGGAGGGTATTACCCCTTGGAAATTCTGGGGGATGATGGGTATCATTGGAGAGATTCTTCTAGGCAAAGAAAAAAACTGCATATAACCCAAAAAGTAAAGATAATCTGATTTTTCAGATAACAGACAAACAATTGGTTCCCTTAAATTAAGGTCTAATTGAGATTGATCCATCATTAAACTTCATTTCAGGTAGTAAGATCCAGGATGGCAGAGGGAATGCTATCACTCTCTTGGAACAACCATAGTTCTACTTTTTGCCACATGTTATCCTCTTACGAGAAAGGTGAGACAAGTTTTTTTAGTTTCTCAAGTGTTTTAGAATTTGAAGGTATGCTAGTAACAGGGTGTAAATAGTTTTTTGATACAAGAAATGAGTGGATTCTTGATTATTGTCTTTGATTAGGATAGTTATGGGTGTAATGGACAACTCAGTTGCTTATAAAAAGGATGAATATCATTAGAAGTAGAATAATCAAGGAATCAAATATCTTTAGTTTATTGAGGAAGTCAGATAATGAGTGCAGAATAGGGAGAACCTTTGGTTGCTCATTTCAAAGATTCAAAGTCAGTGGTGCACTCACTATTCATTATCATAAGTACGTATTTCACATACTAGTAGTGTCTCCAGGATTGCACAAGTATGTAGTAGTGAGATTTTCTTATTTCTGATGTTAATAGTTTTTAATGATTGATAATTTCTCTGAACAGTTTTTACCATACTTGTTCTCAGAGCAGAGAACAGGCAAGTAAAATAAAACTATATCATTGCATTACTTGTATCCATGAGTGTGACAAAGCTGTACTGAGGGGGTTCTAGGAAAGTGTAAGATTATATATCCCTTTGCATTGTTTAACATTTTGACATTATATTTGGTATATGATATGTAATGTATATGTCAAATTTAGTGATATCCATTGAATTCCACATCACTTTTACTTTATTTTTATCAGCTTGAAGTGCACTTGTCAACTATATAATTTTCTGTTTACATCAACTTTACATCCTCATTGCAGGAAAGATATACAGATGTTACTGTGACCTGTGAAGGGAAATTCTACCCAGTACATAAACTTGTTCTTTCAACATGTAGTGACTATTTCCTGAAAATGTTTGAACGAACACCTTGCAAACACCCAATTATTGTGCTTAAAGATATTCATTGTAAAGAAATAGAAGCTCTCCTCAGTTATATGTATGATGGAGTTGTGAGTGTGGCACAGAATGATTTGTCACAGCTTATAAAAGCAGCAGAGCTATTACAAATAAAAGGCTTAGCAGTACCTGATGAACCTCCCTCATCAGCCAGAAAAGCTCAGAATGCAAGAAATTCAACAGATGGTAGAATAAGCCCAAATCCCAAACGCCACAAACGAGATCAAGGGGAGATGCAAAATATATTTCAATCCTCACCAATATCACCTTTCCATCAAGAAAAAGACCAGACACAAGATGCTTCACTGTCACCAAGACTTCCAAATAAGTCACAGCAAGCTGGAGATAAAGATAAAACCATGGCAAGTGAAGGACAAGAATATCAAGGATGCCAAAGACAAGAACAGGCTGAGGATGCATATCACAACCAAGAAAGAAACCTGCATGATAATGAAGGGGTGGAGCAACACCACATTATAAAAGATTCTCCTTCAGATGCTGAGGTAATTAACCTTATTCTACAATGTACAATTAAGTATCTTTTATCAAAAAGTACAGTATATTGAATACATTCCTGTATGGTTTTACCAGTATTCAGTCTTATGATTAATTTAATCTTATATTTATAGCATAATGAATTGATATTTATGTAAGAATTTCTGTATGAGGGTATGTTTATAGAAGCATTTGACTGTTCGTGAAACTAAAATCTATTTCAATTAAAAGGTATGAATATGATTTTGAGTAGCATGATTTTTCATATTTTCAGATCATGGTTGATGAGACTTCAATTAAAGAAGAAATTTTGGATAATAGTAATGAGGGTAATATCCCAGACCCAGCCCTTGACTACACTAGTTTAGGTCCAGATTTAGGGCCAGATAGTGGAGGAGGCATGGAGGATAATATGAATCTGGATTTAGCAGCATCTTTTGACCACTCAGATGGACACCCCTATGATTCTGAAGCAGGACCTTCAGGATTGCAGAGGGTAAGTTTTCTGGTTTATATAACAATAATGTTGGATAGTCCATAGACTGTAGGCCTGCATTCTGTAATATGTTTTCTGTTCCCAACCGCCCTGCAGGGTAATTCTGCTTAATACTGTCTTCCTTTGTACCATGTACATGATGTCTTACCTTTACTTAGTTCTTCATTTGGTATGTTACTAGATTTTTATGATTTTGATCATAGCCATCCTGGTGACTAAACTTTTTTGTTTTATTAAGTACATGGGTCAAGTACAAAAAAAAATTAACCTTTAAGTCTAACACAGCCCTCTGGCCACCACCTGGTATCTATATAGTATCTGACTGTCATTCCAAGGAGGTACAACAGCATCTTCTTGTACCGCTTGATCGACTTGTGACTAGCCTAGTTAGATGTAGCTGCCTTGTCACTAATGTCTGCTCCCTTCCAGGCAGTATAGTCAACCACTGCCTTGAACTTCATCCTCTCAGATCAATTCAGGACAAAACAACTTCCTCATTCACACAGACTGCTATGAGGCTTCTTGTCCAACCACTGAAGTGCAAAGGTGTTTGTCCTGGTGCTTTGATAATCCATATCAGTTCAAGCCTTCACCTTTAAGTTGTATGGCATAAAATGACATAAGCCTATGGTATGCACCTAGTTTGAAAACTAAGACTGCAGGTGATGGAAAATGGCAGGCAAGGTATACCAATTCTTGGTATACAACTCATAGCATTTTCTGTAAAGGTCTGCAGAATCTGTCTGCCTTCATGGATGCAGAACTATCGTCCTTGGTGTGACCCATGTAAATCCATAAGATGCAGGTTTAGCCCAAACCCTTACCATCACTGACACAAGAGCTTGCACACTTTTAGGCTGAAGTTACCTTGCCTGCTTCACTTAAAGGTACAGAGGGTTAACCTAGAGTGTAGTATTTGAACTGTATTTATGTTGACAGATATAGAAAAGTTAAGAATCAACCTTATTTTATGACCTATGACCCTCAAGACAGAATCATATTTTCAAGGAGGTTCAGGCAATAAGTTTAAAGAATGTTGGGGACACAAAAGAAAAAAGAGAAATAATTCCAGTTCTTATATTCACGGGAAATGAATGAGATAACTTCATGTGAATTTACTTTATTGCAAAATCAGACTTGAAAAGGATGGAAACTGATAAATGGAAAAATGTGTTTTTATTTTATGGACAAATTCTTCTAAATTTGGCTTTATATTGATAGATACTGTACAGTGCAAATCATTCTTTAGTTCTAATTATCACAAAAGATGGAAACCTATAATCTGAGAGCTTATTTCCATTATCACTAATATACTATTGTTACTAATGAATATATATTCAAACATTATGACACAGTAGGAACAATAGAAATATGAATTTTTATTCTCATCCATAGTTCCTCACAAGAAATAATGGACTGAAGTTGTAAATTTTGTAGAAAAAGTATAG
>NC_051414.1:12564003-12564499 GCF_015228065.2 Penaeus monodon
AAAACTTTTGACATTTATCATCAATCAATGAGAGTTATTGTAATGGGCTGCATTACTTTACTATGTGGAATGCTGTTGTTATGCTGTGTATGTCAAGTGTCACTTAATAAATTAGATACATATTATTGCAGGAATTCTGATGATTATTTGCATTCATAAATTCAGTGCAAATTATATTGTTTTACAAAAGATGTTTGTATAAATATTGATAATTTAGCAACAAAATTCATAAATATAGAAAACATTACAAATTTTAACATATTTCACATAATATTGAAAAAAAATATGAGATGTTTATCTGTATGCGTGTAGTCACAGCACTCTGGACTGGAGCTGCTGTGATGAAATTACCATGTTTAACTATTGTGCAAAAACACACTCATGCACATACATGCTCATCCATACATGCTCACACACTTATGCTTGCACATGGCCTACAATACACTAAAAGATCACCATACCAGGGCCAAATGCCACTGAGGGGCAAATGAGGTTT
>NC_051414.1:12564707-12564994 GCF_015228065.2 Penaeus monodon
CAAAACTCTTTCACTTCCCTCAACCCTTCCCCTACTTCAGGGATTACTTATCACAGTAGCTCCACCCAAGAAGGGCACATGTCTTCTACTGTATGTATGTGACAGATATTTTGCTTGTGACTGTTCAGCATATTATCGTGTGCTGTTAGTAATATTATTAAAATTCTTATATTTTATTCTTTTTCCAGTGGTCAGTACTTAATGAGTCTGGGCAAGGGTCAGCACAGGATTATTGTGCAGAGATGAACCAGGATGTGTCTTTAGCAGGCCAGTATAGGCCTCTCTCA
>NC_051414.1:12565016-12565347 GCF_015228065.2 Penaeus monodon
TTGACCTGGTAAGTGTTGGTGTCTGTTATATCTAGAGCAGGATATTTTAGCCCTTATACATTTTCTGGTTCTAAACCAATGTACTTTTGTTAGAATTAGTAAGTAAAATGCATCTAAGACAGAAATATATGATTCAAGTTATTTTTTGTATGTTTGTACATTTGCTGCTGGTACAACTATCTTAATTTTTTAGGCAATTGCAGCATTTTTTATATATAAAATATTGATAAACTAAGGGTTGCAGACTGCATTATTTGGAAAGTCTGGAACCAGAAAATGTGATTTGTTGCCATGTGGGTAAGAATATTCTTTTGTTTACAAAAGTATATGG
>NC_051414.1:12565401-12565929 GCF_015228065.2 Penaeus monodon
CATTAGTCACATATCTTGGTATTCATACTCCTTGTTTTGTCTTCGCTTTTATTATTGGCTTATGTTTCAGTCCAATGCAATGTCCTTGTCTTTCTTTTCATAACTCCAGGTGGCTATTTGGAAAATTTTTGCTTGTTAAAGAAATCCTGTTCTAGGTTTCATGTTTGGTGTTACTCAAATTATGTCAGGATTGTACATTTAGTCATGGCTGGCAAGAGTTGAAGTGCAATCTTTATGGGAATACCCTTGTTTTGTTTATACTTTGATTTGCTTATTACAATGCTTAGATTTTATTGATGGAATTGAATATGCAGAATCTTATTTGAGTTTATTTTTATTTTAAGGCTTAAAAATTAGTTTGAATGAAACATTTGTATTTTAGTTGTATGAATTCTTAATGAAGAAATATATAGTTCAGCTTTCTTTCTTCATTAAGACTGGCTGACTGCTTATGTGAACTGAAACTCGTTTGCAGACTTAAATTTCCCCTTTATGTTGATGTGACTCTGACTATTAGGTTATGAAGGT
>NC_051414.1:12569744-12570192 GCF_015228065.2 Penaeus monodon
GGTTATATGATAATGGCAGGTGGCCAAATTGATGATCTACCCATGTTCTCCAATGCCTGCTGCTTCTTTTGTAACTTTTCACATATTTTAACTTAAATTAGACAGTGTACAAAGTATATGAAGATATATGTTACTGTCAACTTTTTTTAACATTAGAATTCATTTGAATGTTAGAATTAATTGAATTTAGTATTTGTGAAACATCATTGGGAGGTTAAAGAACAGCCACTCTCTTCAGATGGGAAACGGATCCCATCTGATTTTTTATCATGGGACATTTTAGGTAGTTTTGTTCAACCTGTTCCCTTTTGTAGATAATAACCTTTCTTGTTAAGTGTGATACTTTCTTAGATGTTTCTTCACTAATCTCACATTTTCCTTATCTCGAGAATTAGTTTTTTTACCTTTGTAGCTTACCCTTTTATTTTTTGTTGATTGGAGCAGTTTT
>NC_051414.1:12570458-12571009 GCF_015228065.2 Penaeus monodon
TTAAGCAAGAGCTCTAGGAGAGGCTCATGCTATGGCCCTGCTGAGGGACTCCCATATTTCAGGTAATAAGAATTGAACTTGAGAATTTATGTGTATGTGTTTGTTTATAATTATATTATATATTTCCATATAGATACATGTTTACATGTATGTAGATGGGTTATTTGTCACCTCATTATTACTCTTTCGATACTAACATTTTGTGGATGGAAAGTTTATACTTATATTGCCTCAAGCATATAAAGAAATAATAAGAAACAAAAATCAAAAGCTGCAACATGATGTTAACAATGGTGACTGACATACTTGTCCTTATGTGAAGCACTGGTGGTCAAGAGTCTGTGCTTACTCCTCTAAACTCGTGTTGTGGGTGATAATTATGCCATGTTTCACGACATCTAATGTTTTGTATTAACCCTTCTTTAATAAAGGTGTAGGTATTCTCTTTTTAGTATTATTTTAAGAATATGAATACAAATTATTTGCTAAGCAAACTAGTGGATGTTATGGTTAAGGTCTACATGGAATTATTATTTTATACATTTGTGTAT
>NC_051414.1:12574556-12574704 GCF_015228065.2 Penaeus monodon
CTGTATGTTAGTTCTTTATGCTTTCAGTCCTATGTGGCCCTAGTGAGCTAAAACTTGGATGACAATTGTAACTTGAACATTGTGTGTGAAAAAGCACTCTAAACATGTCTAAATACATATAGAAATTGAAATTTTTTGAGTATTAGTC
>NC_051414.1:12593506-12593761 GCF_015228065.2 Penaeus monodon
CGTGGCTTTGGTGGAAATATGATTAAGCCCCTCCCTCCTCCCCAGTTTTGAATGGAATGGTTGTCTCCATTTCGTGTGTATCCAAATAATTAAGACCCCCCAAAATGCACGCACCCCCCCCACACACACACGCATACACTTCGTTTAACACTTTCTGCATTTCCTCACAAGGTTGTATTTGGCTGCTCTTAGAGTAGGCCGCTTTCCCACCAAGGTGGCACGGCGCACGGAAACGTGAACCCTTTCACAGAAGTG
>NC_051414.1:12593977-12594549 GCF_015228065.2 Penaeus monodon
TTTGTCAACACAGCATCGCTCTCCCAGTGAGCGAGGCTTTAGTCGAAAGGGCAACCACGCGCTGTCGTGCAGGAGGAAACAGTGCAATGTATGCCTGCTTTCGTGCACAGCTATGCCTCTCCCAGACAATGAATTTATCTACTTAACATTTACACAAACTGTTTGGAAATACAAATGTTTGCATGATACAATATTACCTCAATAAAAATATTCTCAATGGTAGAATTATCAGAATATTTTTCCTCACAAGTACTTTCTGGGAATTGGAACGTTTGCCTCGCATTCTGCTCCATTGTAATCCACTTCATTCCTCCAAGTGACACATAATTCTCATAAGATTAATTAGGATTTAGGACATCTTATGAACCGAGTGACATGCGCCACGTGTAACCTTGTTCTGAAATCACCGTGCCACTTGCCACCTGCGACTTGCTACATGTGATGTGCCAATTTGGTGCGAAAGCGACCGTAGTTGTTTTCTTATATTAGACCAAGGACCTCTTCGGCAACGCCAACCCAACTGTATACGCCAACGAAAAGTTTTAGTAGTTCGGCGAGCTGTTCAGGTTTTG
>NC_051414.1:12595288-12595434 GCF_015228065.2 Penaeus monodon
TAAGAGATAATTAATGAAAAGTATTTTTTTGAAGTTTGCACCAATGTATATCCAGTTCAGTACAGTTAATAATCGATATAGGAAAAAAATAACATACCAATTACCTGCACTTAGCTTGTAGTTCATTTTGATACGCGCAAACACAC
>NC_051414.1:12596236-12597359 GCF_015228065.2 Penaeus monodon
GGCTGGCAGTGGTACCCTTATCCAATCAGCATCTAGGACGAGCAATGACGTCATCACCTCCCAGGCATGGCTGTGAGCTCTGTTCTGTAATGTTAAGTGTTGAATAGACTTTGCCGAAGAATCCCTAAGTTAGGTATTACTTCGTAATATCTGTAACTTCTTGGCATCATTTTATGGTGTAATTTATATTATATATTGTTGTTTATTGTAATCTTTTATTTAATCAGATACACAATAATGGTAATAGACTGTAAAGGCAAATCTGTATACACTGTAAGTTTATCAAATGTACAATTTATATTTTGGTGTACAATGTATATATTGTCAGTTGGGTCCTGTAGTTAAGGTATATAATCACTTGCCATTATTGTTGATATTAGTGTCTTGTGAAACAACTTATGATCTGTGTGAATCTATGAGAGAAAAAAGGTTATGGAAATCTAATTTCTGTGAAGTCAATAATACTGTTCCGGAGTAGGTATAGTGAGGATGGGCGTATCAGAAAGTTGAATTATTGTGAAATGGTATCATTAAATTTAAAATATTTTATCTAAATATTTGGCCCAATGGACCTGCAAACCCTCCAGCTAGTCTGTCCAAGAGCTTGGTTTTCACACCCAAGAAAAATATAAAAATTCATCTATAATATATCAAGTACGAATTATCACTGTTACCCCTTGCACACGAATGAATTGGAAATAAATTATCACACGTGAATAAAACGAATATGAAATAACGAAACTTCGTATGGTACGATCTGCGGAAAAATTAATTTGATGGGGAGCTTGATTGAATATACCATGTCATTCATTACCAGAAATACTATTTATCACTTCTGCATTTCAGTCACAACGAGAGAGGAGGGAAATGGGACTGTATGATTAACTCAGGGTTAAATATAATTATTGATCTTGAAAATATGGCAGTGAGACTAAAGAATGCTTTGGGATTCATGTCATGTTTCAATTTAATAATTTAATACTTTAATACCTTTGCTGCAGCTTTGGGAATGAAGTAAAATGAGCCAAGAAGACATGGGATATGAATAATAATATTGTTTTATTCTATCAAGGCATATGTAAAATCGAGACGGTTTCGATGAATTTATTATAAAAAATAACAT
>NC_051414.1:12597503-12598339 GCF_015228065.2 Penaeus monodon
CGCGCGCGGCGCGCGCGTCGCTGTAAACTACGTGTGTTGTTTTGTGTAATATTATTATGATATCAAATACATTCACATACATATACATATATAAGCCAAATGACAATAAATACATAGTCTTTAGTGTTCAAATATTGCATCCATCCACTTAACATATATAGGGTATTGTGGCCTTTGAACACGCCAGTCAGTCATGGGAGCGAAAACATTTAATCCTCAACTGACCTGATGATTAGCGTTGAAACCCCCAGCCTCTACTCCAAGTGACGTCATGCGCGAGACGACGAATTTGAGTAGCTCAGTAACGAGACCTTACTTATATAGACCTTGGTGGATGTGAGCCGGTAGGAGTCATCTGTGGGACTCACACTAGTTACCAGACAGAATTGACTGGCCGTCGATGGAATATTGGCTGGTCGTTTGCCACTAGAGGCTTGAGTCCAGGTATTGACGGCTTTAGATGACGTTAACAGCAAAAATATTGTTGATAATAATGATGGTATTGTTGATAAGGATGATGGTATTGCTCCCCAGGACAAACATGTCAAGCTTGTCTTTCAAGAGAACCTGAACAATGACATACCAACACAGCGTGATAACATCATTGACAGGGTTATAAAAGGCGAGTTCTTATCCCAATTCCTTCATGTTCAGGACTTGATTGACAGGTCCCACAATTTCCCTACTTATCTGATAACACGTTACCCTGTTGGTGTTAACCTTTCTCTGGAATGGAATGCCCAGCAGCTGCCTTGTTGTCACCTGGAGTCTCACGGAACCACCTCCGCCTGTCATAAGCTACAACTTCCTTCCATGTCTCCCTCCTTGTAAGCTCT
>NC_051414.1:12598514-12599228 GCF_015228065.2 Penaeus monodon
CTGTTGGAGGTCTACAACCACTAGTGTGGTTGTGCCTCCCTCTCAAAAATATTTGACCATCTAGAAGATTTTGTTGTTATGTTGGTTTGAGGTAGGTACGAGGTTATCAATGCAACAGAACCTCATGTGTCCTTTTCAAGGGTGTGTGTAACCTGGCACTCCACAGGGTGGTATTCAAAGCCCATTCCTCTTTAACATCTGAATGCACTATTTACTTTCTCCTCCCCTGCCATTCCCGGAACTGCTGTTACCTGTTTTGCTGATGACATCTGCATCCATTCTACTTCACTGCAATATCTTAAGCTCCTCCATGCTTTCAATGTATCTACCACCTCTCCAGTAAATATCGGAATCATCTTCTGCAACCTCAGAGCTCTGACAGAGATCATTATGAGTAGGAATGTTATCCCTCACTGCACACAGTGTCTGTACTTTGGCACACCAGTCAGTTTCCCCTGGCATACCTGCAAAACGAGTTCACCCCATTGTTAAAGACCTCGACCTTCTTCAGCACCATTTCATCCCTGTCAAGGGGCTCGCAAACAATGCTACAGGTGTTTGAATCTGGTAGTATGGACTCTTTATATACTATTTGTTTAGTCAGTTGTTGACTAGCTGTCCTTAGTTAACTTTGAAGGAAAGCATTAGAGTCTCTTCAAAAATTCCAAAATTGGGCAATGAGGTTTATACTAGGATGCCCCCTCTCCACCTGAA
>NC_051414.1:12599446-12600110 GCF_015228065.2 Penaeus monodon
CCAGCATGGCTTACCCCCATGGTGAATTCCCCAACTAGCTGTTACATTCACCCAACCTCCACAAGCAATCCTTTCCTACAGAACAATTAGCCCTGGAGACTATCACAAATGTTAGTCCCTGCCACACGCCATCTTTATTGTGACGGCTCATTGCAGGTAGATGGGAGTGCAGCATGTGTCAACTCCCCCACCATGCAGCCACCTGTGGGTAAAGAATGGCTTGGCCACAGGCTACTTCTCAAGCTCCACCTGGTGGGAACTAAGTTAAGTAAATGGTGTGATAGTCAGTGATTCAACTTCAGCATTTCTGACACTCCTCTTCAAGACTTGTTTGTGGCCGTGTTGTTCAGGAAATACTATATCACCTTGCCAACGCCTATGATACCTCCCTCATTGCATCCTTGGTGTGGACACTTGCTGGTAATGATGCTGTTGATCACCTCGCCAAGGCTGCCTGTGCACTGGACTTGGATGGTGCAAATCCTGCACCCTCCCTACAGTGCTATAAGATAAACATACTAAACTGCTCATAACATGACAATGTTTTGTAGGGATGCAGAGTAGGATAGCAGTGTTTTCATAGTGCAGCATGACTACTTTCTCCACTGTTGTCACAAATGTTGTCGTGGACTTATGGTGCGTAGACACAATGTTGTGAGTGCTA
>NC_051414.1:12600220-12600370 GCF_015228065.2 Penaeus monodon
TAAACTTGCTGCCACGGTGACCGATTCTGCTTCAGATATTTACCCTACAACTTAGATTTAATTGTATGCCTAGTGTCGTTTTGTCTGTATGTGTCCGAGCCATGCAAAACGGGAATGCATTGTATTTATATTTGCTGTGATTGTTACTAG
>NC_051414.1:12600873-12601207 GCF_015228065.2 Penaeus monodon
ATTCGATATCACAGCATCTGACCGAGTTGAAGGTTATCGAAGATTAGCGAAGGTCAGAAAATGCGGGAAGGACAGAACGATGAGGTTACATGTATACATGTGTGATGTAGGTGTGGTAAAGTGTGTGCTTTTGTGACTGTGTAGCTATGTGTGGGAATTGAATCGGTGCCTTCTGAAGTCGTCTAGGTTTGAAACTTTTTTGTTGCAGTATACTCGTGAAAAATTGTATTTAATAAAACATAACTTAATCATATTTGTACGTTTAGTAATTTTATACAACTTTCATTATTTTACGTGTGCTTCGTGTTTGGGTCCAAAGACATCTCACCGACAT
>NC_051414.1:12606078-12606434 GCF_015228065.2 Penaeus monodon
TAGTGTAAGAAAGAGAAATATCCGGCTTCTCTGACTACGCTTTGTTGGCTGATGAAGGGCTGATAGAGTACCGAGGTGAAAATGAACAGAGGCTTAATGGATTGCCAATCATCCTGCAACATGCGAGGATGGACTCTGTCGGTGAGAGATCAAGTAAGTAAAAGAAGACTCTCAGGAGCTCTAGGCACTCAGTCAGAATCTAACAAGAATCAGCTGTGTGCTTTAGAGAGACTGCCCTGAAAATGAATAATGAGAAAAGAAGGGCAGATTTAGATGTATCATCATAAATAGCAATTTACAGTCTTGGTTTTCCTCATATACCATTGAAATATTCAGCTCTTATATCCCCTTGCATG
>NC_051414.1:12609024-12609206 GCF_015228065.2 Penaeus monodon
GAAGAATGAAAAAGAGTTAATCCATGTACAGTAGCATTATACATCCCAGACTGTCTGGTATCAGATGCAGTCGTCACTATATTTTAGGAAGGGGACTAGAAATGTGATAGAAAATGTGTGTGTAGCAACATTGGATCACCGTAGACGGGGCACAAGTTCAACGGGATAATCGTAGCATATTC
>NC_051414.1:12609259-12610997 GCF_015228065.2 Penaeus monodon
CCCTTCATAAAAGTACTTTTGTTTGGATGTGGCATGCTGTTGTGAAAATCTTGAACTCGTAAGATGGGTTGATGTCTGCACAGCGTGGTGTGGAATGAATGCTATTGTTGAATTGTCATGATCTTGATTCGAATTTAGACTTCTTGTGCTATCCTGTAATTTGCATTTTATCGTCCAAGCAACATATAGTTTGTGTTAAGGGAAATTATGATGGCCCTAGAAAAGGTTATCAGAAATAATGTGCAAAGTTAGTAGTATTATATTTTGAAAACTGTAATGCGACTTAGTAAGATGAACGTACTCCAACAGGTGGGGATGGTCTCTGGTGGTAAGAGCTCAATTAAGAGAGGACTCACAGGAGGTCCTGACACTCAGACAAGATCTTATAAGAAACACTTGTGCTCCATCTGTGGATATACATCTAATGAAACCACAAGCTTTAAAAGACATTTGCGCACCCATACAGGAGAGAAGCCATTTCTCTGTCCATACTGCTCTGTTCGAACCACACGAAAAGCGTCACTCCTGTCTCATATGCTCAGTCACACTGGGGAAAAACCATATTCTTGTCACTATTGTCCTTATGAGTCAAGGCAAAAGGGCAATTTAAGCAGGCACATGAAGAGACACCAAGGGCAGAGTGTTCATCATCCTTTAGTATCAAGCCTTGATGATATCTAACCAGTATGTGACAAGGCCAGTGTTTCCTTGTGTATGCAGTATCTGTTAATAAAGATTTTTAAATTTCCTACCTAAATAACAATTCTATACCATATTTTCTTTTCTCCAAGGTCAGAAAGCTATTATTATTTTTTTATGTATGATACAAAACGAGTAGCCAGAAAACTTTTTTGAAAGAAAAATGCTAACTAGGTTAAATTTTGCCGTCCTCTGTTTATTCACGTATTTAATATTGAAATTGTGATGGAAGATTTTGAGTATTATATGTATTATATTCCAAGTAATGAAATTGTTTCAAAAGATTTTTAATCCTCCAGTGCTGTATGATATAGGGTGATGCTTATTTCAGAAAAAGGAAGTAAAATGTGACACCCTCATCTTTATTGTGTAGAGCTTATCTCTCTAGCTATATCTAGCTCTCTTTCTGTTGTATGAATACTGTTATGTTTATCAGTGTTTTATATATAGCATGTCATAGCATGCAAAGACAAATGTACGAGATGCTGTTTAAAGTTTATTAAGGGGATTTCCTACTTGAGAACTCGGTTATCAGATTTTTTTCAATTTGGTATGTGTACGTATTATGGCAACATAGCAAATAAATAAAGTAATTGTGTCTTAGTTTAAAGAAAGCTTTGTTTATGGATATGCTTATATGATCGCCATCTTCGTGATGCCTGTAAATGTTATGGCACTTCCTTCCAGTTTTAGACAGCACATTTTCATGTAGGTGACCTTTACATAAAAAATCACATTGTAAAATTAAATAAAAATAGGCCTGCCCAAAAATGCTTATATTACAAAAAATAATCAGATTGTAAAAAAATCGTCCTGCTCATCCCAGGGCCTCAGTCAAGGAAATCGGATAAGAAATAAATTAAAAACTGTTTCTTTATATACTGAAAGTACTATCGAGAAATAAGGCTATCCAGATTTTTTCTTTATTTGTGAGTATTGCCTTGTTGATTTCGAAAAGTACTGTAATGCAAAAAGGCTGTGACGTGCTCTTGTTTCACTGAAATCGGACAAAAATGTACCGAATGCCCCCCCCCCCCCC
>NC_051414.1:12611023-12611522 GCF_015228065.2 Penaeus monodon
TACAATACAGCAGGAAATATCTAATTCCTTTAGAGAATAGGAAGGTATCATATTCTTTATTCAGTTTTGAGTGCCATTGCTCCATTATGCATCATGAAGTTCATGATCGTTTAGATACGCCCAAAAATAATACATTCTCTAAAGCAAGACTATAGCATATAACATAAAAAGTCTGATCATTTGAGTTTTCCCCTTTAATTAAATGTACAGTATGTGGGTATTATGTAGACTATCTTATCCTTTTGTTTATTGCTGCCTAAAGCGATGGTAGGCTTCAATAAGCAATTGAATATTGTGCTAAAATCGTTTAATTGAAAATCTTCATGAAAACGGAAAAGATATAAGAGAAATATTGTTTAATCGCTCAACTGGGCCACTGAATTCAGGGACAGCTGTTAACTCATTTCCTCGGGCAAAGTTACTGACCAGACACCACTACTTATTGTTGAAGAAAGGGAAAAAAATCGGAGGGGTCCTGTGTTTAGTTCTTTTTTTTGTA
>NC_051414.1:12611654-12612555 GCF_015228065.2 Penaeus monodon
TGAAGGCCTAAGAAAAAATAGTTCATACGTCTCTGCCCAGGTAGAGCTCATTTTACGATGCACTTCATTTAGAGGTTAATTAGCTCCCAAGTTAAAAACTTTAAGAGAACTATACAGAGGACTTTTATTCAGGACGTGCCATCTTTTTTTCAGTAGTAATACGAGGCTTGGAAATCTTTGATTATACACAAATAATACACACAAACTTATTTTGTAAAGATTATTTGAAATCATATGATTAAAGTTTGCTTGGAGAGTAGTGGTTGAGCAGTGAGAGAGTCACTGTAAAGTATGATACGTGTGGTTTTGATATAGGAAGGTTGTGTTGGAGTGTATATCTCCTGTTTGCATTATAGGAGGTAAGCCAGCACACTGATCACACCCGCACCGATTGCAAAGATGGTGAGTTGCCAGACAGATCTTGCGTTCTCAGTTATGCCTTCTTGCAACTCATCACATTGACTGTTCAATACACATGTGAAACCAAACCCTTAGAACAAGTATGGAAGGAGGCATGGCGAGAAAGCCAAATTTGAGTTCAGTTTGCGCAGGGGTAAGGCTGAAAATACCAGTACTCTTAGGCTTTCAAACCTATTGATTTTTCGCTGTGCACAAGTCAGTGGTTAGGAGACAGCTGAAGTAGGGTCGTCGCATCCGTGTCGAGACATCGAAAGGTTGACTTGCTTGAATGCACCCATAGAGTGTAATGAACATATCACAATCTACGGAGCTTTTCCGTGACGTTTTTAAAGGGCCCCGTGGTGACGACGGCGGCCATAATATGTGAAAGCGTCTTAAGTTAATTCAGAGTAAGGCATTATGTCGTTGACGCCCGAAGGCATTTAGGCGGTTTTCTACATATCAGGTCTACTGCCATCGACCTCAACAAATCTTGTTTCTG